>NC_071092.1:46885319-47226569 GCF_027358695.1 Spea bombifrons
GTAATTCCGGGGTCGTGACATCGTATGTACAGAGATTGTCTGTTGGCAGGTTGTGTGTTTGATGTGTGGGACGTGGAGTAGTCGGTTTCAGTAAATCAGCCTCCCGAAGTGTGAAGCTCTTTTCAAAGGACTCTGAATATTTCTTTTCTCGTCGCTGCCCTCCGGCTAAAACCCTTTCCCTTCATCCGCTTCGGTGTTTTGACAACACGGGATTGACTTTATCCCCGAACACACAATCTCTCCGGGTTTTTTTTGGCATCGCTCTGTCTTTCCTGCCAAGAAAACAAAACGGTTTGAAAGGCCTACAAAAAAACCTTAAAATAAAATAAACCTCGCGATAAAGAAATGATCCGTCTGCGCGGAATTCATTAGCCGGGGCGGCCGGATCCGTAAAATCTCTCTGCCAGGAATTGGGAAACAATGAATCCGGGACGAGCAAACAACACATTATCAAAAAAAACATAACGTTTTGCAAATCTTTGTCCTCTTTTACATTTAAAAAAAAACAAAAAAAGGAATTGAAAGGGTAGTAGATAGGTGGAACAGTCTCCCAGCAGAAGTGGTAGAGGGTAATACAGCGAGGGGATTTAAACAGCGGTAACGGGGAGGAATAATCATTCAAAACCCTTTAACGAGTAATTGAGATGGCCGGTCTCTTCTTTTTCAATGTTTATGTGATCGTAAATGGTTAAAATTCAATAAATGGATATTATGACTAACAGGGTTAAATGATTTGTCTGGGCTGTAAATCGCTGACGGCCCCTGGGGCAATATGGCTTTTTTTCTCCCCCAGCGCCCCTCCCCCGCGCCCTCATTCTTTAGAGGTTATTAATAACGATGTTCTCGGTGCCTTTGATTCTTCTGAATGTTCAGTAACGCCGCGGCCGGAGAGTCTTGGCGAATTCGCTTCGCATGCACAGGCGGTGCCATCGCGCCCTCGCCGAGCGCCAAAACAAATCCCGCAATTACTATCCACTCCGGGGGCAGCCGGCCTGCGGCTCCCGGCCCTCCCACGACTACAATTCCCATGATCCCATGAGCGTCAGTCGGGGGATTTACTGGTTTAACTGGAGGTTAAAATAATTACGAACATTCCTTATAAAGCATTAACCCTTTAGTTGCCCATTATCACCATTCTAATAACCCAGGGCAATGCCCCTATTTGCCCTCTGCGGCCCTCATCTAACCTGCGGAGCTCCGGGATCTGACATCCAATCCTGACTCTCCGTAATATATAACCCCCAGCACTGTATACAGTAATATAACCCCCCAGCGCTGTATACAGTAATATAACCCCCAGCGCTGTATACAGTAATAACCCCCAGCACTGTATACAGTAATATAACCCCCCAGCGCTGTATACAGTAATATAACCCCCAGCGCTGTATACAGTAATATAACCCCAGAACTGTATACAATAATATAACCCCCCAGCACTGTAAACAGTAATATAACCCCCAGCGTTGTATACAGTAATATAACCCCCAGCGCTGTATACAGTAATAACCCCCAGCGCTGTATACAGTAATATAACCCCCAGCGCTGTATACAGTAATATAACCCCCAGCGCTGTATACAGTAATATAACCCCCAGCACTGTATACAGTAATATAACCCACCAGCGCTCTATACAGTAATATAACCCCCCAGCGCTGTATACAGTAATATAACCCCCAGCACTGTATACAGTAATATAACCCCCAGCACTGTATACAGTAATATAACCCCCAGCACTGTATACAGTAATATAACCCCCCAGCGCTATATACAGTAATATAACCCCCAGCGCTGTATACAGTAATATAACCCCCAGCGCTGTATACAGTAATATAACCCCCAGCGCTGTATACAGTAATATAACCCCCAGCGCTGTATACAGTAATATAACCCCCCAGCGCTGTATACAGTAATATAACCCCCCAGCGCTGTATACAGTAATAACCCCCAGCGCTGTATACAGTAATATAACCCTCAGCGCTGTATACAGTAATATAACCCCCAGCGCTGTATGCAGTAATATAACCCCCCAGCGCTGTATACAGTAATATAACCCCCAGCGCTGTATACAATAATATAACCCCCAGCGCTGTATACAGTAATATAACCCCCAGCGCTGTATACAGTAATATAACCCCCAGCGCTGTATACAGTAATATAACCCCCAGCAGGAATACCCTTATACGCAGGTACCATATGGAATGTTTATCATTTATTGATTTATATAGCGCCACCGTATGTCGCAGCGTTGTACGTGTAATCCCTCCACACCTTTTGTTTCTGTAAATCCTAATTGTTATGTGAGACACTATTTGTTATGTCCTGTTTAGCCGTTGTACGGCGCTGCGGAATATGGTGGCGCTATATAAAAAAAAACAGTAAATAATTTTTTTCCAGGGCCCTGCTGAAACGATTGCAATATTTAGGCTTTTAGCGTCAGCGTTTGTGTGTTTTGAGGTTTAATTAAATAAAAAAAAATGTAATAATTTATATAAAAAACATTTCGCAAGAGGATTTTAGCCCCGGGCCGGCGTTCTAAAGAACGGTGATTTATTTTCCTGTAAAAAGCGTGTGTTTTATGTGCGTTTTCCATGGTTGCTGCTCTTTATGTAGTCAGTAGCGTGCAGGACAGATGGAGTTTGTACGGCGAACCCGGCAACCAAAGAATAATCTGCAAGCCGCGCTCGTGGGGGCAAAGGGCCGGCTCCGGCCCCCCAATCATACATCATCATTTCCACAGTGGCTTTTATGTCAATATGTCTTTCATTTTAACCACCATTCACGGGGTTAACCCGAAAAGTCACGCTTTTTTTTTTTTTTTTTTACTATGCGGTTTCCACGGAACCGCAACTTTTTCAAAGGTTTCACACATCAAGGGGAAGACTTTCCAAAAAAGAAGTAATCTACCACAAAAAAAATGCCCGCCCCCCCGGAATTTGCTCGGGGACTTTCTAGTAAACAGTTTTAACCATAATGTATAAAATATATAATTTATACTTAAAACATTTTAAAAAATCTATTTTTTATACATGTATAAAATGAAATATATTATATTACATATATTTTATAATAAATATAGTTGTATATTATATTATGTAATATATATAATTATACCTGTGTGGCATTTTTTCAACAAATAATAATAAAAAAAATATTGGTTTTTTAGCTCTTTAGAAGGATGGTAGAAAGGAGGAGAAATTTTAGAACAAGAGGCCAGAATCTAAAACTCGAGGTTCAGAGGCTTAGATGGAAGGAGGTTTTACTTTACTGAGAGGGGGGTAGATAAAGGGAACAGCCTCCCAGCAGAAGTGGTAGAGGGTAATACAGCGAGGGTATTAAACATGCATGGGATAGACATACGGCTCCTGAATCTAAGACGAGACCAGCGACTGATTAAGGTTTGAGTCTTTACAGCAGGAGAAACGGGCGACTAGACGGGGGCCGAATGGGGCCGATCTGCTGGTAATTTCTATGGTGTTATTTAATAGCATTGTGGAATGGTAAGAAGCACCTGTTGCTGATGTAGTGGGATTGGGGGGGGGGGTAATTGGATGTGAAGTGGGGCATTATCACTGCCGGGGTAGCCGCTATCTCTCTGGAATTCGCCGGCAGACAGTCTTGTGTTTGCTATTCAGAGAGCAGACATCGCCGACGCCTGGATAAACATCTCCGATCTCACCAGATGGTTGGGTTTTCGGATTTCTCACTCAAAATGGACAGTGTGGCCCTTGTATGGAAGTTTTATGTCGTTCCAGACTTTCCGAAAAGTAAAAAATCCCCCCATAGGACGTTTCATAAAATGCAGACAAATGGAACAGATATCCAGCTACATGCATATATTATATCCACTCGCCGGGACAGGGGGGATACCGCGTCTCTTCTTCTAATTATTACCTAAACATTTCTATACAGCGCTGGGGGTTATATTACTGTATACAGCGCTGGGGGGGTTATTACTGTATACAGTGCTGGGGGGTATATTACTGTATACAGTGCTGGGGGTTATATTACTGTATACAGCGCTGGGGGTTATATTACTGTATACAGTGCTGGGGGGGTTATATTACTGTATACAGCGCTGGGGGGGTTATTACTGTATACAGTGCTGGGGGGTATATTACTGTATACAGCGCTGGGGGGTTATATTACTGTATACAGTGCTGGGGGGTATATTACTGTATACAGCGCTGGGGGGTTATATTACTGTATACAGTGCTGGGGGTTATATTACTGTATACAGCGCTGGGGGGTTATATTACTGTATACAGCGCTGGGGGTTATATTACTGTATACAGCGCTGGGGGTTATATTACTGTATACAGCGCTGGGGGGTTATATTACTGTATAGAGCGCTGGGGGTTATATTACTGTATAGAGCGCTGGGGGGGTTATATTACTGTATACAGCGCTGGGGGTTATATTACTGTATACAGCGCTGGGGGGGTTATATTACTGTATACAGCGCTGGGGGTTATATTACTGTATACAGCGCTGGGGGTTATATTACTGTATACAGCGCTGGGGGTTATATTACTGTATACAGCGCTGGGGGTTATATTACTGTATACAGCGCTGGGGGGGTATATTACTGTATACAGTATGAGATATATTAGTTAGTTGTTCATTTCGTGGGGAAGATGTTTTTTATGTCGTTACACGAGATTCTCAGTCTGAATCTTGTCTGCTTCGTGAGCCGCTGTATCGTTAGGACAGGAGCTTTGATGCTTAAATTACCGTGGATCTGGCCAAATGCCATTTTCATTACTCATCTTTCCTTTCCGACCTGCGCATGGACACAACAGATCCAAACAGGAGCCTGCGAGCCGCAGAACCGCTGCTTTACAGAATGTATCCAACCGCGTGACGTTCCGAGCATCTCCATCAAATCACGAGTAATAATCCACTCTGTTAGTTCTTTAAACATGAAAAAAATACTTACCTTTAGAAGAAGCTGCAGCTCCAGAGCTCATTTGTTGTCCAACATATCAGTTCACTGATTGGCAGCAAGAAGCAGCCAATCAGTGGCAGGAAAGCTCTCCTATTGATTTCCATGGGAGCCCTTTCTGGGCGAGGTACGAGGTTCTCGTTAGATTGTCCCGAAACAACCACCGAGCCAGCTCTGGAGTACACTGTCAGCAAGTATATTACATGTCATGAGATAATAATAATAATAATAATAATAATAATAATAATAATAATAATTTAACAATAACTGGCGGACGGGGAAAGGGCCTTTCATAAAAATGATGATAATAATATATTTTTCTAAGTATCAGAAGGTACAGCATGTAGCGTCGCCAACACCCCCTTTTATTAAAGATGCCGTTTTTAGGGTGCGTAATATCCCTTTAAACGGCACAATAAGCATTTATTATCGCAAGATTTCATTAAAAAAGTTCAGGGTGGTCTTAATAATATATTTTTGAAATTTCTTCCTTATCGTAAAAGAAAATATAATAGAAAATGAAGGGGAAACACGGGACATAGTCCTGCCGAGATGAAAAGGGCCGGGCGATAAGATCGCCGCGGGATCCCATGAATGGATTCATTGTTTAGCAGATTAAAAAAAAAATGTGGAATCCGGGGAGAGAAAAAACATAAGTGGACCGGTTTTCTTGGAAGTTTAATATTTTTGGGGTTTATTTATGAATGTTCGTGTTTATTAACCCATTGAGTGCATAATGGGAAACACTCAAAGTCTTAAGTGTGAGTTCAGAATCAATAAATTCTTTAAAAGAAATGTATTTCTCATCCTAATAATATGACCTATGGTCATTTAACATTTTTAGCAAATGGTAACTGTTTGTGAAACGAATCCAGCAAAAAAAAATCCCTACATAAATTAGTACAATATGAGTAACAATAACCATTAATAATAATAATAACAATAATAATAATTAATATTAATAATAATATATTCTTATTCTTATTATTAAGATAAACATTTTGATAATAAAGATAAACATATTTAATAATTATAATAATAATACTTATTATTAGCAGTATTATAATTAGTATTATTATTGCTATTATTATTAAGATAAACATATTAAATGATAATAATTATTATTATTAGTAGTATAATTATTATTATTATTACTATTATTATTAAAAATAAATATGTTTATCTGTTTGCTGTCATATTTGTAAAATAATAAAATGCATATTTTATTTTTTTTCTCTTTTTTGTGGTTTTATTTCTAAAATAACTGCGATAGTACATTTTTTTCAACCGATTAACATGCGCTGTGAAGCGATCAGCAATGGCTTTTAATTGTACCATTATTTAATACTTTGCAATGTAATTATTTTATAAAACTTTTAATAAAATGCATCGAGAGTCTGACTCCACCCACTAGCTGCCTGGACACGCCCACTGCATACAACCATAACAATATGTTCCGTTGTGGGCTCCCTCATTCCAGCGGTTCATCAGTTTTATCTCATTTTGCTCCAATAAACTCCCTTTATCTGCAGTCCTGGAGCCGCCGGTGCTGTCGGTCATGTGATATTTTGGGTGATTTTCCCGGCTCAAACACCACACTGAGCTGATGCTTTATGGCAATGCTAATGAAGTCCGTTCCTCCATAGACTTTCATTAGTCAGAGAGTCCAACTGGGTGATTAAGACTGAGCCATTCTATTGTTCCCCACAGTCATGAGTTAATATTAGTCCATATTTTTATGCTCTATTTATTAATGTTGACTTACTATGGGTTACAGCTCATCTATCAATATGGGGGATATAAAGGCCTTGTTTTCAAGAGCTTACAATCTATTTTTTTATTATTATTTACATATGTTCGCAGTCCAAAATATTTTCCCAGCTCTTCGCTTGTAACGGCGTTTAAATATAAATATTTATATAAAATACACAACATTTCATTTCTGGTTTTAATGATTTCTGATTATTGGTGTTTATTAATTTTCCATAAACTCTGGCATTTAAATCACTTCGTTTCAAGTTAATCTGGAGATATGGATTCCGCAGCAGCCAGTAAATTGATATGTCTGACGTGTGCCCCCCCTTTTTTTTCCGCCCCAACAGGAACCGACCTGACAGTCGCTGCAGATTTAAGGCCTACCTCAGCGGGGAGCGTTTCACGTGATCCAGGTAAAAAAATTAAAACAGTGTGAAATATTTTTTCTGTTTCTTTGATTTGTCACATTTCATTGTTAAAAATAAATATTATTTGTTTAATTATCATTTTGACCTTTAATTACTTAAATTTCAGAGATTGAAGGAAATTGGATTTTTTCCTATTTTTTCAGCTAATAAAATGTCCCATGTGTCAAAAAAAATAAATTTAAAAAATCCGATCCGGGTCAAATCTAACTGATGGCTGCGAGTTGGACGTACCTGACAACTGTTAAGAATAAAGACGCTTTAGGGGGAAATTATTTCATCCCAAAATGCCGTAATATTAGTATAAAATCCCAAGAAATCATTTATAGAGTTTGGCATAACCTTGTTTGTCCAGTTGGGGAGGTGTCGATTTTTTTTTCTTGATTATATATCCTGATTATATATTTACCGTTCAAAAGTTTGGGGTCACTTAGAAATGTCCTTGTTTCTGAAAGAAAATACAATTTTGTCCATTAAAATAACATGAAATGGATCAGAAATCCGGCGCAGACGGGGTTAAATGACTATTGTAGCTGGAATCTCTTCATAGTCGTACAGAGGCCCTGTATCACTCCCATCACTCCTGTGTTCCAATGGCCCTTTATCACTCCCATCACTCCTGTGTTCCAATGACCCTTTATCACTCCCATCACTCCTGTGTTCCAATGGCCCTTTATCACTCCCATCACTCCTGTGTTCCAATGGCCCTTTATCACTCCCATCACTCCTGTGTTCCAATGACCCTTTATCACTCCCATCACTCCTGTGTTCCAATGGCCCTTTATCACTCCCATCACTCCTGTGTTCCAATGGCCCTTTATTACTCCCATCACTCCTGTGTTCCAATGGCCCTTTATCACTCCCATCACTCCTGTGTTCCAATGACCCTTTATCACTCCCATCACTCCTGTGTTCCAATGGCCCTTTATCACTCCCATCACTCCTGTGTTCCAATGGCCCTTTATTACTCCCATCACTCCTGTGTTCCAATGGCCCTTTATCACTCCCATCACTCCTGTGTTCCAATGGCCCTTTATCACTCCCATCACTCCTGTGTTCCAATGGCACGTTGTGTTCGCTGATCCAAGTTTAAGTGTAAAAGGCTAATTGATGGTTAGAAACCCTTTTTGTAATTATGTTACAGCCAGAAATTTCCTTGTTTTCCACAAAAACAGCCGAGTGACCCCAAACTTTTGAATAGTAATGTATATTTGTATATTTTTGTATATATATTTATATTTATAGAACTTTTTGTTACCAAAATGTTACAAAATGTAGTCTGTTTTTTTAACCCACTCCTCTTTTGGTCACATTCTGGAATAATTTACTATGAGGCTGAAAGGCGATGACATCAGTGTGTATTTTCAGTACAATTGTGAAGATATTTGTCAAAGCTGCAGAAAAAGTACGTAATTTGTTAAGACTCTCTGCGAAGAAATAAACCATCTGCCCCCCCCCCGACTCACGGCAGGCTGAATACAGACAATTCTCTGAGAAGCCCAAACGTGTTTTTGAGGGTAGACAGGGGAAAAGCCGCGTTCTCTCCCGCTGGGGCTGGATTTCCTGCCGGGGTCACATGACACGTGTTAATCACCTATTTACGAACAAATTATAATTGTAGCCGACGTCTTCTGTCAAGACTGAGGTTTCGCTTGGTTGTGAACCGCAGCTCTGTGACCTTTTCCAGATTTTAGAGACAGACGGGACAGAGACGGTCAAAATGTTTCATTTTTGTTCCTAATCACAGAGCGGCTACTTACATTGCTCATGATGGGAGTGATAAAGGGCCATTGGAACACAGGAGTGATGGGAGTGATAAAGGGCCTCTGTACGCCTATGAAGAGATTCCAATAAAAATCAGCCGTTTCCAGCTACAATAGTCATTTATAACATTAACCCCGTCTGCACTGGGTTTCTGACCCATTGCATGTTATTTTAATGGATAAAATTGGGTTTTCTTTCCAAAAAAAGACATTGCTGTGACAATAATGAAACATCGCTCCAGGCTTTTGTCCTGAAGAGTCACTAGAAGAAAAAATAATTTATTGCTTTTCCAAATCCCCTTTCCTGTCGCCGTGGAGACCGTCTGCTGTTTCTCCTGTAGAAGTTTCGGTTCCCTTATTGCTTCATACGGAAGTTTCTTAATCTACTCATTTCGGGGGGGTTTGACGCTTTGGCTCGGGACCCCTTACAGGTGAAACGCGTTCCTCACTCCACGTCCAGAAAGCGGCCCCCAGAATATTGTCACATTCTGGCTCAAAACCCCGAGATTTGCTCATTTCCAGGTCGTTGTCTCCGGAGCAGATTGAGGAAAGCCGCTGTTGACGTTCGTTTCTGAAATGATTTGTGTTCCGCGGAGACAAGGAGCTGAAACAATACGAATATTATTTTCTGCTTTATTTCATTTTTCGGGGGTGGTTTTTGCCAAAAATGTGAAAGCGATTGTAGAATTTAACGAGACGTTTGGGTAATTACGTGTTTTAAACCCGAACGCTCATGGGGATAACCGGGACCATTTTAACCTAAAGCAGATCTGTCATTTTTCCCAAATACTACGTTTTACAGTTCTGCACATTGAATGAAGCTACTTCATGATGAGGATTATTCCTCCCCATTAAGTAATCTTTACCCTACTGTTGAGTTGCTGGTTGTTTCTGATTGGTTCAGGCAGCCTCTGTTACCAGGAGAAGGCCGAGAACTTAAAAGCGGGAAATTGTTATGCTGATTCTGCCACCATTTGCCACAAATGGCATCCATTTATCGCTAACGGTCTCTTCCATACATCCCAACAGTCCTGGCTTTCATTGGGAAGTCACAATATTTAGGTGCTATACCCCTGTCCTGGGGGGATCATTGGCCTGTCGGGGAGATTCTCTAATCTGCCCTGACCAGCCCCGGGAGCTGTAAAAATCAATATTTTCATTGCTTTTACCCCTCCCCCCTTCTTAGCTCCTGCCAATACGGGCCCCGGATTTTATAAATAACCCCGTTTTAAAAAAAACGGGACTGGCTTTCAGAAAGCAGGACTGTTGGGAGGTACATGCTTGAATAGTTGGCTTCCCACTTTAGGCCACGGGATCACCTGATAACGAATTCCGTTTACCTGTCACAGGGGGGTCACATAAATAACGGCGTTTTACGGGCAATTAACTTTTTGCTTTCTCTTTATTATTCTTTAGTTATTTAAAGCCGCGGTTAACGGCCGAATCTCCACTTTTCCACATAAACGACGTTTTCTTTTGCAGTCGGCGCAGTCCGTGATAAATAACCCCGTCCTACGTTTGTTTTAAGATGATTTTAGACGCGGTTCATTTAACAGGATGGCTTTCCCTCCGCGCCGAGCCGGGGTCTCCGCGGTGCTTTCTATGCTAATGCGGGATTTTTTTATTTTTGTAAGGAAACCGGTATAAATATTTATGGGGCGCTCGCTAATTTCGATATAAAATATGTGAGAGCGCGTGCGGTGTCAGGAATTACGAAACTTACAGGGGGGGGGGAATCAAGAAACAGATTTTATGAGGATTCCTTTTTTTAAATATATTTGGAGTTGTTGAAAAGCAGACGTGAATAGGGCAAGGTTAATGTTAATGGGAGTCGGATCCAAGGGGGGGGGGCGTATGTCTTGGGTGTCAAAGCTGTTATTTCTGAAGTCTATTCAAAGGATAACGTTGTCGCCGGGCTGTCGCCGTCCCGGAAACGCCACTCGGATCCCGTGATACTTTGTAAAGTTTTTAGGCTTTTTGTTATTGTTTGTATTCGGTTAAAAGGTCGATTTACCCCGGCAGCCTCTCTAAAAAAAAAGTACCCTGTAATCTTAACGCTTTAATGGAGGGGGAAAAAAACCCTACCTTGAAACTGCAACCTTGTTGCTGCAGCTGCCTCCCTCCTCTGTAGCTCTACAGCCACTGATTGGCTGCTTGAAGAAAATAAAATAGAAAGAGAAATGTTTGTTTCGTGGGTTTGAATGAATAAACACAGACTTCAGCTGATAGGGGCATAGGAAAAAAACTACATTTAAGAAAAAATTATATATATATATAAATGGGAATATGAAAAAAATAGCTATTTTAGATCATTTATTTATTTATTTTTAGATTTTTTTTCAATAGCGCTCGGTTCTTTTTGTGTTAAATTTGCTTTTAAAACCATTGTTTTCCGTGTTTTGAGATAAAAGTGTTTTGTGATGTCATCCCGCGTCCTCATTTCTTCCATAACAAAAAAAAATACTTGAAACATTTGTTTGTTTGCGAAACAGAAAACAAACCCGGGGTCTGGATGTTTAATAAGCGCTGGGAAAAAAATGAACGTTTTGTAAAATAAATAAGGAAAAGTGTCTGTGGGCGGTTTGTAGCTCGCGGTGTCCGATGTTATTAAACTTGCCTGTTGATGGAAAAGATATGCGTAGGGGGGGATCGAAGCTTGGACGATGGTAACATCTTAAAGGGACATTATGTGATCTTTACTCCTTATGATAGCCCCAAACAGCCAATCATTGGCAAGAATTGTCGGGCCGCGGAGGAGGAGGAGGGCAGCTGCTGCAGCAGGGCTGCAGCTTTAGCGTCTCTTGGTTTGAAATTTTTAAAGAATTCTTATTAAAGTACTTGCAGAGGGTTAGGGTTACCTTAATATCCATTGTTCTTTACAGGGACATTAAACTGCCCCTTTAAGTTGCCACGGTTCCAAAAGGCAGATAACTTTAATTATTAATAAAAATGTATATTTATTGGTATTAATATGAATTAATATTTAAATAATACATATTAATATTTATTTATCGATAATATTTATTAATATTTAAATAATACATATTAATATTTATTTATTTATAATAATATTTATTAATATTTAAATAATACATATTAATATTTATTATTATTTATTGATATTAATATTGATTCATATTTAAATAATACATATTAATATTTATTATTATTTATTGATATTAATATTGATTCATATTTAAATAATACATGTTAATATTTTTTAAAGCATTATGACACACTTGGATATAAGCGTAGAAACTACCGGTAATTCATTAAAATCATTGTAAGAAGTCACTCTGGCCCAGCTTTGATTATTTTACCAGCGGCATGGAAGCGGAGTTTACGTTGGACGTTTTCCTCGTGTTATCCGGTATTAATACCTGGCAAACGATTTAAATGGGCAATGTTGGGGGTGTGGCTAGGGGTGGGGCTTTACCCACTTTTTATACGACTAAGTGTGTTTATTCCCACGGTTTATTTTTATTTAATTTAAAATACACATTATCGGGGCTTTTAGGGCTGTAGAACCCTGCGATCCCCTCATACCCAGCAAACATTCTGACCTCCTAGAAAAGAGGGGCATCAGGGGAGGAGAGAGGGGCATCAGGGGGAGGAAAAAGAGGTGCAGGATTTGAAGTGGGACTGACCTTCCTTAACAGGGACACTTGGGAGGTATGTATAATCTGTCGGTACTAAAATGAGCAAATGGCCCACATTTTGACAAAAATTTTCCCCCGGCAGGAAATAAATCATTTCTTACATATTTTAGAATTTCTCACCATTTGTTTACAGGACGGCGTATGTCGGCGACACTCTCTGTACATCGCGATGGATGATTTAACCTCATCTTTATATTGTTTTGTATCTTTCTTGTATTTTGTTAGAGGAGACCGATGTGTCGGGCAGCTGGGTTACATCGCGGGCAGGGGGACCGCAGATTCCGGGGAGGAATAACCGCACTCAACCCAAAAGTGTGACAGATAGAGCATTCATGTCTGTTTCATCGGCTCTCTCGTGATTAGAAACCGGCTGATTGCCAGAAAATCGGAATTTGTTTGTATCAGGAATTTTACAGTTTCACAATGCAGATATTTATCACAACTCGGAGGAGAGAAGATAGAGAGCGGGGGATGGGAGAGAGACATTTAAATACATAAAGGGGGTTCACAAAGTACAGGAGAGACGTTTATTTCAAAGGATTAGAATTGTTTGAGCAAAGCTTAGATGGAATAGAAGGAGGTTTTAGTTTTCTGAAAGGGTGGTAGATAAGTGTAACAGCCTCCCAGCAGAAGTGGTAGAGGGTGATACAGTGAGGGGATTAAGCATGCATGGGATAGACATACGGCTCCTGAATCTAAGACGAGACCAACGACTGATTAAGGTTTGAGTCTTTACAGCAGGAGAAACGGGCGACTAGACGGGGGCCGACTGGGGCCGATCTGCTGGCAGATTCTATGTTTCTATGTAGCAAGGGGTTAAATTATAAAGTATTTCTCCGGCACCCTCCAAAGGGGCCGATATTTTTTGCCTGTCAGAGATAAGGAGTAATAATAGTGCAGCCAGATGAACGTTAAGCCCCTATCCGGAATATAATAAATCATTCCCGCGGTAATTCTGTCATCCGACCTCCTCCGTGACACAGCCCGGAATGAAAAAATAAAGATTAAAAGCTTCTGATAGACCGAGGCCGACGGCCCTAAAACAAGCGCCCCCCCAGGCCATGGGATTTATTTACCTTATGGAGGAATATGGAAATTCAACTTATATAGAAAAATGGAGTTCTACGAGAGCCATCCGGCCCCATCCGGCCCCCGTCTAGTCGCCAGTTTCTCCTGCTGTAAAGACTCAAACCTTAATCAGTCGTTGGTCTCGTCTTAGATTCAGGAGCCGTATGTCTATCCCATGCATGTTTAATACCCTCACTGTATTACCCTCTACCACTTCTGCTGGGAGGCTGCTCCACTTATCCACCGGCCTTTCTGTGAATTGAGCTTTGTTAGTTCGGCCGTGTTATATGTACTGCTATTGTTTGTATGTATTGTATTGTAATAAGTAAGCACCTGCAGGCATGTATTAAAATCGGTGTGTGCGTGTGATGCGTGTGTGTGATGCGTGTGTGTGATGCGCGTGTGATGCGTGTGTGTGATGCGTGTGTGTGATGCGTGTGTCTGTATGTATTTATAAGACAATTGTAGAATATATTTATAGAAATGTATCCGTTTCTGTTAATATATAACATGATTTCCACGCGTTTCTTTTGCATGTTTTTCTAATCAGTCCGTGGGGGCCGCCTTATCATTTAACGGGATGAAGGATCCGTTTAGCGCTTTATTCTGTTGCATGAGACATTAAAGTGAAATAATACTCCGGACGCCTGCTTCGTCGCGTTCAAAAGACAAGAACCACCTTTTGTGAAGAATCGCGGCCAGATTTGCCATTAGGAATCGCAGGAACGGGTCCGGGGGGGCCGGGGGGCCGGTATTAGCCGGACCTACTGGCACCGACATCTAAAAGCCCCGACCCCCATACTGGTTCCAGTTACTGCGCCGTCTCACTGGCTGCACTGAACCGGGGGCTTCTTGGCCCAAATCACCCATTCTTTGCGTTAAATACATTTTTTTGTTTCGGAATCATTGGCTTCATTTTTTTTCTAATTTTCTACAATATTTTTGAGCCAATTGGTAAAGCGATCCGTCGCGAAAGAACAATTCATCGCTCATCACGTTTGCAAGAACCGTAATAAAGGATGGGTGCAGACGTCTAAAAAGACATAGATAACATATATATGATACATAAGATATACCGGTATATATAACATAGATAAAATAGGAAGGATATACCGGTATATAATAGATAAGATATATATATATATATATATATATATATATATATAAATATAAAAGGTATATATATATGTGATAGGAAAGGTATATATGAAGGGTAATATATATATAAGATAGGAAAGATATACCGGTATATGCTTGAAAATATATATATATATATATACTAGATAAGATATATACCGTATATATATATAAATATATATATATATATATATATAAGATACATAATAGATAAGATATATAGATAGATGATAGGTAGATAGATATATATAGAATATATATATATATATATATGTGATGGGAAAGGTATATATAATATATATATATTTAAATATGTGATAGGTAAGACATACATATATATATATGGTAGGAAGGATATATATATGATAGGACGGATATATATATGATAGGAAGGATATATATATGGTAGGAAGGATATATATATGATAGGAAGGATATATATATGGTAGGAAGAATATATATATGGTAGGAAGGATATATATATGATAGGAAGGATATATATATGATAGGAAGGATATATATATGATAGGAAGGATATATATATGATAGGAAGGATATATATATATGATAGGAAGGATATATATATGGTAGGAAGGATATATATGTGTGTATATATATATATATATAAAGTCAGTTAGTGTCATTGTTTTGGTGATTTTTTGGAGAGGCTATTTAATGGTGGCAGCTCGTGGCAGAACTAGCATTATCTGATCAATTTCCTGTCCTGACGTTATCTCCCTTCTCACCCCCCCCCCACACCCTTAGAAGGTCTGCCTGAACCAATCAGCAACAATCAGCAACGTAACAATAGTGGAGAGATAACCCAGCGGGGAGGAATAACAGGATGTTAAGATGCGAATACAACGGGTTTCTCTCCTTTCTTTTTTTTAGAGCTTCTTTTAGAAACTCTATGTTTTTAAATAATCCCCATTTTTTTTATTGAAAAGTACTTAATAAAGTCCATCCCGAATTTAATAAACCAGGATTTGCCCCCCCCCCTCCTAGGCTTGTAACTTTTAATTGGTAACTTAATATCGCGTCCGGCGTTTTTCTTGTAAATAGAAGACGTAGCGTTCCTTTTTCTCCATGTGCGTTTTCCTCGCTCTCTCGGCTCGGCGGTCTCTTCTCGCCCGGCTCCTTTCCTCCCTTGACTATTATAACTTTCACAACCTCCCATGTTAAGCTGTGTAATTAGAGCCGCCAAAATCACTTCCTTCTCTAAATATTCTCCTGCTGTTTTGTAGCAATTCCTGCCCCGGCCCCCCCATGAAATGATTAGTAACAGGGAAATATAACAGAGGTGTCGTTAAAATGTATCTTGGCCCAAAAAGAGCTTTTTTCAGCTTAATTCTGTATGCGGAGGCAGCCTGATCGCCGCTCAGATGTCGGGGTCATCGTTTAATCCCCCTACCTGGATGGTCAGTGATACAGATCTCTCCTCTGCATTACTTCAGCAATCAGCATCATCAGCAAAGATGCACATATGAAGAAGAGACCTCTGAGGCCTTGAAAGCTTATGCAACCTCACATCTTTGTTTTGGTCCAATGAAAGGCATCGACATTGGCTAAAGACTCCATCTTTCATAGCTAAAAATTTATTTTCCCTATACCCCCCCAACATTGTCATGGATTTATTATATCCCCGATTGAAGCTATAAAGCACTTACCTCCTCCACACATACCCCCCGACACTTGGCCAAAGAGGGGCACTTGGGAGTAAAGCACACATTCTCATCAGATATCTCCCTACTTACTGCCCGGAAAACACGAAAAGATTAACCCCCCAGCGCTATATACAGTAATATAACCCCCAGTGCTGTATACAGTAATAACCCCCCCAGCACTGTATACAGTAATAACCCCCCAGCGCTGTATACAGTAATATAACCCCCAGCGCTGTATACAGTAATATAACCCCCAGCGCTGTATACAGTAATATAACCCCCAGCACTGTATACAGTAATATAACCCCCAGCGCTGTATACAGTAATATAACCCCCAGCGCTGTATACAGTAATATAACCCCCCAGCACTGTATATAGTAATATAAGCCCCCAGCGCTGTATACAGTAATATAACCCCCAGTGCTGTATACAGTAATAACCCCCCCAGCACTGTATACAGTAATATAACCCCCAGCGCTGTATACAGTAATATAACCCCCAGCGCTGTATACAGTAATATAACCCCCAGCGCTGTATACAGTAATATAACCCCCAGTGCTGTATACAGTAATAACCCCCCCAGCACTGTATACAGTAATATAACCCCCAGTGCTGTATACAGTAATATAACCCCCAGCACTGTATACAGTAATATAACCCCCAGCGCTGTATACAGTAATATAACCCCCCCAGCGCTGTATACAGTAATATAACCCCCTCTAGCGCTGTATACAGTAATATAACCCCCCGCGCTGTATACAGTAATATAACCACCCAGCACTGTATACAGTAATATAACCCCCAGCGCTATATACAGTAAGATAACCCCCAGCGCTGTATACAGTAATATAACCCCCAGCGCTGTATACAGTAATATATCCCCCAGCGCTGTATACAGTAATATAACCCCCCAGCGCTGTATACATTAATATAACCCCCAGCGCTGTATACAGTAATATAACCCCCAGCACTGTATACAGTAATATACCCTGGAGGCGGCCATTGTTGTCAGTCATGTGATATTTTGGGTGATTTTCCCGGCTCAAACACCACATCGAGCTGATGCTTTATGGGAATGCTAATGAAGTCCCTTCCTCCATAGACTTTCAGCAGTCAAAGAGTCCAGCTGGGTGATTAAGACCGAGCCATTCTATTGTTTCCCACAGGCAGTAGATAAGGAGTCGGGGTGTTTAGTAGATCGGGGATCAGATAACAGAGCGAGAATCATACAAACGGCTGATATGCAGCTGGCTGAAAACTTTATATTATGGGGGCAAAAACTAAGACTGGGGTAAAAAAAAAAACACAGCAAAATATGTTTGAAAATGATTGATCTGATATTAGTAAAAAAGTATTTGGTGGGAGATCCTCATTCAATAAAATAATCGGCTAATGGAGATAAAATAAAACTGAGAGGTAAATGGTTTCTTTTTTTCGGAAAAAAAAAAATTTAAATGTTTCTAATAATAACAAAACAACAACAACAACATGCTGGAGCAGATTCCAGTAAACATTATTTTCCTTAAATAAATATTGTTACAGAACCGCTGTACACTGAACTCCCCCCCCCGTCTCCGAATGTATATGAAGAATATTGCAGAATATTTTGTTCTCCCCGTGACCCCGAATTTCCATTTTTTTTTTGTATACTCTTTATGTTGTTTGAATTTCGGGGATGACTTATGATGTGTGATGTGTGAGTTTTGGCCAAATCTCAGAATCCAGCAAATTTCTTCGGCCAGTTTTCCATATTTCAGAAAACCTTCCCCGGTTTATTGGGAACGAGCGCAATTAGTCTGTTAGCAATCGCCGGAATTCCGCGCGCCGACTTCGCTTTTCTTCGCTTTAACGATAATCTGAACCGCGTTCAATTTGTGTTTCGCGAGACTAAAAGCGTGTTTGGAGTCGGCTGCGGGGGCGACGCGCACTTCACTAGCTGTTTTCCTGACTTCTGGCTGGCAGAGGTTAAAATAGCAAATGGTTGGCGGCGTTAGAGTCTGCCGGCGCTCAGACCTACTGGTCCATGCGCGACTAGGGCGCCACGTTACCATACGGTGTCCCAGAACACAGACCCCTGCCTGATAACTCTGTCCGGCTCTCGTTACCCCCCCGAAGGGTCCCCTGAAGCCCTCTTTTAAAGAGGATTTCTGACTTTAACACACGAGCGGGCCCTGCTCCCAGGAGCTTACAATCTACCTTGCAAATCTCTGGTAATGAATTATAAGCAGCAGGGGGCATTAGTACGGCTTCAAGGGGCCCGTCTGTGCACTAAGAAGCATTGGGGGTCCCCAAAATCACCACCCGTTCTCTGTCCAATTCTATGAAACATGGGAAAACAATCACATTAAATTTTAGGTATTATTTTCCAGCCGGCGGCGAGTTTTTGTTAATTTCCATATATTCCACTGGTTACTGTATATTGTGGCGTTTGCCGGATATAAACGCTTTCTGGGGGGGGGGAGTAAAAGTCGGGATTTGTCCGGTCACCGGAAAGCAGGAGACGGGTGAGTTATGGTTTGTCGGGGGAACCCTGGGCGAGAGGTTGCAGACTCTATTGAAATAGTAATTTTGGATGTTTAATGGCATTTCACTTGTCATAAGTTGGCTTTCCAGAGGGCCGTAAGTCAGCCCTTTGCCCCCAAAAATTTTAGCGAGGAGGGGGCGGTGGAGCTGAATTATGTGGTGCGAAGAAACGTGTCTGATGGGTGTTTGCAATAAGACGTCGGGCTCCACAGATATCGGCACGGAGGGGATTGCTGCTGATTATTAGCTTTTATTCCCTAAATTTCCCTAAACTTGCGACTTTCCGCTTGTTTTGGATCCGAAGCCCAAGCGCTGGAACTCAAGATTAACAACGGCCAAAAAAAAGACATTCCTGATCTAAGAGGGAAGCTGTAAATTCTCTCATTTTATAAACACAGTTTTAAAGCGGATCCGTCGGTTTCCCCGAATATTACATTTCAGAGTTTATTTCACTGAATGAAAGAATGTAACGGAGATTTCAGATTAAAAGCAGCAATATTTGTGTTAGAAACCCAGTTTCTGTGTTTTTCATGGGAGCGGCCATCTTTAACTTCCTGTGCTGCGTGGTCACTGTGTGTGCACCCATTTCCTGTCTGTTCCCTGTCCTTCTATGTGGCTAGTTCCGCCCATTATCTCAGCCACACCCCCTTCCCATCTCCTGTCAAGTCAATTGGTTTAAAAGAGGACTGGGAGTGTTTGTAGGAGGTCAGCCTGCTGCGATGTCATACATAGAGGAGGAGCTCTGGAAGAATAGAAGGGCTCTATTGCTAAGCAGCACCTCAAGAAACATTTTAATGTATTTGTTTAATGCAGGAAACATTGAAGAGAAAAATAAAATGACAGATGGGTTTCTTTTACTTCTTTTTACACGATGCAGTAAATATCTGGTTTATGAGGCACCCTGGGTGGGACAGCACCTTTAATACAAAGGCCCGGGGAATACTTCCTCCTTATCGGAGTTACCTCCTGACACGTCTTCTGTATTTCTCATCGTGGAAGGCTCTCCTTTTTTTCTTTACATTTTGTATAATTTAAAGCCGAAATAATTTACAGCCTCGTAAATCATCTAATTTTTAAAACCGGTCAAATTTGGAAGCCGCAAACACGGGCCAAGTTACCCGTTAATCCTTTGATTGTAAAATTGGTAAGAGACAGGCCAAACGCTCCCCCGGCTATCCACACAAGTGTAAAAGTGGTTTATTAAATGCATTTTTTGTGTAAGTATAAAGAACTGAAAAGCTATTTATTCTAGAAATAGCGGATTCTTTCCCTCCCGGGATCTGGCCTTTTTCCCCCAAACTGCACACACTGATCTGTTTAATTTCCGTGTTATTTCTGTAAAACATAGTTTATTTTGACAGTTCCAGCATTGTAGAAATTCTTTGTTGGCTTTTGCTCGTTTGTTCCGATTTTTTTTTTAATTTGATTTATAACAACCATAAATTCATTAAATAAACTCATTAAAGGCACAAGAGCGGGAAAAACCACAAAAGCCCGATGGGGGGAGGGAGCGCCATGGTTTTTTTATTTATGTATCTTCAATAAACAATAAACCATAAACAATAACAAACCGAGGCTCGGGATATGAGTATACTGGCATCTTTCCTCATTTTAACCCCTTATATTCCTAAGGATACTCTGATTTAACCCCTTAAGGACAATGGGCGGCTCCAAAACCCATTGAAAACAATGCATTTTGAGCCCGTACATGTATGGGCTTTGTCATTAAGGGGTTAAAGGAGCAGCGTATGTATATTTGTCCCTGTAACGGTCGGCGACCGGTCAATTTAAATGGACAGAGTCATCTGCAAGTTGGGGCGCTGGCATCAGCAGACGGGAAGGGATTTGTTAACAAAGTAACATTTTCTACCCCGGTGCTGTCCATGGGCAGTTTGAGCGGGTGGGGGGGCAACAGGGCAATTGCAGCACCCTCGACACCCAGGTGTACTTGGATACATAATATCACTGGGCTCTGGATCCATCTATGGGTTCTGATGTTCTCTGCCTTGTGTTGCTTTCGAAGTCATAAAGAAGAAGCTCAGGCTTTGGCTTCCTCTTTCTGATCCTCCTAATTTTTTTATTTTTTGTTAATTTTTGGGAATGTGTCAACTTTTTGGGTGCAACTTTAAAAAAAAAAATAAAAAAAATAAAAGCGGATATATTTCAGAGCAACTAGAACCTCTTCAATCGCTAATTCGATTAGTTATTCAAATTTATTATTCTGTCTTTTATAAATGAAACCATTTTTTTCCAAACAATATAGAAGCATCTCCGGCATTATCCCAAACATTCTTTCCTCTATCCCGGTTCTAAACTCCCACAAACCTTTCTGCTGGAAACAAAAACCCTCTCCCGTTTGCTTCGTGGATTGCGGTTAATAAATTTGGGCCATTGTGCAAAATTGATGTCTTTTTGTAGGAAACGGTTCTTAAAAGGGTTATAAATCAGGCCATACGTCACAACCTATTAATATTTATCTCTCGGACTGGTGGGGGTACTTCTCACGCAGAGTCATTTTATTACGGTCGATGTCTTTTGAAGCTCTATTTTTTGCTAATTAGAATGTTTTTTTAAATGGCTTTTTGAAGTCAATGCTATTTACTGGCATTTTATTTATTATTTATTTATTTTGTATTTTTTCTTTTTTCTTAAATCTCTGTTACATCTACGATGTAACCAAGTAAGACCTTTAGAATAAGGACAATGTAATTTATTTACCCCGTTTTATTGATAAAGCCGTGTCCTGTTGTTTCTATACAGATTATCGGGGTTTTTAGGGCAGTAGAACCCTCTGATACCCTCATACCTGGCAAACATTCTGAGCTCCTAGAAAAGAGGGGCTTCAAGGGAGGAGCGAGGGGTATTGGGAGAAGAAAGAGGGGCATCAGGGGAGGCAAGAGGGGTGTATTAGGAAAAGAATGAGGGGCCCATTGGAGGCAAGAGGGGTATTAGGAGAAGAAAGGGGCACATTTGGAGGTAAGATGGGCATCAGGGGAGGCCAGAGGGGTATTAGGAGAAGAATGAGTGGCCCATTGGAGGCAAGAGTGGCATCAGGGGAGGCGAGAGGGGTATTAGGAGAAGAAAGGGGCACATTGGAGGCAAGAGGGGCATCAGGAGAGGAAAGGGGGGCACAGGGATTTTGGGAAAAAGATGGAATTGGCCAAAATGAACAGGGACGACCGAGAGGCATAAATCTCAAAGTTAAGCATCATTTACAAGCATGAAATATATTTTTTTCTTTTATTATCTTTGACCAGCTTATTGTTCATCGACCAAAAAAAAAAGTAAACGGATTAAAACCAAACCTAATGAGATTTAACCGGCCTGACGCTGTGAGCGGATTTGGGGCACCGGCACGCTGAAATCTGGCAGGATCCGCAGAATTCAAAGGCAGAAACTATTAGTCGCTGGCTGAGGACTTGCGATCCGGGGCCAAAGACTCCGTGGACCCCGTGAAGTGAAGGAAAGACTGTTTGCCGGTGCCGGTTACAGCATCTCAAAGCCAAGCGCGAGCCAGAGACTTAAATTCCTGCAGATGTCTTGGACGCGGTTAACGTGCATACAGGGGAGAAAAAATACCTTAAACAAAGTGGTACTGGCCAAGTACCAGAATCCTAACCGAATAAGTCTCTACATTCCAAGTTAGTCACAATGTAGCACTGGGAGAAGTGTTCACAGAGCCTCGGTGCTCTTCTATTTCTAGATGAATTAGCCATCGGCTACGTCCGCTTCTCCCACGGCTTGTGACGTCTCCTCAACCCAACTCCATAAAATCTCGGGCAGTTGATTGTCCAACATTCCTGAGAACTTTCGCTACGTAGCGATTTTATAGAAACCCTCAGTGGACCTCAATATCCGCAGACATATTAAAAAAATTAAAAATAATGAAAAAACATTTTTTTTTTCCATTTTATAAAGCTAGAATATTTAATGGATAGTTTAGGTTCGTGCTTTGTGGTTTTAGCTGAGAATTTTTTAAAATTTTATTTTTTTCCAGATCCCCGAATGGAAATTAGGTTTAAATTAATACATTTTAGGCTATACTAAAATATAATATTATATGTACTGTATGGCCCTGAGCTCCTCTCTTTATTCTGCATTTAATGCCCTAGCCTATCACGCTGTGAGCCGGCGCGTCCGCCGCATTCTCTAGAATTCTATTGGTTGGCACGCGCACTCACGTGGCGAGGTCTATAGCTGGATGACAATCTAGTGTTCTAGAATGAGCAGATTTATTCAGCGTTCCGTGAGGCTGGGGAAATATGAATATTTTAATAATAATAATAATATTAATATTTTTTTTATTATATTATATTTATTTATGTTTGTTTTTGGATAGTATGGAAACGCTTGTTACACTATGTCCAATTATGTCACACAAAAATAATAATTTCCCGTAGAGAGGACCGATTTCTAGACGATAGACAGACTCTTCCGGAATAATAATGAGAACGATGCTGATAAGTGTCAGAGAGGGAGAGAAAAATTCTTTACGTTGAACGAGTTGCTGGAATGCCGCTATTTTACGACCCCTTCTTTGATGTCGGAGCTGAAGTCTGACCCTATACATTCAACTTGGCAAAAATACAAACTTATCTTTAAAATAAAAACCCAAAAAGGCAATTTTTTTACATGGGACTTGGAATAACTTTGTTTCGTGTTTTGTTGACGTGGGAAAATCCGGACTGGAAGTTTGTAGAAGGCCTGCGGTCAGAGATAGGTCTGTGATGTCTGAAATCCAAACCTCATTATTCTCCGTATTCATGGAATCAGCTAATTTAAATAACATGAGAGTAATAAAGGTGCAGTTCCACTTACTCTGCTGAATATTAGACATTTATAACTAAATTCAGTATTGGAAACATTGTTACTATTACTGATACATTCCCCAAATCCTTCCAGAAAATAGGTCTGTAATCATGTAAAAACTTGGTTCATTCATCATTTTTGCTGGGAACATTTAATTGTCACATGACATAAAAGCAGGCACTGATAGGTTCCTGCCAAGCTGTGATCGATCAATTCAACTACAGATCTGCTAAGGTTTATTAGCTTAGCTTTAAAACGCTAGAGTGGGGAAGGATGAGTTGTCTAAGCGGATCACCTCTTCATTCATTGTATTGTTTTTTCATTCACAGAAATTTACTTAACCCTCGACGAACCGATGAATAATATAACTACGTCCTTGGGACAGACAGCGGAAATGCACTGCAGGGTTTCAGGGAACCCTTCACCCACCATTCGATGGCTAAAGAACGATGCCCCGGTAGTCCAAGAACCCAGGAGAATATCCTTCCGGCCGACCAGCTACGGTTCTAGACTGCGGATAAGGAACCTTGACACCACGGACACCGGATATTTCCAATGTGTGGCAACCAATGGCCGGAAAACCGTTTCCACCACCGGGGTTCTGTTTGTGAAGTTTGGTAAGTTTACTTTAAATAAAGTTTTTTTTTTTAAAGAAAAAAAGATTAAAAGAAGGAACTGCGCAGCGCAGACAGTCCGGCGCAGAATGTTGTAGGTTCCATCAGATGCTGGTAATCTGGAAATACGAGAACGTACCTTTGGGAACCATTGTACCGGCTACATCCCCATTACCGGTCTTCTACTAGACTGGGAACGGAAAAAAAATCTTCAGTCTGCCAGGAACAGGCAAGCGATAAGCCCCTTTTTGAAATAAACTATTAATGTGGACTTTCATTAACGATGACTTCACCCGGTTACTGGGAAACTGTTGCTAAATTATGGAAAATGAAAGTATTTGAAAGATTCCGTCCTTTGACAGAATGTAAAGTATTGGAGACTCTGAGAAAGGACAGATTTCAGACATCAGCAAGGCGCGCGGAACATTTCTTCCCCCGACGTGACACAATGTATCTCATGCGATATCAAACACCTGGAACGCTTGCCTATCCTGTACTATTATTATTATTATTATAGCGCCATCAAGTTCCATAGCGCTGTACTTGCGTGAGTCTCATGGATAAGCGAAGCTGTTTACAAATAAAGCATGTTAACAAAACATACATTTTTATAAACAACGAAGTTTTAATGGTTTAATATAATAAAATATATATTATATAATATATTGTATATATTTAATATATTATATATATTAAATATATATAATATTTTGTGTGCCCAGAGACAATAAATAGTTTATATTTTTATTGGATTATTCCAGGATTGCTCTATATTGTATAATAACAATAATAAGAATCACTGTTTTTTCCCTTTTTTTACATCTAGGGCCCCCGCCTACCGCAAGTCCTGGTTCAGTGTAAGTAAAATATCAAATTTTTCCATTTTTTTTAAATTTATTTTCCTGCCATCGCTATTCATCATTTTGGGGTTTTTCCTGGTGTAATTGGTTAAGAGTCGCGGCGTTTTTATTGGGCTGTTTCCCGAAACGCTGTAACTCAAAATGAAATTTGGGTCGATTCTGCTGTCTTCGCTGCCAACCGCCGGCTAAAGCTGAATTCTCTTTTTTAAACAAAACAAAAAAGAAATCCGGCTGTTTGGGTGAAATTTTGTGACGAACAGGAGCCGGGAACAAGTAGGAGGGAAAGAAAAATGCACGTTATAAGACCATAAGAGAATAATAAGAATAAACACCATTTTCTTGATCCGCCATTGCTCAACTCTCTGGAAGTGAAAGGGTTAAACAGACCCCCCCCCCCATAATTTGACTGTTTTATTATTTTTTTAAACTAATGCTGTGCCTTTTATTATGATAAATACACTCTTGGCCTACGGTAACATTGTGACATATGGACGAAGGGCATGGATATGCAGCCTCTGTCAATCCTGCCAGGACTGGCTGAGCATGATAGGAGTTGCAGTCTACAATCGCCATATTGCTAGCATCTTGACCGGTCTTTGCCTGGTCTCTTTAACTGCCCTCCTTGGCCCCTCTTCCCAAAGCCACCCCCAGCCGCTTCTACCCCCTTTCTCTTAGCAGAATAAGAAACATTCTCCTTGAAGTGGTTCCTAAAAGCTGCCAGACTGGCGGCTTCCAGCTGACTGCGAGCTTCGGCTTTCATTCTCTGCCAGATTCCCCGGCACTTCGCGCGCAGGAATATCTTACAAATACGGATGCATGGTTTGAATTTTAGGCTTCCCGGTGATGCCCGACGTGCTAAAAATGGCATAAGAAATAAATGAAACCTCGTGGCGATCTTACACCGGGCTGCAGTTTATAAAACTTAATCTGACAAGATTCATAAATTATCTCCTTAATAACTGCCACGTGTCCCAGAGTTTGGAGGACAATTCCCTGTTTCTGTGGCAAAAGCGTTTCCGTGGGAAACAGTAAAGTGTAGATTAAACCAAACTAACAGCAATATACCCCCAGCGCTGTATACAGCAATATAACCCCCAGCGCTGTATACAGTAATATCACCCCCCAGCGCTGTATACAGCAATATAACCCCCCAGCGCTGTATACAGTAATATCACCCCCCAGCGCTGTATACAGCAATATAACCCCCCAGCGCTGTATACAGTTATATAACCCCCAGCGCTGTACACAGTAATATAACCCCCAGCGCTGTATACAGTAATATAACCCTCAGCACTGTATACAGTAATATAACCCCCAGCACTGTATACAGTAATATAACCCCCAGCGCTGTATACAGTAATATAACCCCCCCAGCGCTGTATACAGTAATATAACCCCCAGCGCTGTATACAGTAATATAACCCCCAGCACTGTATACAGTAATATAACCCCCAGCACTGTATACAGTAATATAACCCCCAGCACTGTATACAGTAATATAACCCCCAGCGCTGTATACAGTAATATAACCCCCAGCGCTGTATACAGTAATATAACCCCCAGCGCTGTATACAGTAATATAACCCCCAGTGCTGTATACAGTAATATAACCCCCAGTGCTGTATACAGTAATATAACCCCCAGCGCTGTACACAGTAATATAACCCCCAGCGCTGTATACAGTAATATAACCCCCAGCGCTGTACACAGTAATATAACCCCCAGCGCTGTATACAGTAATATAACCCTCAGCACTGTATACAGTAATATAACCCCCAGCACTGTATACAGTAATATAACCCCCCAGCGCTGTATACAGTAATATAACCCCCCCAGCGCTGTATACAGTAATATAACCCCCAGTGCTGTATACAGTAATATAACCCCCGCGCTGTATACAGTAATATAACCCCCCAGCGCTGTACACAGTAATATAACCCCCAGCACTGTATACAGTAATATAACCCCCAGCGCTGTATACAGTAATATAACCCCCAGCGCTGTATACAGTAATATAACCCCCAGCGCTGTATACAGTAATATAACCCCCAGCGCTGTACACAGTAATATAACCCCCCAGCGCTGTATACAGTAATATAACCCCCAGCACTGTATACAGTAATATAACCCCCAGCACTGTATACAGTAATATAACCCCCGCGCTGTATACAGTAATATAACCCCCAGCACTGTATACAGTAATATAACCCCCAGCACTGTATACAGTAATATAACCCCCGCGCTGTATACAGTAATATAACCCCCAGCACTGTATACAGTAATATAACCCCCAGCGCTGTATACAGTAATATAACCCCCAGCACTGTATACAGTAATATAACCCCCAGCGCTGTATACAGTAATATACCCCCAGTGCTGTATACAGTATTACCCCCCAGCGCTGTATACAGTAATATAACCCCCAGCGCTGTATACAGTAATATAACCCCCAGCGCTGTATACAGTAATACCCCCACCCCAGAGCTGTATACAGTAATATAACCCCCAGCTCTGTATACAGTAATATTACCCCAGCGCTGTATACAGTAATAAAACCCCCATCGCTGTATACAGTAATATTACCCCAAGTTGCTTTAAAGGGTATATATATATATATATATGAAAACTCATACGCACCCCAAAATCATGTGGCATTTAATATCTTATATTTAATATTTGCCTATTAATTTATTTAAACATAAAAGGTACGGTGTTATTGCCCCTGTGAGGGTTGTACGGACAGCAGGTGGGTTCCGGCAGGTGCATCTTACAACATATCTTTGTTCCACATTATTCTGGAAATAGATACAGAAGAATAATAATTATCATCGCGCTCTGCTATAGATGTTAGATCACATAATACATTTCTCTGTTATACGCCGCCCGGCATTTATTTGGTTAACGGCTCCTCGGCCTGGACTTCATTTTGTGGGTTTTTTGATACAATTTGTTATATTTTATCTGGTTTCGGATGAATTGTCTGTAAGTCAGAGTCCTCTGCATGCCGCGCCGGCCCGCGTTGTAATAATGCAGCAGAATTTTTATGATTCTTTGATGTTGATGATGAAATATTTGGGGAATTACGGAAAAATGTGACTAAGAAATATTGTGAAATACTTGAAATGTGTAATTAGCAGCTTGTCGTCTCTAGAACATATCTGATAAAAAGAAAATGAATTATCTCCGGGGGGAAATAGTCTCCAGGTTTTAACCCCAGAGTGAATGGGAAGATTGTCTGGGGTTTTACCCCGGTCATGGGGTGAATGGGGCAGATTCTCGGGGTCACACAGTCTGAAGCCGACTCCTTATTCGGAGCATTCCGATTGGTGCTTTCCTCCCTGCTATATCACAGCTGGAATCCCTGCTTGAGTACAGGTGACTTCATTCAGAATATATTTACCTCCCGGGAAGTCACGGTTCCCATCATGAAGACGATTTCCAGAATCCTTAGTGAATAGCCCTAAAATAGAGAGGAGATTGCAACTCTTTCGAACTTACAACGATACCAATGAAGTCCGTTCCTCCATAGACTTTCATTAGTCAGAGAGTCCAACTGGGTAATTAAGACTGAGCCATTCTATTGTTCCCCACAGGCAGTATGATAAGGAGTCGGGGGGTTTAGTAGATCGGGGGTCAGATAACAGAGCGAGAATCATACAAACGGCTGATATGCAGCTGCCTGAAAACTTTATATTATGGGGCGAAACTTAGAACTAAAAATATTGGTGGGATTCTCCTTTAAGATTTCGCCGCTGATACAGTCAGAGAAGTGAAGAGACCGCATGTTTCTTTTCAGTTCTGAACTCCTTTTCTCCTGACATAAAAACCTCTTGTATTTGGCTATTTTTCCTTACTATCCACCCAAAGCGTGAAGTCCTTCTGCTTGTTTTATGAGAACGGAGCCGATGTCATCGCTTGCGTTTGAGCCGCCGGTAACGTTTATACGGGAAGATAACATGTCCGGTAAATCGCGCAGATACCGGCGGCGTCCCGATTCACAGGCCGTTATCACCGGGTTCCTGCCGAGTCCTGGAGACAAAACCCCCGCCAGACACAACTACCTCCTAGAAAATAGGAGATGTCGTATAGACAGGCAGTTTTTGGGCCAGAGTGGGCATTTTTCACTGGGAGGGAGTGGAAATGCTAATTAATTTCCACTGATTTATTACACAGCACTGAGCATGTCCTGAGCAGCCCGCAGGAAGTCAGATGTGCGCAGGAAAACTCTGTCCCCCTAGGCCTGTCCTCTAAAAGAGAGGCCGGAAAAATATTTCCAAACGTTGAATATTAACCCTTTGTAAACAGCAACAGCATCTCCCTGTCCACTGAAAATAGAATATTGTTTACTTCAATTATCATGACTTTTCTGACATTATGAAAGACATCATCGTATTTGGGGTTTTTCTGGCCCTTTGAGTATTATTATATAGCCTTCCTTACTACATTGCCAAAAAGGGACATTTTTATTTAGGGGGTGTGGTTAGAGGCGTGGCTACGGACCTTTTCTTTCCATATCTCCGCGATAAATCCCTCTGCAGCCCGGACTTACCATCCCACAATAACTTTGTTTTAGAGTTATTAATGTGAAATCTCATGGGCCAAATCCCTTTTACGTTGTCTCTTAGCTTCAGAACTGAACCGCCATTTTTTTTTATTATTTTTTTTTTAACTGGACTACTCAAGATAATTGTTTTATTTAAATATTTTTAAAAAAATATTATTTTTCTATTTGAAACATCGACGCGCAAAGTTCGTTCGTGACGCTCTTAGACCCCAAAAAGAATTAAAATTAAATTTAAAAAAACCCAGGCAAAACAAGACACATTAGATAAATTTTTTTAATTAAAACATTACATTATTTATTAATTTATTGCGCTTCCAGCTCTCCAGGCTCGAGTTTAAGACTCCGTTTTTTTTGTGTGTTTTTTTACGGGGTCCGCTGTTTCAGCTACTTATGCACAGAATGCTTTTTTTGTGTTTGAAAAAGAGACCACCTGGGCAAAACGTAACTTAATACGGAACTAAGAAGAACAATGGTCATTTTAGCGGAACAATGGCGTGCATTGTGCGGACCCGTCAATCACAGAAAAGGGAACTTGAATTTCGTCTCTGTTTCCAAATTCTTTTGGAGCGCCCAGCGACTTGGGTCCCGAGGAACGTGTTTACTTAGTATAATAAAAACTTTAAATAAATCTCGGAAACCCCAAAAATACTTTCACTACCGCTGTGAATTTTTAAAGAGAATTTTAAACATAAATACTAAAATTTATGGGGCTTTTTTTTTTTTTTTTTACTTTTTTTTTTGAAGGACGTTACGGCCGCTGCTTGAAAGTTAGAAATTAACCCACGTATTATTTTTGAATTTCTTTGGTGGGTCGAAGGGGTTATTATGAGTTATCCTTCTAATTAAAGCCATGCAGCTCCATAGAACGCTCGCCGTAACACAACCCGGGATCTTACATTCTGTACGACCAGAAATGGCTATTAAAAAACGTGTAAAGTTTATTGATCTTGTTAAAAAGAGGAGGGATGTGGTTTTATCTGTGGTCAAGGAAAATAATTCTCGGATATAATTTCTTATTCCTTTTCACTGCGTTACGGTGTTTCCCGGCTAGTTCATGTTTCTGCGTAACGCGTTCTAAAATAAGGGGTTGCGATGTATGTTCTAAATGTATTTTAAGAACTGTTTTTTTTAATGGTAATAGGACCTTTTTTAGGTGATGATCTACACGAACCTTCAAGTGTCCCTGTTTAGGGGAGTCTGTGCCAAACCCTTTGGGTCCCAAACCCTCTGTCCTTCTTGGTAAAGCACAGAAAGGAGATCGCCATATTGGTTTTATTGGGTCAACTAGACATAGAGTAAGAGAAGCTTTCGTTACTGCTGGACGTGGCCCGTCATAGATATCTATCTCATAGAGTCTACTTGTGTAGTTAACGAGATTGGACGGACTGGTTGGTTTTATGGTTTGCCGGTGTCTATGCTCCAGCTCTTGTCGATGGTCGGGGACGTTCATCCTCTGTCCAGCTTTTTGGGGAGAACATCTGTCCTCATTCCAGAAGGTTAAGGCCCATGTTGTGTGTGAGTTACCCCATTTCACTAGAGAGTCCTTGGACTCATCCCAGATAATCTCTGGGATCCACAACCGTCTAGTCGCCCGTTTCTCCTGTTGTAACGACTCAAACCTTAATCAGTCGTTGGTCTCGTCTTAGATTCGGGAGCCGTATGTCTATCCCGCGCATGTTTAATCCCCTCGCTGTATCAGAAGGTGTAGCCTTTAGTTATTGCTGTAGTGAAACATTCGGGATAACATTTTCCATATCCCGCATCTCACAGTATCTCCATCCTCTGGGGTTAAGTCACTAGATGGGACAGAGACCAATCCACATGGGGAGCGCTGTGGGTCACCATCAGAGACGTGTTGGCCATTATTATTGATGATGTTACACAGAGTGCCTTATAACTCATTCCACCGTCTTGTTACTCCGAGGGTCAGAGATCTGAGCAGCCCCACTGCCTGCATTTTTAGGATTCTGGAGATCGGCCAAATACCATTAAGAACAAAGTAAATGAACGCATGCGCAACCGGACCGGCAGTAGCCGCGCTTTGCCAAACACTCAGCCCACCCGTACATCGTGGATACAGTGTGTCGGTCTGGATACCCGATGTATCTCCGCTCGATTGTAAATCTGCCATATTTCCACCCGCTCGTGAATTGGATTTTTTTATTCCAGCTGTTTGTTTTATTATAGATATCATTTTAGCAACAGGAGAGCTTGTAAAGCTTGACATCTCCAAGTGGAACAGCCGAGCGTTGGTTTATTACGCCGCGGAAGGTTTAGTCGGTGAAGTTTTCTCTGTCATCAATACGGCTCATTTCAAATCAAAATCTGGAAAGAAAACGTCCTTGAGGAGAAGGCTTTCCAACTGGACTCTAGCAGACCAGAGAAGATCCACGAACAAAATGATTTGTTTACAAAAATGCTCTAAATGTCCATAGCTTCCACGTTACTCATTGTAAGGAGGAACAGTTGTTATTTGGGCCTCCAAGTGCCTTTTTCCTCCCCTGATGTCCCTCATCAGGTTAATGTGCTAGTTACTAGAAATGTGTACATGACCCAGCAACGACTTGGACAATTTTTTGGATTCTTTGTTGGTCTATACAGGGGGGGGGTGAGGTTGTCTCTGCGGTGAACGCGGGAGCTCTGGCCTGTTTCGAAGTTACTCTGAAGGGCGCAGAAGAGGAGAGAAGAATGCAGACAGGGAGAAGCGGAGATAGAGAAAAGAGAGGATAGTAGAGTATATAGTAGAAGTGGAGACAGGGAAGCAGAGACAGAGGGAAGCGGAGCTGGGAAAGCGGAGGTGGGGAAGCGGAGACGGGGAAGTGGAGACAGAGGGAAGCGGAGCTGGGGAAGCTGGGGAAGCAGAGACAGGGAAGCGGAGACTGGGAAGGGGAGACAGAGGGAAGTGGAGATGGGGAAGCGGAGCTGGGGAAGCAGAGACGAGGAAGCGGAGGCAGAAGAAAGCAGAGATGGTGGGAAGCAGAGCTGGGAAAGCGGAGATGGGGAAGCCATTGTCAAAGAAAGTAGGTAGAGAGTGAGAGAGAGCGAGGAAACAAAAACAAAGGAAATTTCAAAGCTTCTTCCTTCCTTTTTATTTGTTTTCCGGGGGCTCTTTACTCGTTTTCAGACATTCGTACAAATTCACAAATTACCTTAATTTGTTAAATATAAAATTGGTACGAATTTGAATGCACGAGTCTACAAGTTACATAAAACATTAGTGAATAAGACACTCTGCGTGACACTCTAGGTATTCTATAGACTCGGTGTCTGGGAGCGGGCGTGGGGTTCAGGCAGCGTAATTGGGGCGACGCGCTGGATTTTCACACTCATTCAGCTGTCATTGGGGAGAAAACAGAAATCCAATGGCAGCTTTTTAGAAATCCTACTTCCGATTAATTCCAGATGTGGGCAAAACTTTAATTGAGCGGCGGTTGGGGTCCTGTAGGGTTTTTTTTTTTTAACTATCATGAAATTTGGGTTTGTCTCTGAAAATGACTTCGGACAGCACTCGTTAACCCCGTATAACCAAGAAATGCTCTGGCAAACTATGTAGCATTAAATATGTTATAATATAATCATTATCAATATAAAACTGGAGGTAGGGGATAAGGCGTTACGTTTGGAGATATTGCCATGGAAACCATTGGAATGTTTCTATTGATTTCTCTTAGTTGAGAATTTATTATAAGATTTGCATAAATTTTAACTATGATAAACATGGCCCAATCCGAGCAGCCACTGGGGCCGAAGCATGCTGGGACAATGTTATAAGTACAAGAGACAAGTGCAGATGTGACCCAAGAAGAAGGCACTGAGAGGTGAAAATTCTCTGTTGCCATCACAGCAGATTTTTAGAGCGCTCAGTAAATCCCTTATTGTTAAAAGGCTGCGGTGATTTTAACACGGCCCTGAAATATTCGTCTCTGGTTAAAGGAGCCACGCGGTCAACCAAAGCTTTGCGAAACAGCAAATATATATAAATATTGTTTTTTTTGATATAATATCAGTTTGTTTGGTTTGGTTTTGCGGCTTGTTTGTATTATTCGGCCCATTGGGTTTATACTATCTTTATAGAATGTACCGGGTTTGTGTCGGACCCCAAAGTGCAGCCTTCCGAGTCCCAGCCGAGCTGTGATTAGGACACTCAGCCGGCCACCTTGGACAAAAACTGTTTACGTCTTGATAGAAATCTGATTCGTCTCAACGAAAACCATTTCTAATTCGAGACGACATCGCAGAGGGTTAATCAGAAGGTTTGAGACAGCGTGCGGGGGGGGGGCTTTTTGAGAAGTAATCTTTTTCCGAGCGTGGAACTTCCATATTAGCAGGGGGGGGGAGAGTGATTATTGGAAATAAACTCATATTTCTGGGTTCGTTAGATAACAAAAAAAAAGATTGTTATAAATGAGAAGTTCGTGGAACGTGACTTAAAAAAACAAATTGTATCCCTTAGGATAGGATGGCCCTGATTTTAAGATTTTATAAAAAAAATGTTGAAATGCCCGGGAAGGAGGGAAAAATGGCCACAAATCACTCTTTTTGACATCCCCGACGGATTTATGAAGCTCCAGGATTTTAGGGAGAGCCGGTAACTTGGGGACTTTCAGGACTTGACACGTTTTTCTGTCAAACACCAAAATGATTTACTAAGAGCTCAGGGGGGGCTTTGACATTATTACATTATTTTTCTGATTTATTTGCAAGCGAGGCGATCACCGTACCTTATTACGGTGCCAAACAAGACTTAATCTTACTGCTCGCAGCTACATTCAGATCCTGTAGTCCCACAGCCCTCCTCTGGTATCATTGTCTAAATTAACTCTGCCATAAAGCAAGGAACCCGGTGAAGTTTGCAGACAGGAAGTAACGTCCAGATATTACACGTTAGTCAAAAATGGAAACACGCATTAAAAATATTAAAAAAATAATTCAAAAAAATATAAAACTAAATTTGACGTATTTTTCTCAGTTTCTTTCAAGCGGGGGTGGAGATTTCCCAAAACACGTTAGTCGGGTGATAGGAAAGTATTCTCACCAACCACACAGGGGTGTCCAACCTGCGGCCCTCCAGCTGCTGCAGGACTGCATCTCCCTTACTCCTCAGCCAGCCCCTTAGCTGAAAGAGCATTATGGGAGATGTAGTCCTGCAGGAGCTGGAGGGCCACGGGTTGGACACCCCTGACATATGGAGCGGACAACCCTTGGTCTAGTTAGGGTTTTCTCGGTCCGTTATTTCTAGAAGAAGACATCCTGAGAAATATTCCGTTAGTAGAAGGAAAAACATTTCTTTATCGTTCTTCTTGTCAAATACTCTCTAAGAGTCTCAGCAGATATTTCTTTTTCGCTGCACAATTCAAGCTTTTAAGCCGAGACGTTAATGCAGCGTAAAGTGGCTCATTCAAACGCAGATGGAAATGTTTACATTCATTGAAGACTTTCTATATAAACTTAGCGCCTTTTGCTGGCTGGGAGCTGAAGGAGGCTCCTCGGTCTTCCATTAATTCACATTTTTTTGGCTTTGCCCCTCATCCCCCTTCCTGGGCCTTTACTCTCTCTTTCCTAGCATTCGGAGTCAGGCATAAACTTCATGAATCGAAAGATAAATCCCAAAATAATTATAACGCGTTACTGCAGCTGTCAGATTTCGGACGCACTAAAACTCATAGATGAGGCTCAGAAAGGATCCTGTTTCTGGGACAATTAATCTTTAATCTACTCTGGATACCCCTTTGTGGCTATTTGTTGAATTGCAGGTATAAATTGTTGGTGGTTGATTTGGTTCCCTATAAATAGATTGAATTTAATAAAAAATCTGAATCTGAGAATATTTATCAGTTTTATGATTTATAAACACGCCGGGTGAGATCAGGGTGAGAAGCTCCTGTTTTGTTTGAACACGAGGGGAATAAGATACGGTTGTGACTCCTTCTGAGAGTGCTTTGTGCCTGTTTTTTATGTTGCTTTGGGGGATTTAAACCAAAACTGATGTGCGTTTCGTGGTTGGCCATTAAGGCTTCTGGAAAGGATAAAAAAAAACATATTTAACATTTTTTTAAAATTAATATTTTTAATACTAAGCAATATTTTTATTTTCAGAATGTAATTTATTCTGAAATCTAAGCTTTTTACAGTCATGATTTCACCATTATATAAAAATAATGAATCGGGGGGGGCACAAGTTCCTCTCTCTCCTCCTTCCTTGTGAATCACCGCGCCTCTCTAGCGCCCTCTTTCCCCTCCACTACTTACTGCACCCAGAATCGCCTGTTTAAGAAGCATCTGTATGGAAGTCGCATGGTTTGTGATGTCAGATTCTCAAGGTTTACCGGTTCCGCCTGACAAATAATTCTCAGGTTCCAATAAAAATGATTGTCAGAGTCCGCACGCCAAATAAAAAAATGTCCATCGCTCCTGCGTCTTCTAGAATGTTCAAATAAACGCAAACACCGTATTTCTGGATTATTAGTGGAAGCCGTAAACTTCCAGGGCTCCGTCCTGAATGTTTACATTTAATAAAACGTTGATTTATGTTCAGATCACAATCTATATATTTCTGTGGCTCGTAACAGCTGCCCCCCCCCTTGTTTCGGATCCTTTTTTTTATATAGGGTATAAATCACGGTACATTAGACTTTGTTTTTGGTTTTTTGTACATTTACACTTTATGTGACTTCACAGCAGATGTTTGTAACGAGATTAAAACTGCGCAGGGAGCGCTCCTTAAAGTTCTGCATTCTGCCCAAGTGCAAAATCCATTTTATTTCATATTTTAGTGTTTTTTTTAATTTTATTTTTTTATTTACAAGATTAACACTTTGCGCGTGTTTCATACATTTCCATTCCCCGCACGCTAATGCTTTTCAATAATAAATCTAATAATTCGGATCCTAAACTTACTTTACATACGTCCGGCGGTGGGAAAATGCTATATTTTTTATTATTTTTATTTTTTTAGGAATGGATCTTAAAACCTCTACCAGGTCATAATCCAAAAAAGGAAAGAGGAGTTCATTTCGAAAGCACCCACGCAAACCATACATGCATGCTATTTACCGACATGCGCCAAGCAGCGCCATACCTGGTATAAAGAGACGGCCCCGGCACTTTATGGCCGGCAGCCACCTATGCAGCCAATGGCTGGACAGGATCGGGGGTATGGGGAGCTGTTGGCCAGCGGCCCGCCGGGCATTTGCCAGAATGATACATTGTAGCTACTGACTATTTATTTGGCCTGTTCTGATTGGCCCCCCTTTTATTCCCTATTAGTAATTATTGTTATTAGAATCCCGTTGAGTTATTTCCACTGAAATCTGTGCTGTTTTGCTAGGGCGATGCCGTATCGCTTACCGTTAAATCGTCATTAGAAGGACTTGCATGTATGATGAAGCGGAACAAATGCACGGCCACACGGCTGCAAGACCCAAGTGCGTGCGAGAAGCCGGCGTTTGGAATCATTTTACAGGAAAAAAAAAGAGCGTTGGAGCCGCAGCAGGCGCTTTCCCAGTTCTATAAACGAGCGGCGTTGGGGTAATTAATGGGACGCTCGAGTCATATTAATTGGAGTTTAATTGAAAGGCAGCGCTGCGGCATATATATGATAATATGATAGATATAGATATGGATCCTCACGGCTTTATAGAAAGATGGAATTTTAACTCGGTGCCGTTCCTTCTACGCAATCCAACAAAGCTCTGATTGTACGGATTATTAACTTGGACGCTCGGCGCTCTCATATGGGGAAGTCACGATGAGTAGGGAAATTAATGACATAATGAAGTCCTAGGGGCCCCACGAAGGCTGATTGGCATACATGCGGATCCTTTGGGTCTGACCGAGAGTCTCACAGTAAAACGCTGCTTCCCGGGGTCACTTTCCTCTTTCTGAGGGCTGGGGGTCGGTGTTTTGGCCGCTGCCTTGTTTACGCAGCGCACAGCACCGCTATATACGATGGCGCTACGGAAGTCAATAAATAATAATCACAATAATCATTGGCCGGTCGGGGAGATCCTCGGATCAGCGAAAGTCGTGAATCTGATTGGCTGAAATATTGGGGGGGGGTGGGTAGGCCTTCGTATATAGTGCTAATTGCAATTTGGAGCCTGTGACATCATCAATTAACCATTACCACGTAATCAGTCTGTAAAAAACTAAAGTGCTGGCTCCCCCGCCATCCCTGCCCTCCAATTCCCCGAAGGAACCGTTACTGGGGAAAAACCATCCAGTTTTCGGTTTTTTTTACTTTTGTTTATTGTTCTATAAATGATTTGGATTTATACTTTCCAGCTCTGACATCACACCAAAGACATGATCTGAGCATTTTATGTAAATTTTCTGTTGTTTCCCATGATGCCTCAGTGCAGATTTCATTGGGAGCAGCGAAAGCAGTAAGTTCTAACATGGAAAGGTCGCCGGCTCAGTGGTCGGTGGATAATTTACTGCCACCTGTAGGTAGCAGAAGGTATTACCACCATTAAGTGCTGTGCATAGCATTGCCGTCTAGCGCCATCATATTCCGTAGCGCTGTACAATTGCATACTGCTGTTAACCATTTAAAAGCCATGTAAGAACATCATTAAAAAAAATAATCGTTAAATATATTAGTTATAGCCAGGCACAAGTTTAAGACCTCTGTCAAACCCTTCTGTAGGCACTGAAACAAGGGACTATCTCTTGATATTGAAGGCAGTTGGTAGTTTTATACACAAATTGTAAAGTGGCAGCCAGCATGATCATTGTTTTGGCCCATCACTCCCAGCCAGCCGCTGCAAGATGTCACCGGCCTCTGGATCCCGATGGCAACCCAGATAGCAACGAATGGCATCTCCCGGAGGGGTAGATGAATTGTATTGTTATAGCGCCCTCTGCTGGCCGCATCTCACGGCGTCTGCGTGTTTCTTATTCCTAGAGATGAGTTTGAGGAGGACGGGTACTGCCAGCCGTACAGAGGAATCGCCTGCGCAAGATTCATCGGGAACCGGACGATTTACATGGAGTCTCTACATATGCAAGGAGAGATTGAAAATCAAATCACAGGTACTTCAAACCAACTCGTTGGGGTTTTTTTTTCTTATACAAAACGCTCAATTTTTCCGAACGACGTGCATTTAAAAAACCGCTAAAATCACAAATCAACACTAAGCCCATTTTTTGCTGCTGTAACGACTCAAACCTTAATCAGTCGCTGGTCTCGTCTTAGATTCAGAAGCCGTATGTCTATCCCATGCATGTTTAATACCCTCACAGTATTACCCTCTACCACTTCTGCTGGGAGCCTGTTCCACTTATCTACCACCCTCCCAGTAAAGTAAAACTTCCTTCCCTTCCATCTAAGCCTCTGACCCTCTGGTTTCACCCCCCCAACCTCTTATTCATCTGCCATTTTCTGTAGCAGGACCGTTGTTGACCCCCCCCGGTGTTCCTTCTCTGTTTCAGCCGCCTTCACCATGATCGGCACGTCCAATCATCTCTCCGATAAGTGCTCGCAATTCGCCATCCCTTCCTTATGTCACTACGCCTTCCCGTACTGCGACGAAGCTTCAGCTTCCCCGAAGCCCCGGGACCTTTGCCGAGACGAGTGTGAGATCCTGGAGAACGTCCTGTGCCAGGCCGAGTACATCTTCGCCCGATCCAATCCCATGATTCTAATGAGATTGAAGTTGCCCAATTGTGAGGATCTCCCGCAGCCGGACAGCCCCGAGGCGAGCGGCTGCATACGCATCGGGATTCCGATGGCAGAACCCATCAATAAGAGTAAGTTCAACTGGTTGACCCAATTGAGATACCTTTACCTTGTATTGGAGCTAAACTCAACTCAATCTACTGCCAGGAGCACCAACCACACTCAACGCCGACCGGTTACCGAGTTGCACAATTATTTTTTTGTCTGTCGCTCATTCGCCTCCCCCCTCATTCATTCACATGAATGATTTCCAACAATGATGCTTCATTGACGATTGTCTAACGGGGGGGGGGGGGGCTTTCCTTCTTGTTGTCCACTGTATTTCTTTTGTGGGCTTTGCTTTTACAATACGACGGCAGAGAAGTGAATTTCCCAGAGCTTCTCAAACCTCGAGGGGGGGGGCAAAAAAAAAATCTGCAATTTTTAACAAACGACCCACTCATGTTTTCTTTTTCCTGAAAAATTCCTGAAGTTTTCTATAAATACCTTACTGTAAACGGGAAAAAAGTACGTCTTATTTACTTCCAACACCAGAACTTTTCCTTAAATTATTTAAAAATTTCTAATATTTGCTGGAATTCCGAAGCTCTTTTTTTTTTTTTTGTTTTTTTTGTTTTTTTTGTTTTTGTTTTTTTTTTCAATAAAAGACACATTCCTTTGCCTTTAATAAATCAACCCAAATCTATACCAGGAGGAAGATATATATTTTATATTAAAATACAGACTTTCATTTAATTAATGCAACGTTAAATTGTTGCTAAGTAGTTTCTAGATGGATACGATGTCTGTTTTTAATAATAATTAAACCCACCAAACACCTCTTTAGGGTGTATCTGAGCCCCCACTAACTATGTACAATGGGATAGTTTTTTTTTATACACTCAACAAACTATTTAGTTTAATGATGCAATGCCACGTTTATGACATCATGATAGCTCCCGTCTGAGCTTCGTCCGATCCGGTTGCACAGTTGTAACAGTTTGGCGTTTGGGGTATAAACATTGATTTGTGATATTTTGTTACAAAGTTGTAAATGTAGCTATAGACGGAACGTCTTTATTTATTTTACCTCAGACCACAAGTGTTATAACGGCACCGGGGTGGAATATCGCGGCACGGCGAGCGCCACCAGATCGGGGCGCCAGTGCCAGCCTTGGAATTCCCAGTATCCGCACATTCACTCGTACAACGCCTTCCGCTACCCGGAGCTCAACGGGGGGCATTCCTACTGCAGGAACCCCGGGAACCAGAGGGAGGCGCCGTGGTGCTTCACGCTGGATGAAAACGTCAAGCATGAGCTCTGCGACATCCCCGCCTGCGGTAATTATTATTATTATTATCATTATCGTTATTATTATTATTATTATTATTATTATTATTATTAGCATTATTATTATTATTATTATCATTATTATTATTATCATTATTATTATTATCATTATTATTATTATTATCATTATTATTAGCATTATTATTATTATCATTATTATTAGCATTATTATTATTATTATTATTATTAGCATTATTATTATTATTATTATTATCATTATTATCATTATCATTATTATTATTATTATTATTATTAGCATTATTATTATTATCATTATTATTATTATTATCATTATTATTATTATTATTATTAGCATTATTATTATTATCATTATTATTAGCATTATTATTATTATTATTATTATTAGCATTATTATCATTATCATTATTATTATTATCATTATTATTATTCTGCGTTTTCGTATCGCCCGGCCACCCATTTACCCAGTTTTACAATTCCCTTTTTTTTTTTTACACGGCCGGCGCTCAAATTTATCCATACATTATACAGGGCATCTCACTGATTTAACTATACATTATACAGGGCATCTCACTGATTTAACTATTCATTATACAGGGCATCTCACTGATTTAACTATACATTATACAGGGCATCTCACTGATTTAACTATACATTATACAGGGCATCTCACTGATTTAACTATACATTATACAGGGCCGGCTCACTGATTTATCTATACATTATACAGGGCCGGCTCACTGATTTATCTATACATTATACAGGGCCGGCTCACCGATTTAACTATACATTATACAGGGCATCTCACCGATTTAACTATACATTGTACATGGCATCTCACTGATTTAACTATACATTATACAGGGCATCTCACTGATGTAACTATACATTATACAGGGCCGGCTCACTGATTTATCTATACATTATACAGGGCCGGCTCACTGATTTATCTATACATTATACAGGGCCGGCTCACTGATTTATCTATACATTATACAGGGCCGGCTCACCGATTTAACTATACATTATACAGGGCATCTCACCGATTTAACTATACATTATACAGGGCATCTCACTGATTTAACTATACATTATACAGGGCATCTCAATGATTTAACTATACATTATACAGGGCATCTCACCGATTTAACTATACATTATACAGGGGCCAGCTCACTGATTTAACTATACATTATACAGGGCATCTCACTGATTTAACTATACATTCTACAGGGCATCTCACCGATTTAACTATACATTATACAGGGCATCTCGCTGATTTAACTATACATTATACAGGGCATCTCACTGATTTAACTATACATTATACAGGGCCGGCTCAGCTCTTCTTGCTGGGGCAGCTCCTTGGGGCCGAGTGAAGTCAGGAAGTTGAAACGTTCAGCTCTCCTGCAGGCTGCGATGTTGCGGGGGGTATAAGGGATGAATATAAACGAGTTTCTTCTATGGTAAGGGAGAATATTTCAGGGTCTCGGAGCTCCGCGGCGCACGCTCTCCGCACAGAAACCCTTTTGTGGCGAATGAAAGGACGTCTCTTCCAACGAAAGCCATAATCTCTCATACAGGAAACCCCCGGAAAACAAACTCTGATTCCAAACAATCACACAAAACGTTCGTTTTTTTGGCGTTTACCAGGAAAGCAGAGATTATCCGCGAGATTACATTTCAAATGATTTTCTGAAACTACGCGGAAAATGACTTAATAACCGCCCGCTTCCCAGCGGGTGACCCGGTGCTCGCCACGGACAGCGGGGGTCTTGTAATCTCCGTTTTCTAAATTCCGTTTCGGATTCCTGAATCTGTGGGGATTTTTCCAAATTTTTTCATCCATTTTTTTTAATTTCATTTTTATAATTTGGATTCTAGATCGATGTTTTTTTTATCTAACGTTCCAAAGATCTTCGTATAACCGTCACCGAAGGTGAAGAATTTACCATTTTTACTTAAAGAAAATTGTAGTATTTTGTCCCAAAAACATTGCAGGAGTCGGTCAATCAGATCTGAATGTTTCGCAAATTTCTCTTCATGTTTTTTTAGGGTTTTGCCCCAATCTCAGGGTGACAGGGCAGATTCTCGGGGTCACGCAGTCTGACTCCTTCCTATTCCCCCCCCCACTGTGATCATATATACAACTCCCAGTATATTATGGTTGATATCCCTGCTTGAAAGCAGGTGACTCAATTAAATGCATGGGATAGACATTCGGCTCCTGAAGACGAGACCAACGACTGATTAAGGTTTGAGTCGTTACAGCAGGAGAAACGGGCAGACTAGTCGGGGGCCGAAAGGGGCCAATTTGCCGGCATATTGCACAATAACCAGCGCTAATTTTTTTAATATTTTATTTCCGCTAAACCAGATCTCTATTTTTTTTTCCAGACTCAAAAGATTCTAAAGAAAAAAACAAAATGGAGATCTTGTACATTCTCATTCCCAGCGTGGCCATCCCCCTGGCCATCGCCCTCTTGTTCTTCTTCATTTGTATCTGCCGAAATAACCAGAAGGCCTCCTCGCCGCAGCTGCAGAGACAGCCGAAGCACGTCCGGGGACAGAACGTGGAGATGTCCATGCTAAACGCCTACAAGCCGAAGGTGAGACACGCGGCAAAGTCATCAGTCATGTGATATTTTGGGTGGCTTTCCCTTTTCAAACACCACACTGAGCTGATGCTTTATGGTGATGCTAAGTCCGTTCCTTCATAGGCTTTCATTATTCAGAGTGTCTGGGTGATTAAGACTGAGCCATTCTATTGTTCCCCACAGGCAGTAGATAAGGAGTCGGGGTGTTTAGTAGATCGGGGGTCAGATAACAGAGCGAGAATCATACAAACGGCTGATATGCAGCTGCCTGAAAACATTATATTATGGGGGCAAAAACTACGACCGGGGTAAAAAAAAACAAAAAAAACCTGCAATATTTCTGAAAACTTTGTTTTAATCTGATATTAGAAATAAAAAAAAATAGAGGGAGATCCCGTTTAACATCAGCGCCGCTAAAGGGAACTTACAGATTCTTTGAATTTTTTCTTACATTACGCAGCTTGTAATATTTGAATATTTTTAGAGCCCCCGTCATCCGTAAATAAATCCTTTTTCAGACTCAGATTTGAAGACTTAAAGTATTTTTCCCTTTTCTTCCTTTTATCCTGGACTTGTTAGAATGATATCTTAGCGGATAAATCTTCTTTAGTGCCTCTATTTCCTAAATCATAGTGAGACCCGACCTGACTCCCCCCCCCTGTATCCCCCCTGTACATCCCCCCCGCGCATTCCGCTTCGTCTCCATATCTGCTGTTACAGGATCTGCTATCAATAAAGAGAATAAATAGAATTATCAATCATCGCAATTTGTTTGAACACCGACAGAAGACGAATTCACTTCAGCTCCGTTTACTGTATTTTTGGCCAATGTTTTTAAAATTTCTAGGGCCAGATTTTTGATCTAAACTCTATAAACGCAGTGAGTTTTACGGACAGATCTCACATGTTTATTGTTAAGCCCAACATTAAAATAAATAAATACACATTTACGTTTTTATGATTTTTTTAGGCAGAGGACCAAACGCACTAAAAAAAAAAAAAAAACCTGCTGATTAAGAGACAGATTCGGGATTTCAGATTTTTTTTACATTTTTTATTATTGGATTGGTTTATCTTGGCTGGATTCCCGTTGCTAATATTATTTTTATTTCGGTTTTCTTAACACTTTGCGTATTGTGTCACATGACACATCATTGTGTAACCAAACCAAACGCGGGTAGAATAATAGCCTGCAATGAAGCAGTTTATGGTTTAGTTTTTAATTTTTTTTTCCTCCCCGTCGGCCGATGTCGGCCAACGCTAACTGAGGTTAGACAGAGGTCATCTCACTTTCATTACTGGAATATAATTTACTATATGCCAGACCTAAACAAGGTTGGCCTAAAGGATTTGGGTAACGCAAAACATCTGTTCTCCAACAATGGCTAATTTCCTGGCTGCCAAATATCTCCACCGGGCTTCGGGTTCATCTGTTCATCGATGATATTTCTAGCCCTCTTAATTGCGCGATGAGCGGGTACTAAAAGACGACGTTCTTTGTTATTAACGTAGGGGCGACGTCAGATGAGAAATGGATGGAAAATGAGGCCTGGGATGGTCAGCCAAGTCCAATAGTCCAATATGGCCGACATCACTCCATACGTCACATCCAGCCGCCGGCCTTACGTCATTAGGTGGTCACCGGCCTTAAAGTCCCAGGGCCGCCTCGTTAACCCCAGTACGGCCCTGAGTGAGAGAGATGGTTACTTTGAATATTATATCTCGTATATATGGCCTCCATTATCCGCCAGTTCTACAGCTTCAGTATCAGTAGCCAATCAGGAAGAGTAGGTCAGGTGCATGCTGGGAATTATAAGGTTATAAGCACCAAGCGCCAATAATATTACAAAAGATACATTATTTAAAACGGGCCGGAAGCTGCTGAGCACTTAACAGATCTTCTTAACCCCTTAAGGACAATGGGTGGTCCCTAAACCCATTGAAAACAATGCATTTTGAGCCCGTACATGTATGGGCTTTGTCATTAAGGGGTTAACGTGTGAGTGCCCAGCTTAGTCAGGGTTGGCCGATATACAGAACTATATGTAGAATTCGGATAGAACACTAAAAAAAAACCATAACATTTTAACAATTCAGTAGTCATAGATTCCAGTCCCGGTTCTTTTTTGAAGGCTAGATCCCTGTTTTGTTATCGTTTCTATAATTTTATTTTCACGGCAGTAAAAGTGAAAGAAGAGCTGCCTTCTTCTTGAGAGTTTAATGGACGTTTTTTATTTCCATGCAGAGCAAAGTGAAGGAGCTGCCCCTGTCCGCGGTGAGGTTCATGGAGGAACTGGGCGAATGCTCGTTTGGAAAGATATACAAAGGACATCTGTACCTTCCCGGGATGGACCACGCTCAACTCGTCGCCATCAAGACGCTAAAGGACTACAACAACCCACAGCAGTGGTCGGAGTTTCAACAAGAGTCTTCGCTATTGGCTGAACTGCATCATCCGAACATCGTCGGCCTCCTTGGAGTAGTCACCCAAGAGCAACCGGTTTGTCTGCTCTTCGAATTCCTGAATCATGGGGACCTCCATGAGTTCCTCATCATGAGGTCTCCTCACTCCGACGTCGGCTGCAGCAGTGACGAGGACGGCACGGTGAAATCGAGTCTGGATCACGGCGACTTCTTGCACATCGCCATCCAGATCGCAGCAGGGATGGAATATTTATCGAGCCATTTTTTTGTCCATAAAGACCTGGCAGCCCGGAATATACTGGTTGGGGAGCAGCTACACGTTAAGATCTCAGACCTCGGACTTTCAAGGGATATCTACTCAGCCGATTACTACAGAGTCCAAAATAATTCTCTTCTCCCCATTCGCTGGATGCCTCCAGAGGCCATCATGTATGGGAAATTTTCCACCGATTCAGACATATGGTCTTTTGGGGTGGTGCTTTGGGAAATATTCAGCTTCGGGCTTCAGCCGTATTACGGATTCAGCAACCAGGAGGTCATAGAGATGGTTCGGAAAAGGCAGCTGCTCCCGTGTTCTGAAGATTGCCCCCAGCGGATGTACAGTTTAATGACCGAGTGCTGGCAAGAAATACCGTCTCGGAGACCCAGATTCAAAGATGTCCATGCGAGGCTGAGAACGTGGGAAGGACTTTCAAGCCATACGAGTTCCACCACTCCTTCTGGTGGCAATGCCACCACTCAGACAACGTCGCTGAGTGCCAGCCCGGTTAGCAACTTGAGTAATCAAAGATACCCCAACTTTCTGTACCCAGCGCAAGCAATGCCTCAGGCGCAGATAGCTGGCTTCATTGGGGGTCCAATACCTCAGAATCAGAGATTCATACCAATCAATGGCTACCCAATCCCACCAGGATACGCCGCTTTCCCGACGGCTCATTATCAACCACAAGGTCCGCCGAGGGTAATCCAGCACTGCCCGCCTCCGAAAAGCCGTTCCCCCAGCAGCGCAAGCGGTTCGACCAGCACCGGCCACGTGACCAGTTTACCCTCTTCGGGGTCCAACCAGGATGCGAATATCCCGCTATTATCTCATATGTCTATTCAGAGCCATCCGAGCAGCATAGGGGTGCAGTCTTTCGGCAGCAAGGCCAACAAATTATACAAAATGGACATTAAACAAACATCTTTACTGGAAGACTCCGACATCAACGGGCACAACGAGTCGATCATTTCCGCGGACTTGTAAATTACGGACGCTCTCGATAAATATTATTACGCAGTGAAACAGAACAAAGACGTTAAAGTTCTTTTTATATGATATATTTTTATTGAACGTAGGTCATTCCAGGTGGTTATCGGACTTTTCCCAACGCATTTCTTCTGTGAAGTTAGAATCTATAGAGGTGGACGGGGAGCCCGATCTCAATGTGGCGACAAAAGTATCCGTTTCGGGTTATATGTCGGCAGATTTCCGCAAAATGTCAAAAAAAAAAAACATAGGCGGCGAGACTTAACTAAAGGCGAAGACTGATGTGTGGTCATCGCCTTGACAACTGTTGGTGTTCACACAACTTGGGAAAGACGCATTGAGTGAAATAGTATGTTTTTTAAAAAAAAATATATATATATATGTTCTACCAAAGAGTATGGCGTTTGGGACATATTATATATATATATGGGTTTTTTATCTTTTTTTCACACTAAAATTGAGAGATCATTTCTGATGGAGGTTCTTCAATGGTTAAAGATCCTTTTCCCACAATGGTTTGAGCAGAAAAGGGTAAATTGGTTAATTTCATATTTTAAAGAGGCAATAACACTTAACTATCTCGGGGATAAAATGTGCCTTTTAAGGAGAAAGCTTGATCAGCAAAGAAACCCTCTTTATAGATAATTTACAATAAATAAAACAGATTATTATTAGCCATTTTTTATTATCTATCCGAAGCAAGTAGTTCTTCAGGGATTGTTTGCAGCAATCTAAATAATCATTTACTAGGGTGGAAAATGTTTTATATATATACAGGAACGGGGTTTATATATAAAAAAAAATATTGGTTTGGAAATTACAAAAAAACAAAAATTTGCAAAAAAAAAATAAAAAAAAAGCAACCCGGTGGAAAAGGGAAGAAAAATATTTTATGGGTCTTGAGGACCTTTGAGAGGACGGTGAATCCCCTGGTCTATGGATTTATTATAAAATAACTCAGTGTTATCCATTCCGGTTTAATCTCCGTGTTATAATTCGCTATATACACCCCGCTAAAAATATAGAAACATCGGACATACAACGATCTGTGCTCACTTATCGTACATCACTCCTACTCGGCCAGATAAAATCTATTTTTATGGTTACTATGGTTACGCTGCGCGTTTAAAACCTCAGAATGGATTTTTTTTTTTTAAAAGTGAAGTTTTTCATTATTTTTTATAATCACGTTGCCTTAGAGTCGAGGGTCTTTTAACGATCATTATTAGTTAAGGCTTTTAGGTACGTTGCTGACAAGGTGTGTGTGACCTCGCTGGTGTAAAGGTAACAGATCCAGTATACTGTTTTAGTGATCCTACAGCATACATCCCAAGGGTCCCGATTTTCAAGGGACAGTCCCTATAGCGGGGCTGATGGGCCATGGGAGGAGACCCTCTGATCCCCCCTGACCAGCTGACGTGGCCATTGTATGACGCATCGTATGGCAGTCATTCAGTAAAGGTGTCTCGCTTTGGATACCTGAAATGTTGGGGGGGGGGAGTTCCGCTTATATAAAATATAGAGATATTCTGATATATATAGTATACATGTCATAGGGCTTTACTGAACCAAACTATAACGGGCAGCGGCTGCCATGACTTCTGATTTCTGAATTTCCTGGTCAGCGACCATGATTAGAAGTGCCCTCTGATTGGCTTAAAACAACAAGCCAATCAGCATTGAGATTCCATTCCAAATGTATCAGGCTTTTTCTCTGTCACTCGCTTTCCATGATGTCATAGCGAGATCAGAACATTCGGATCTCTTAACCCACATATTTCACCTTCTGTCTTTGTGCCGCTTTATAGAAACTCTCTGTGTACGACAGATTTACCGGCCCTTTGGGGTGCGAAGGTTATTATTATAGAAGTTTGTACGGGACGCCCCACGCCACCGGGTTCTGCTCACAGACACCGTTATACTTCACTTTATATTCTATATCTCTTTGTTGCTATGCAACTGTATAATAATATACAGCAAGTATCCGCGTGACAATCGTTCTTTCCATTATCATCTATTTATTTGATTTAGTGTAGAGTTTTAGTGAATTTGGGTTACTCCTGGAGATCTAGAGGAAAAAAATGACTTTTATCAGCCGCAGAATGAATACGAAGGGTCTGCGATTTATAAGGGCCTCGGAAGCACATAAGGGGCCTAAAATCGCGCATGCTAATGATTATATATATATATACAATTACCAGCCGGTATATGTATGCGACACGACCACTTTGTGATTTTTTTCTTTTTTTGGGGCCCGAAAAAAAAGTCGATATATATTTATTTTTTACAGATATAGGCCCAAAATCATTAATCCTTTGCCACAGGTGAGATTTTGTGCGTTTCATCCCTGTTTTCATGCCTGTGTGAGCTGTTTTCGAACTTGGTCAATAATGTGTAGACCGGGGTAAGGCAAATCGTGGCATTCTAGAAGGTTCCTTTAATCGGCTGAGGATGATGGGAATGATAACACCCGAAATGCCACATTCATCTTTTCTTGGTGAAAAAAACCCAGAAATATATGAACTGTTTATTTTGAAAACCACTTTAACCTTTTACAACAATATTTTGGAATTCTTCTCACACTGTCAATTGTTGTATGTAAAAATAGTTGTTGTTTTTTTTGTAATTATGGAAAAAAATAATCAAAACAGCTGTTTCTTAAAATGACATTTTTTTGTATTATGAGTTTATTTACAGAATCTTTTTTTTTTTTTTGCACAAAAGCGTTATGTTTTATACGGCAGAACGGAAAATACACATCTGCATTTTATATATCAGCGTGTGGCGTTTTTCTTTCGTCCGTTTAATAATGACTCCTAAACCGAGGAGCGGCGACAAAAGCCGAGGCGTGGTTCTGGGTGTCATTTAATACCGCGTGTCATTGGTGGCCGGCGTATTTAAGCGTGAATTAGATATATATTTGGAAAACTTGTGTTGGACGGACGCGGACGGGAAAAACGGATCTCATTCAAGCCGTTGAAAAGCTGTGGTTTATGGCTTTTTAAAAAAAAAAAAAAGTCTGCTCGCACTGTGGATTTTTCTAACCGCATCACATGGAATCCTCCGTCCGTCGCAGATGTGCTGATCAAAGTTATTTCATATTAGGTGCTGGAGACAGTCAGCGCCGGGAATATCTTTGAATGTTTCGGAGGGTATTCGTTCTTCGCAATCTTTTTTGTTTTTCCCTTTTTTGTTATGAAACAGGACACTTCATTAATAATCCAGCTTTATATTACATTTATATAAAAAAAAATCTGGATTTCAGTAAGGTTTAAAGGAAAATCGCATCAAATGAAGAGTTGGGTGAAGGAAAGAGCCTGATGCTGCGTGCGGTGAGGGTGGGTTGGGGCTGCCAGATAGTGGTGTGTGCGTGGAGTGGGTTGGGGGGGCATAGATACATGGTTACATGGTTACATAGTTACATAGCTGCATGGTTACAGTTACATGGTTACATAGTTACATGGTTACATGGTTACATAGTTACATAAGGTTCAAAAAAGACCATCAAGTTCAACCCTTCCACCCAACCTTCTTATTCTTGATCCAAAAGAAGGCAAAAACACCCTAATTAAGCTACTTCGAATTCTGCCATCAGGGGGGAGAAATCCTTCTTGACTCCAAAAGGCAATCGGATTTCTTTTTGGATTAAGAGAAGAAAAAACAACATGGAGAGATGAGGAGGGACATACAAAAAAACTGAAGAAGGTAAGAAGTAAAGCAGAGGGGGTAAGAAAAGGAAAGAGGAAGAAAGAGAAGCAGGGTAAGGAGAGCAGGAAGAGAAGAGAAGAGAAAAGGGTGAGTGAGAATAGAGAGGGGAGGGAGAAGAGGTGTGAGAAAAGAAAGATGGGGATAGACAAGAAAAGGGAATGAAAGAGACAAGAAAGAGAGGAGAAAAAAAGGAGAGAAAGCAGAGAAAGGGGAAGAGAGAAGAAAAGGGGAAAGAAGAAAGAGTGGGAAGAGGGATAAGAAAATGAGAAAAGTGCAATCATTTTGTGCAGGGCATATATGCTAGTAATAATAATAGTAATAATAAAACTAATAGTAACAATAATAATACAAATAATAATAATAATAGTAATAATAATATTTAATAATACTAATAGTAATAATACAAATAATAATAATAATAGTAATAATATTTAATAATAATAATAGTAATAATAATAATAGTAATAATAATAATAGTAAAAATAATAATAATGTAGGGACCCAAACCCGCGTTCAGTATAATACTCTCTGGCCTCGCGTTCACTCGCAAAACTTGTGACATCAGAGAGCGGGGGAGAGCAGCGCTTCCCTTACACAGATCTTAAAATGAATGGAAAGATTCAAGAAAAACACGATTTGCTTCATTTTTCCACGTGAACCCAGTTAATAAGCGAGCAAGGAGTTTCCTCCTCCACATAATTAAAGCTCTGCGTGCGACCCGCGATGCATGAACAGCATTTTCCATTAAAAAAGGCTTATTAAAGGTCGCCAAATGTAGCGAGAAAACCTGTCTAGTAAACAAACCCCAATACGTGTCTTTTTTCTATTAAATATGATGTCATCACAAAGTACGTGTTCTTAGCGTACAGCATGATGGGGGGGTGTAAGTTAGGTTTACTTTTATATATTTTTTTTAACTAATAATATTTATACTAACCGTGTTGCAAAATATTAAGCGTCAGCCTGCGGTCCGCTCGCCTCTAACCTTCCCGCCGATGAATAGGAACGTTCAGGAAAATCTTGGCTGAAGGCTCCAAACTTTTACCTTTTTGAAGGAAATTTGGATAAGACGCTACGAGGCGTGGGGGGGGGGTCAGGAGGAATACAGACTCGTGTGTTGGGAAAGATTTATCCATATTCATTAAAATCATTTTTTTGGAACCAGAAAAATCGAACGCAGGAAGGACTCGCTTCTCACAGGAAAGTGTCGGCTCGCAGGCCATTCATTCGCAGCGGACCGGGGGGCCGGAGGGATAGAACGCCAGGTTACATGCAACACCTTTTATTTTATTACCTGCTTTGGTTTAAAAAAAAATAAAAAAATATATACATATATATAAAAAATTCAGAAAATCCAGCCAAATACTACAATAGGTGAATGTATGCGCCGGAGAATACCTGCATTTATACGGCGTCCAAAGAGACGCGGCGTGCAGGGGAATGCAGAACCTATAAATTCAATGCAAATATTTGGGAGAAAAATTATATTTTTTATAGCATGTTTCTACCTGCCGGCAGATCGGCCCCATTCGGCCCCCTTCTAGTCTCCCGTTTCTCAGGATCCGTATGCCTATCCCATGCATGTTTAAATCACCTCACTGTATTAGCCTCTACCATTTCTGCTGGGAGGCCGTTCCGCTTATCCACCACCCTCTCAGTACAGTAAATCTTCCTTACATTACACCTGAGCCTCTGACCCTCCAGGCATCAAACTGTAATCATGCCCCCTAACTCCCAACACTCCCAGCCTCCTAAGAAACCAATAAGACTCAGCTGGAACCAAAGGTATCCCGTCGCTCCATTAGTAAAATACATTTATACACTGATATAATGTTACACCGCTGGGGAGGAATAAATTATTGGGAACTGTATCAGTTCTGACAAGCTGTCCGCTTTTAGGCATCACTTCCAATTACTTTCAAGGAGGGAATGTTTGAGCCTCGCATTCCATAATATTTAGAGCATTTCCCGGCCGGGCCTCGTTCCCCATTGGATCATTTCATATTAAACTCCAGTTCTTTATCGCTCCGCCGCGATATCCCTTCCTTTATTCCGTTATTAAAAACAGAGGGGGCTCAGATGGCAAATTCACATCAAACAGCCCCAGATCAACGACGTTAAACGTTTAAAAAAAAAGAAAAGCACCAAAAAAAATAAAAAAGTTATCAAAAGCATCTGGGGCTGGAAGTTAAAAAACGGAATTATCTCCAAATGTGGACAAAATATGATTGGCCGTTCATTTCCGTGAGCCCCTCGCCCATACAACATGGGGTTAATGGCTTGCAGAGACAGAATAAAGCAATTTGATGTCTGCTTCAATCAGGACGGGAGTTGGGAATAGTGATACGGGGTAGCGTGGGTTAAAGGTACATTAAGGGGTTAAATGTTAGCAGATCTACAATATTCTTCTTTCCTCTTAAGGTTTAATTGAATAGAAAAAAAACAGAAACTTTTAAGTAGGTCTTACAGCGTCTATGGCAACAACCTATCATAGCCAGCTTTTGTGTCACATGACGATTCTATGTTCCCCACGTAAATTTTGAATGTGCTCCTTGCCCGGACAACATGGGGTTAAAGGCTTGGATTTCCAGAAAATAAGAAAATAAAGTGATTTGATTTCCCTTTTGTAGGAAGGAGCCCTGGCTGCTCCAATCAGGAGAGGATTTGGGATGGATGGTTGGGGTTAGTTTATTGTGCTTTAGAGATGCCGTCCACTTGGTCTGCTAAAGGGTTAAATGTTAGCAGTCCCATATGTTTGGTTTTTTTACTTTCCTCTGGAGATTTCATGGAATAAAAAAAGCAAAAAAACTAACTTTTAAGAAGGTTTTACATCTTCTATGGTAACAACCGATCGTAGTCAATTCAGCAGAGTCAGTGGAACGGCACCTTTAAAGGGTTAATGTGGAGGCTCCTTACCTGTGACAGCCGGAGAAAGAAAAAAAAATGCAAAAAATTAAAAACTTGTGGAAAACATTTTTTTGTTCCTTAAAAGAAGAATCAATAGAAACCCATTTTTGATTGTAAGCTCTTACGGTCAGGGTCTTGTCTGTATAAACCATGGTACAGCGCCGCAGACTGTGTTGGCGCTATATAAATACAACAGAGTCATAGATAAAGAAAGATATCTTACGTGCCGCCCCGTATCTGCTAAATGATTTAGTATACAGGGAGGGTGCAGCCAGTATGCACAGTGCTGTACCGCACGCTGCAATATACAACATGATGGGGAATAAGCAGAATGTGAGTGGTTGGAAGGCACTTGAAAATGATTTCTAGGGCCTTTAGCAAGGTAAAGGGCCCTCCTGTGCGCCCCCAGTCATGGGATCAGCACCATGCATACCAGCTGCATCTCATTGCTTTTTCACTAAATACCTGCAACGAAAAAATGCGACGCTGCACCTTTAAAAAGACCACGCTAAATAAGTGTTTGGCGGTTTGTCTCTTTAAACTGCTGGTGTATTTCCGTGGCCCCTCCCCATGAGGCTGTCAGTTGCCATAGCAACTGAAACATTGTAACAACAGACACGGCTTGCGAATGGGTACACGCCGGCAGTCTGATACATCGACAATGGCCTCCTGTAACATCGTGCGTTACGCTCAGTAATTACAAACGCGTGCAAACGGTAGGTCATCCGGGGCTGGAGCATCGAGACCGTCCTGCATGTTATACCGGGAGAATGGCAGATAAGTAGAACAGCCTCCCAGCAGAAGTGGTAGAGGGTAATACATTGAGGGTATTAAACATGCATGGGATAGACATCCGGCTCCTGAATCTAAGACGAGACCAACGACTGATTGAGGTTTGAGTCTTTACAGCAGGAGAAACGGGCGACTAGACGGGGGCCGGATGGGGCCGATCTGCTGACAGGTTCTAGGTTTCTCTGCCCACCCACCCTTATTTCAAGTGCATCGGGGCAAACCCCACCTCCTTAACTCGGTCGCTCTCCCTTTCCGGTAGTTGGAGCGCTGCGGGGGTTCCAGACCCAGGAAGTTCTCAGACATCTCAATCATAATCCAGAGGACCTTTTGGACCATACCAACTGGTATATCTGCAGGAAATAAACATTCCCTCGCTTACTTCTCCCAATTCCACCTTTCCAGACAGCGAATGAGGACCTCCGTACCATGCATTCAAGATCCTATTTATTACTGGAGAAGGAATACGAGGAGTTAAAGGAAGGCAGGATCTATGTGAGTATTTAGCGTCGCCCGTCGAGGGTCTTCAATCGTTTGCTTCTTCAGTAATTACATAATTTCCAAGAAAAAAAAACAACGTTTGTGTTCCGATTACTGCAGAATACCGGGAATAAATACACCGCATTCCACCAAATTACACCAATCAGTTTATCGCGGAGTCGGATTATACTCCGCTAATACGGCGGAAAATGGAACAAAAAGGGCTCAGATCGGTTAATACTGAAAAATCTTATTCCCGTTGCATCTTGAACAGTAAATACCGGACTGAAAAACAGGATTCCGTGAAAAAAAAACGTTCTCGGCTTCTTAGAAAGCCGTCGGAGACGTTCCGGAGCTGCTATTAAATGGAGACCATAGATGGAGGGCCCCGTACTCTGAATATTTCATTGTTTTCCCTACATTTTTCCCGTTGCCGGTCTCTCCGTTATCTCCATGACTGAGAAAAGGATAACTTTTCCTGCTATCTGCCTGTCCGGACCTCGCCATAGACCCTGGACCCCGGCTAAAGGCCACTCCAGTCCGGTTTTCACATTGAATCCATTTATTATCGGACTTTGGTCTCATTTAGCTCCTCCCTCGTCTGCCTCTGCTGAAGGCAGCGAGCGTTCGTCAGTACACTTCCTGCACATGCTCACTAGAACTAGCCAATGGGAGATGAACCGAACTTCCACTGAAACCAATAGGAGTAGCAGCAGCCAATCACATGCATGCTCTCTGGACACTGATATTAGGCTAAACTTTAGATTGGTTGATTTCAATGGGAAACGCGGCTCCCACTGCGCTACTGAGCATGTGCAGGAAATGTACTGGCGAATGCTTCCTGGTTTCAGTAGCGACAGCCGGGGGAGGAGTTAATGGAGAAGGAAGTTTAATTTTCTAACTTATGAATAAGTTGATTCTCACACCCTCTCCTTATTTATGATGAAAAGTGACCTTATATAGAAAACAGGTTTTTAACTGACCTCATGGGATTTAAAGTGACAGGTCGTTAAAAGCAATCCTTCATTCTTGTGCTGAAATAAGTTTTATTAATGATGTCATAGTTAACGCTGTGATATCGCTGCATTATAACAATATCTGCTTTATTTCTAACGTGCGATAAGAGCGCTCAGAATACGGCGGCCGGCGCCTGTTATAACTCAGGGATATTTACATCGTAGGCAGGTGGCGGACAAAATTCCTTGACCCCCTCGAGAATATTAACCCTTTAATAGCCCATCACACAGGTCCTATTGCAGCGGCTTACTAATGGCTGCAGCCACGCGGTGGTAATAACTTTCCTTGTGGAGACTGGGACTTGAATCACCTGTATTCAAGCAGGGATTTCAACTGTGAGAAAACCCCCAATCGGGATGCTCAGATATCATTAAATCAGAGGGGAAAATAAAGAAGCCGGCTCCAGACTGTGAGACTCTGAGAATCTGCCCGTTAACCCTGAGACTGGGTTAAAAGCCCTGAGAATCCCGGGGCAAACCCTGATGGAATTGGGGCAGTTGAGTGTACACAGTTTTTGGGGTTTTGTATGTGGAAGGAGTTTGTAACGTGCGGAATTTGTGTTTCAGGGCATCTCTGCCGCTCCAAGAACTGATAATTTGTTAGAATGGATTGCCGAGGTCCACGGTCTGAAGGACTCGCTCTGGGAAGGTGGGTATTAACCAGCGGTGCGCCGACCTGTAAGGGGCTGTCTGTGCCAACACAAACGTGTAAGAGCCGGACCCCCTCCACCTGACGTATCGGCTCATCTTAGTCGGTCAGTTCTAGTTTTGTCAGACCCTTTGAATGGAGGGACTGTAAGAAGCGCTGCGGGAATTGTTGGCGCTATATAAATAAAATATAATTATAATAATACCACCAATAATAATAATAATAATTAATTACTCGCTGCACTTGCTCTGCATTGGCTGATTGACCTCAGTGCTGCCACCTAGTGGTAAAGAAATGCAAACCCACGGAATCCTTTGGTTTTTAAACCTCCCTGACCTTTGCACCTTGGTGTGCATGAAGGGGTATTAAATAATCATTTTATAGAGATATTCACTAAACTCCACATAGTGACTGCATGGCCCATCTTCAATCCAGAGTAGTTAATATACCAAATATACCTCTTTTAGACTTAAATCTTTCTGATCATTTTTTTTTCCTAAATTGGTGTCCCTCTTTTCTAAGACCTCAGAATAATTGGTGTGCAAGAATGTGTCACAATCTTATATAGCAATAAAGAATGCTATGATGAACAAGAGGTCGTGATCTAAGAATAGAGGGTCAGGGGCTTAAATGGAAAGTAAGGAAGATTTACTTTGCTGAGATGGTTGTAGATAAGTGGATCAGCCTCCCAGCAGAAGTGATAGAGGGTAATACAGTGAGGGTATTAAACATGCATGGGATAGACATACGGCTCCTGAATCTAAGACGAGACCAACGACTGATTAAGGTTTGAGTCCTTGCAGCAGGAGAAACGGGCGACTAGACGGGGGCCGAATGGGTCTGAATCTTTGCAATTGAAATTGACTTTAATTTTACAATTTAAAAAAAAAAACTTTTTTTTTTTTTTTATAAATACAGGGGCATTTCTCCAACTCTCCCTAAAATACACGGAGACGTACAACCACGTTCCTCCAGCCGTCAGATTTAATACCATCCCTTTTCATCCAAACGGTAAGATACCGCTCAGAATAGTGTTCCTTTTCTAATTTTCTTTAAAAAAAAATATATAACTATTTAAATAATAATGTTCAGATGATCTGATCTGGTTTGTGTAGCGGCAGTCACATGACTAACGTTAATCTCTATGTGGCAGGTGCCTAAAGTTTAATTATTTCCTTATTTAAAATATATTTTTAAAAAAATATTTATTTTCTTATTTTGCGATTTTATCATTTCATTGTGAACTCTTTTGGATCAGGAGTAGGGAGGTTGGGTGGAAGGGTTGAACTTGATGGACTTGGGTCTTTTTATAACCTTATGTACTATGTAACATTTCGCTTACACGACAAGCTTTTATGCCATGTGATAATTAAGTGTTCCCGACGAAACTGAATGAGCCCAAAGTTTAGTTGATTAAAGATTTTTTTCTGGGAAGGAATTGGTTATTCGGCAGAACTAGAAATTATGTTTCTAATGCGGCATTTAGTTATAAAAGTGTTTGATTCAGCTGAGTAAGTGGAATATTTTCCGCACGGCCTTCACTTCCTGTTGCATTCTCAGTACTAATGAGCACCTGCAAATATTCCCCATCTCTACCATGAAAAAATACAAAAAAAACATTTAAAATGTATACTTTATATATATATATATTCTTTCAGAAAGGAATCTTAGTTGTAACTTCCCTTAAATATTAAAAAATGATATATATTTATTATATATAGTATATATAATATAATATATATATATAATATATATATATTATATATATGTACATATATATATATATATATATATATATATATAATATATAATATTTATATTATATATATAACTATAACGCTGCGTCAAAAAGTACAAAAGTCACTGGCACAGGCACTGAAAGGGTGAAGCCCAAAATGTTATTTCTAGAATAAACATCTATGATATAATTGTCATCTATATGATGTCATAGAATAAGCTACCATGCGGGGTTAAAAGATACCCTCATTCGGGGTGTAATTGGATGCAGATGCAGCATGAGAATATTTTTTGTCGAAATTTAAGAAAACGACCCAAGGACTAAAATTCGTCAGATTTAGATCATTAAAAAAATCCAAAACAAATTAAAAAATAATTTTAAAAGAATTGCACAAATTTTATTGATATTTCTATGTTTCTGTATAATAAGCCTGTTTTGGTCGTCCATCCAGAATGATCTGAACCTTGTCTTCCTTCCAAAGTGCGATGTGATCTCATTCTGTGACACGCTATTAGCTCATCCCTCGGAGGGGAAATCACATATTTCATACTTGATGCTCGTTTGGACGGCGCCGCGTAATTCATCAAAGACAAATCCATGCTCCCTGATATTATTTACAAGCTCCGAATAATATTTAACAATTCCAGCTCCACGGGGCGTCAGCACAGGCGGCAAGGGGCGACACTCCCTATTCTGCCTCCCCTCCACCCCTCGAACACAGCTAATATTTTGCCCCCCCTGGGAAATTTTACGCGAACGCCCATATGCTGTTCGACATTAAAGTATAATCAATTCCTAACGTCCAGGATAGATACAGAGAGCGTCATATAAGAAACTGCTGCAGTCTGTAATTATATGAGCCTAGAGGGTATCCCCTTCTTGTTCTGCACTTACTGATACTTAAAGTTGCAGATTAGGGCTAATTCAACATATAGAGCCTTTACGCAGCACTGGGCTGATGCTTTATGGCAATGCTAATGAAGTCCTTCCTCCATAGACTTTCATTAGTCGGGGAGTCCAACTCATCTCAACGTCCTGGAGGTGGAACCAGTCTCCCATTTAACATTAAACAAAATATCTCCCAAACGGTTATAGATTTGATAACTTTAGTTACTGTCCCTTGAAAATTGTGAGTTTTGGGACATATGCAGAAGAAGAGTTACGATAAACTCTCCACACTTTTTTCCCTTAACCCCTCGGGAATTACCATGAAATAATCCGGCACTCTGCATATAAAGTATGACTATGTATCACTGATCTTGTAAATAGGAATCATCGATCAGAAATCTCCACTTGGGATGCTTTTGTGGGGTTTTATTGCCCTTCTGTGCTAATAACACGACGTGTCTCTGCCCGCAGTGGATCCATCTACTGGAAGACCATGCGTGGACTTTCTCGATAACCCGGAAGAATGGAACCCGCGCTATACGATGAGTAGCGTTTTATTGGCCATCCAGGTTGGTCGCAGCCGCCATCTGTAATCTTCACATAGCTTCACCTACATCATTTAGTAGCTGCTGGCCTTAAAGTGCCGGGGAAGGGTTAAATCCCCGGCCCTGCTGTTCACCCCTGAGTTATCAGCGGCTGGATTCGCAGATGGATTGTGTCCCTTTAATACAGTAAATAGGCCATGTTACCGTCCTTTCATCCGACTTTGGCCACCTTCTCGCACCGCAGGTCCTCCTGTCTAATCCGCAAGCTGAAAACGCGCTGAATCTGGACGCGGCTGACCTGCTGGCCAACAAACCGTCCGCGTACCGAGGGCTGGTCCTGGACTGCGTAAAGAACAGCAGGCGACTTGAAGGTGACTTCCACTTTCATTAACGAGCAGATCGTGGCACTAACGGCACGAAAAGCTTTTGCCGCAATAATGATACAAAATGTGTGCAAACAGATACATTGTATTCATCAAACATGAAACCATAGAATTTGCCGGCGGATCAGACCTATTCGGCCCCCGTCTGGTTTCCCCATTTATTCCTTCTGTAAAGACTCCACCAACAACCACGATGCGGAAGAAATCCCCAAATTCCCTTTTTGTTGCATAAAGTCGATACGTTTATTTAAATGAGCCGATCCGCTGTTGGGCGACATCCCCACGTGGCTACCTGGCAAGGGTGGAATCTCAAGCTTAAGCTCGGAAGTTCTTTGGCTTCGAAATACTTATGAGTGGATTTCTCGCAAAATCCACAAAGAACCAAAGTACGTTTTTGTTCTCCCTCCAGATTAAAGTCAGGGACGCTGCTTTACCCTAAAAATACATGAGCTGGCAGTTTTTGTTCTCAGTGCTGATCGTTCGACTTTCAAGTTTTGTTTGTGTAAAAGATTCCTAAAATCCTCTTTATTCTGATCCCGTGGCGCGTCGGAAGGGGTTTTGGGTCGGAAGATATTATAATAAAATGAGCAGAAACCCAGAAATTCCTATTCCTCTAACCGGTTACAAATGGTTCCAATGCTCAAGGGTGAGCTTAGGGTTAGTGGCGTCTGGGTGCACTCCCCTGAGACAAAAACACACACTAACACGCAAACTCACTCTAACACCATACATTTACACATACTGTACATTCATACATACACACACACATCCCTCCATTCTCACACACCACTAAACCTAGGCTCACTGCTAGCACTCTAACACAGACACTCACACTAACACCAGATACTAACATACACATATTCATACTAACACCATAACATGTTAACATAACAAACATGCCAACATCAAATACTAACACATCCAACCTCACACTGTACACTAACACTCACAAAATATAATTCCATAGCGTATACCCAAGATAACACTGTGTACTCACACACGCTAACACCATACACAGATACGCTTACTCTAACGTATAAACTTACATAAACACACAAACTTTACCATCAGCCACGCAGCTCACACGGCTCTCCATCACGCCATGACTTGTCAGGAGGAAAACAATATTTTGAATGAAGTCACCTGCATTCAAGCAGGGATTTCAGCTGTGATATAGCAGTAACAAAAGCACCAGTCGGAAATGCTCAGAAATCGTTAAATCAGAGGAGAAACGCAAGGCATTGGATTCAGATTTTGTGGCCCTGGTAATCTGCCCATTTACCCCAAGATTGGGGTAAAAACCCTGAGACTTGGGGCAAACCCTTACAATTTCCGATATAAATCTGAGAGGCAGGTAAAGCCAGTACGGCAGGTATGGTTCTGACTTCTGCTTCCTTAGAATTCTAAATTGTTTGAAAAATATTTCCTAAATATTTAGTCTACTTTTTTTTGCAGATGGCGTAATACCAGATTACCCCAAAATCACAACCCCGCCGCCGCCAGCGCCCCCGGCTCAGAGGTAAATCGTGTTCTGGGGGGCGATCACAGTTATTTTTACTTGTGGGGTTATTTGGGAGCAAGAAAGCCGCTGAGTAATTGGGCTGGACCTTCTCCACATACAACATGCAACCAGGTCTGTCATATGTGATGAAACGTGTTACTTATAACACGCAAACCCGTGCTACCCACATATAACATGTCATCTATATTTTATAAATGTCGTGTATTAGATTATTATTGCATTTTATGTATAGAGCGCCTGCAGTGGATGTGGAGCAGTCAGTGGCCTAGAGGGTGCGGAGGACGCAAGGTTTCTTCACGATGCAGGCTGAGGGTATTAGGGGGGGTGTAGATTGTAAACTCCTCTGAATAGGTGGATTTTTAGTGAGTGTTTAAAGTTAGAATAAGTAAGGGAGAGAGTCTGACCGCGCGGGGCGGGGGATTCCAGAGGAGACGTGCAGCGGGGTAACATCCTGGAGACACCGGAGAGACACAAGCTGGGCAGACTGGAAAGGGTGGTTAGGAGCAGAGCCGGCCTTAAGTGTTCTGGCGCCCTGTGCGGACTACTCCTGTGGCGCCCCCCCATCCCAAAAAAGGAAAGGAAAAAAATCTTGTCACAAAACTCGCCTTTCTCACTATCTACCACCTCTGCACCTTCTCACTGTCTTCTCCCCCATCTCACTGCCTGAAAACTTCACAAGCAACCGCTCGGTGCCCCTGCCCGGGACTTAAATCTGTTTTTTTTGTTGTTTTAACTTTATTTAACATCCTCCATGTTAAATAAAGTTAAAAAAAAAACTTTATTTAACATGGAGGATTTTAAAAAAGTAAAAAAAAAAAAAAAACAAACAAAAAAACCCCGATGTTTTAATTTAAGTCCCGGGCAGGTGCCCCTGTTGCCATGGCGCCCTGTGCATCCGCACAGGTCGCACACCCCTAAGGCCGGCCCTGGTTAGGAGAGTATTTGGGGGGGCTAACTATCTTTCTGGAAGGGTCACGGTTAAACCCTGAGGTTCCGTTGGCCCGGGTATCACAACCCATTCCGGTAGCAGTCCGGTTTGCCTCCTCAGCACACGTAGAACGGCACAGAATAAATACGCAGTTATTACACCCGGGACACGCGTGCCCAGCAGACCCCGAATATTATTTCCGAGACCAATGCTGCCCCCTGGTGGCTGTTCGCGTTTATGCAGCCTTATAAATGGATCTTATGTTTGGAATCTTTCTTTTCGTATAACCAAATGCCTCTTCCTGATCGGCTGCCCATTTGAATATTAGATTATTATTATTATTTATGGTGTTCTATAGCGCCATCATATTCCGCAGCGCTGTACAATGGGCAAACAGCACGTAACAAGTAGTATATAGTATAATAATTTGATTTACAGAAACAAAAGGTGAGCAGGGTGAGCTTTTAGAGATCTTTATAAATAGTTTTAGAACCTGTACTCACATCATCATAATAATAATAATAATAATAACAATAATATTATTATTATTACCAATATTTCAAGATCTGTCACTGGCAATTTTTTTAGCACAAAAATATCCATTTATTTAAACAACTGATTGATTGTGCTGGGGATTTGCCGGTGTAATTGCTTTTAAGATATTAATCTTAATAATTTATCTCAGGAAAAACTGAAATCTGTGGCAAAAGGTGGCACAAGTAACATAATCTAATTAATTCCCTGCCCTGAAGTTCTCTTCCTTCTCCTTTCCCAAATCATCAGCAACTTAACAACAATACAGAATTAACGTAATGGGGAGGAATAATCACGCAGATCCCTAGTATATAGTCTATAAACACCAGTATTGGGGTATATTTAGTGTCTAAAACTATGGAATGTTGGATTTGCATTATTCTACCCTTTATTATTCTTAGAAACATCCGTGTTGGAGGATTTGTATTGTTGGGCTTTGTCTCAGTCTGCTTTCGATTAATGTCTATTGATTAATGCGTTTGATTTGTGACGTCTCCACTTATAAAGCTAAAAATAAAATCCAATTTAATTAGAAATAACTCTAGTTTATTTAAAGCCTCGCGGATGAATCATCCTCGCGGGATGTATTTTTAGTTGTTATTTCAGCGCGATCCGAATATAGCAACAATGTGTCCCGGTTTCGCCTCTTCCCGCGCCACACACCGAGAGCCGCTTTCTGTTCATTCTCACCCAAATTCATATCCCAGCCGCTTGAATGGATATTTATCCTGGAGAATACGACATTAGCGCGCTCGCGAAAGTCATTAACCGCAAGTTATTTCTCAAAATCACTCAGCGCCACCAAATTCATCAAGTGGGGGGGGACGCCAAAATAAAAAAGCAAAAGGGGGGAATGTTTTCTTTCCAGCTTGTTAACTTGCCCGGGGATTACGGAAAGTAGAACCTCTAAGCGTCCTGAGCCTTTGGCGCGTTATCACTGAAATCTCACGTCTGGAGCGTGCAGGAGTCTGAAATAAAAAAAAATCAAATGCATATGGAGACTAAAAAGAGAGAGGATTCAGGATAAATCCTCCAAGCAGAGAGGGAGGGGAGGCTGAAACCTAAACGCAAGTTTATTTCATAGAAAAAAAGTAATTTGAAACATTTGGAAATGTATCCACGTGTCAGGGGGAACCATTTTTATGCTTCTCTCCTACACAGGAAGTGCTCTGAAGAGTAGGTGTAACTTTAAATTGCTTCCCCCGCCCTACTATTAATTTTGAATTTCAAATAGTTAATGTTTTAATCTTCCTCCTTTTCAAACTACGCTCATTAAGCATTCATAGAGGGACGGATAACATTCAAAGACATTAGGAAGGGCCCAGGGACCAACCCTCTAACCTACCAGAAGGAAATTTAAAAACTAGAACCGACAGACTTAGGCAAAGCTGAGGACTCGGCTCACAGGCTTACAATCTAATGTAAATACACTGTTAGAAGTGTGAGTCATCATCTCAAGAAATAATGATTTAATCATGGAAAATTGCTCCTCGTTTAGAAATATTGCCAAGAATAGTTCATTGTCACGTGACTCAAAAGCAGACGCTGATTGAAATGCAAAATGCTTTATTTTTGAGATTACATTTTCAGAGGAAAGATCACGATGACAGATTTGGTTTATTTGCTTAGACTGTGGAGTTTCAACTTTATGATTACTGTTTTTTTTACAGAAAGATAAGGCCCGTCTCGTTTGAAGAGTATCACAGAAACTGGGCTGAAATTGCCACTTCAAAAGCGCCTGGAGATTTAAAGAGTGAGTTTTATCTCATTTTGTTCCAATAAACTCCCTTTATCTGCAGACCTGGAGCCGCCGTCGCTGTCAGTCATGTGATATTTTGGGTGACTTTCCCGGCTCAAACACCGCACTGAGCTAATGCTTTATGGCAATGCAAATGAAGTCCGTTCCTCCATAGACTTTCATTAGTCAGAGAGTCCGGCTGGGCGATTAAGACTGAGCCATTCTATTGTTCCCCACAGGCAGTATGATAAGGAGTCGGGGTGTTTAGTAGATCGGGGATCAGATAACAGAGCGAGAATCATACAAACGGCTGATATGCAGCTGCCTGAAAACTTTATATTATGGGGCAAAAACTACAACTGGAAAAAACATATTTTTTATTTGATACTAGTAATAAATCCAATGGTTGGGATTCCCCGTTAAAGAGATGTAATCTCCACTTCTTCTATGTCATAAAGTGCTTAACATACCGTATTTTTACTATGGAAGAGTTTCTATTTCTTGAAGGAACCTAAAGGAAAAGTATCATAAAAATGCATGACATCGCTTTAAATTATTTAAGCCTGTTTTAGGACAAATAAAATTGTCACTCTGTGTAATATTGCAAGCTATTTATTGTTACATTTGTTACAATTGATTCCAATTCCAATATATTTTAGGCTACATAGAAGACTTTAAATGGACGGGTCTAATCGGAGAATAGCTTTGTGCCTTATTACTATACGTGCAGCCATTAATCCCGTTTAAGATCTCTATCAATGTCGCGTAATCCACCGAATTCACACTTTTTATTTTTACGGCAGAAAATAAAGAAGCTTCCTCTGGGGCTTTGTTTAGCGACGCAAAAGACGAGATTAATAGAAATAAAATGTAAGTGTAATACTTTCCCAAAAGGCTCCCAAGATCGCACTCAGGATTTAGTAGAAACATTAAGTGTCTTCTCTCCTTGGCAGTTACAAATCCTTCATCTCCAGGGTCGGTAATAACTCCACGCATTCGAAAGGGATCCCGGCTGAGAGGGATCCGCCGGGCTGCCCAATGTGCAGATTGTCAGGTCGGTGCAGTCAATAAATCGCGATTATTGAATGATGCAATTATAATAATATACAACCTATGCCTGGGGAAAAGTAAAGGAGGAAAGGAGATAAGATCATAAAGTACATACAAAGAGGGCGAAGGCTGGTGCTGTAGTGGCCGAGGCGTCCAGCGCAGTCACATAATAGCGGGTACAGGACCCAGCAGCGCAGCAGATCCCACAGCACTTACAAGCACTGCCATTAGACTGTATCCATGCATGTGATTGGCTGTAGCAGGGTAGGGGATCTGCTGTACGCTGACCGCTCCTGTCATAGAACAGTCAGCTATAAGCGGTGACCCCATGATCACCGTGATTGTGGCGACGTGGGACGTTGTTTTTACTGATGACGTACCCGCTACTTCACTGGTCCTTCTAGGGACATGTATTCATGATGTACCTGGTACATCATTGGTCGCATAAGGGGTTAATCAATATCAGCACTGCTGCCATCAGCTTAGGCTGTTTCCAAACCAATGTATCAGTGGTGAATTCATCATGGGGCAGGTACAGAAGGCGCTCTGAGGAGGGTGCAGCGGAGAGATGCATCCAGTTGTCTCTGTGATTGAGACGCTCAGCTGTATGGTGTTAGAATGTGTGTGAGCGCATGTTAGTTATATGGTGCTAGAGTGAGTGTGTGTAAGGGTATGGTGTTAGTGTGAGTGTGTTGGTGTTAGAGTGAATTTGTGTTAGTTATGGGGGACACCAAAGAGATCCTGCTCCCAGGCACCAGTAACCTTATGCTGATTCCTGGGATGTTATATTATCGAGCCGTAGCATGGGGGACCCCTGGCCAGGCAGTCCAAAGCCTGCAGCGAATGCAGTTGGACCCGGGGTAGCTGCCCATTTGGCTCTGTAACGCCAATACCTGTGTTCTGTTCTAGTATCCTGGTGAAAAGTCCTTGCAACCCTATGGCTTGAGGTGACTGAAAATGTTTTAAAAAATGCTCCTGCTGGAGTTACCAGAAACATAATGTTTTGGCCTGTTTCCATGGTAACATCCATGAGAGCCGTGATAAACGCATTAGCCAATTCTGCACGTTGTGATGTCATAAGCGGTCATGTGACTTAGCGGATGCAAACAACCACAAAAACTCAGCCGCCGGAACCTGATTTTTTACATAGGGAGCAAAGTGCTACATTCTGAGTTTTTTTAGGGCAAATGTTTGAGGACTAAACATAAAAAAATCCTAAAACATTTGCATTTTTAATATTTTCTCTATTAATTATTTGCTTAACTGTACGCTTTGTATTTTTTACACTGACAGAGATTTGTGGCGTACCGCTGATCGCCCACTCATCAAGAAAACACGAAGTGGGCAGAAGCTCAAATTATCAGGGAGAGGAGACGCATCACGAGAGGGGGCGACATGAGGAACCAGGGGAAGAAGAGGTGGATACCCTAGTGACCTGGGCAAACGCGCTTAAAACAGAATTATTAGAAGATTATTAATACAGACAGGACTAGTAAATATAACATTATTAGCAAATGGGTGAAAACTGGGTAAAAGGACCCAAAGTGGAACCATTAAATTCAAATTAACTGGTTTAGTGGCTGAAGTGCACCGGTGGCCAAATATTCGTAATTATCCCGGTCTGATGTCATTTTTAAGTTATGTATAGCGAGGCTCCGCTCAACGCACCCTTACGGACGCCTAGTAATTCACCGCGAGACGGCTGAGCTGCAAACAGTCCATAGAATTCTTTATGTTGCCATAAATGTGCTGTTTATAAAAAATATATTTTACAATAAATTCTGCAAGTATCTGAAAAACATTCATTTGTGGGGAAGTTATTTCTTCTTTTGAAGTGCAAGCACGCAAGACAAATTACATTTATGCCTGAAGAAGAAACCTAACACCCTAAAGGGTAACAACTACCGGTTAGCAATGAGCACCAAGCAGATTTATGTTACTTGAAGCAGAAGGACAGGAAACTCCCATAAAGTTTTGCAGGGCGTTCCGGCTCGCCGTGTGATTTACCTGCAGGTTACTTCAGTTAATGTCGCCGGTCGCAAAAACTAGCTTCATGTATAGCTGAGAATGACGGGTAGATGAATACTCGAGTGAAACACAGAAATAAATAATAAAGTTAGTATTTATGAGACATTTTGTATAAATATTTCCCACACAAACTATATAAAGGTATGGGGGGGGGGGTTCCCTTTAACTTTGACCGTCTCCCGTATAAAAGGCGAGTAGCTGTAAGGGTGCACTGTATGCGAATCGCCACTAGGTGGAGCCATTATTCTAGACCAGAAGTTCTCTAAAAAAAAAAATAAAAGTTTCGGAAAAAAAAACAGACCATGTGACTCATGGAGAGTATTTCAGCTAACAGCAGACACTTCTGACACTGAAAGGGTTAAGGGGTAGACATGAGCCAGACTTGCTGTTTTAATATCCTTTTGGGGCAACAGGTTCCATCCTACAGGCTGAATGTCAGTTTATTGCTTAGTAACCATGGGGTTAACATCTGCTTTTAATACTTCTAATGTTTTCTTTGTTACTTATGTAAAGAATATAAACCTCCCCAGTATTTATTGAGCCTCATTTCAAACCCTGGTTTCATATCAGGTATTTTTAACCAAGATAAATCTTAGAACTGGTGCAAGACTCGGAAAAGTTAAACATGTTCGTTAAGTACAGCTATATTATAATATAATAATAATAATAATAATAATAATAATAATAATCTTGAGTAGGTTAAACAAAAAACACAAGAATTATTTGTTGTTGATTATTGAAAACAACTGTTTTTACCTATATAATCATATAATATATCACACAGCAGACCCCGGTCTAAATACAAGCATTTTGCTACTGCATAAATTGTTGGTGATATATAAATAAAATTATAATATTAATAATAATAATGATAATAAATAGAACAGATTTTTAATGCAAAATAAGAGTTTTATATTTTGTTTACCTATTTTTAGGGGAATGTTTTGTTCAAAATGATCTGCTGATGAACTTTGGGTTCTTTGTATCCACAGAATTCTCCACTGAAACCCCATTAAAGGGACGCTTTAAGAGTATGATAGCCGGGTGGTCCCTTTAAATGTTTACAGCATTGCATGAGTGAATGCTACACCCCCCCCATGCACTTGCCCCTGCCCCCCCCCCCCCCCGCATTTATTTCCAGGAGATGCAGGAGGTGTTCGGGACCGTTTCCCTGCCACTGGTTGGTTGCTTCCAGCAGCCAATTAGAGGCAAGAAATGTCGCACCATGGAGGAGCGGGGCAGGTGGGGAGATTTTCCTCTCCTTACTGGCTGAACGTCCCTGGATTTCGCTGCGGGGTTTACATCCGAGGGATATCTTAATGAACAAATTGTGAACGTTCCGACAGAGCGAAATTCTAAGCAATCATGTGATTTTTATCAAAGGACGAAATTAAAAACAAGGGAATTATTCTTCAATAACTGACAATCTGGTCGTTTATTCCGAGGCTCGGTCTCCTTGTGACCGCAGATCTAGAAATAGACGCTGGATATCAGGAAAGTCTATATCCGCACGCATGACGGTCATTAAAGGACAAAAACGCCCTTCGGTGTGATTTCCTGCCGTTTCTTCCTTATGATGTCACATAAGGAGAGACAAAGATTTTGTGTCATTGACTTTAATATAGCAGCAGAGAAACCTCAATGGTCTCCATCTTCGTTAGAGGAGATAATGTGGGTCCCACTCGGTCAACACGGATCCGAAAAAGATCAGGAAGCGCGGCATTCCACCAAATCCACAGCACCATGATTTTTAACCAAACACACAAAATTTAAGGGGGAGAATGGAAAACCAAAAAAACTTTCCCACCGTAACTACCGAGAAGGCAGGAGAAAGTATACAGTATACAGAGAATGGGGTGGAGAATGGGAGTGGCTAATGGGAGTGGCTAATGGGAGTGGCTAAGCACCGCTCTTCCGCTCCAGACCCAGAGACTCCTGGTGAAATTCTGATACAGATTAATAAAAGTCACCATGGCAACCATTGGACAATCCACCCCCCCCCCCCCGAAAAATAAATTTCGTTCTTGGAATCCCAGACTTTTTCCCACCTTGACACTTTACTCGAGGAAATGATCAATTTTAGTGATTATTTTAATTCTCTACATTTTCAAGAAATATACCGTATTTAATGACTTACTAAAACATACTTTTTTTTTTTTTATCTTGGTACGTATGGGAATGCCGGACCGGGGCGGCGGATCGGTTCTCAAACCCTGCCAGATCGGATACCTCTACACCGATAGTAAAGCCTCTTTCACGTGTCGGGCCGCTTTAACTACCGTGACCTTGGCAAGCGATGCGTGTTCTCCTGGAATTACATACCTCGGCTCTAGCCTTTGAGACCGATCCAGAGCAAACATGGCACGGATAGACGTGCGATCTGCCTTGACATGTTCCATTTTCACACGTCAGTCTAACTGCATGCTTCACGGCCGTCGTTTCCACTTCACTAACGCGTAAAATTCCCCACCCGGACACCAGCTTTCTGGGTTTTCAGCTCCGATCAATGAAAGAAAAGAAGAGTAACCCTTTCAGATCTTCTGAGCGCCAAATCATGCAAGGGACAGGGAATGATGCATAAAATCAAACGATGAAACATGTATTTAACCCCTTCATGGCAAAGCCTGTACATGTACGGGCTCACAATGCATTGTTTGTAATGGGTTTAAGGACAACCCATTGTCCTTAAGGGGTTAAAGGGACCCTCCAGTCACCATGTGCAGGATAGCTGTGTGGTCCCATGTCTTGACATGTGATATACTTACCGCCAGTCAGCTCTGGGCTGAAACAGATACTCTTTTGCTGCCACCGACTGCTTCAAGCAGCCAATCGGTTGTACAAATGACCATGAAGGAGGTGACCCACTGCAGCTCTGGAGCTGCAGCTTCCCCTAAAGGCAACTGTACTTTAAAAAGTACTTAAATATGCTTTCTTTGGTGAAACTTGAGTGTCCCTTAGCCTATCATGCTTAAAGGGACTGTTTAACCCCTTCATGATAAAGGGCGTACATCTACGCATTGCATTGTTCTTAGTGGATTTAAGGACAACCCTTTGTCCTTAAGAGGTTAATATCCCTGACAGTCCAGCATAGTAATTTAGGTTGAAAAAAGTCCATCAAGTCCACCGATGACCCAGAAGAAGCCAAAACCTCACATTGAAGCAATTCCTAATGGACCGCGCGGTCCGCACCCGGTCCCAGCCACGTGCCGACAGCATCATCCGCCATTGGACAGCTACACAAATCGTGAAATCGGGGTATATTTCAGAAGATTTACCATCATTTTTCCAGCAGCAAACGAAATAACTATATTTCATGGTTCTTTGAGGAAACGTTTCATGGAAAATGTTCGCAGCCGGACAAACGTTGCCACGGAAACCCGGCTTCCCATCTCAACAAAGCATGAATCAGATTGTAGAATGACAGACGTCCGCGTCTGAACGATGTACAAATTACTCCATTTTTACACGGCGCTCGGCGGATTTTTCCACATTTTTTTTTCATTTGGTTGTAATTTTCACTTTAACCACAAAAAAAAAATATCTTCTTACAAAGACAATGTAATATAGAGCATATGTTGCGTGACCTTCGCTAACCTTTCCCTGGTCTGCATTAAAGACAAGGCCTGTGCCTCGGTTTTATTCGATGCACGAAAACCGAAAAGTACATTTTTTTTTCACGTGAATTTATAAACCAAGGTTTTTGAAACGGTTGCTTTCGTGATTTTGCTTTTCTTTTTACAAACGGATTTTTTTTCTGATCTTTTGTTCTTTATACAAAAGGCTCGGTTTCTCCTAAGACAGAGGATAGATTGCTACATGTGGGTTTCTTACCTTGTTTGAAGTTACATTCTGTTGATTAGTACGTTGAGGCCGCGGTGCTGGCTCTCTCTCTCTCTCTCTCTCTCTCTCTCTCTCTCTGGTCTGCATACAAAGAACACGCAAGTCACATCTGTAACAAGCGTGGAGCGCAGCAAGGTCATGCTAAGTCGATATATTTTATATAGCGATATCATATTCCGTAGCGCTGTACCACGGGTAGCATGTCTACTCTTAGCGTGCATGTGGCAGCACATCCAGTTGGGTATTCTGGCCAATGGCCCTCTGCTGCATAACCAGGGGGCAGAGAGTCCTACTGGGCAATCAGGCTACCAAGTCCACCACTGCTCCAAGGGCCGGTTTGGGAGATCAGAAAGGACCCTTGTAACTGTCCCGTACATGCGTCCCTTTCCATAGAGGGTGGAAGTTGCGGATATGCATGGTGCGGGGCTGCTGGGCCAGAGCCCTGGGTCAGGCTTAAGGCAGTGCCCGATTACCCCAGCGACACCTTGTTGGTAAGATACACGTGACTTTTGCTAAAATTACTGTAATTTATGGATGTGCTGCAGTGGAGATGGTCCGCAGACGGCTTGTCTACTGAGATGGGGAGGTAGCAGATGGACACTTTCTCGACTTTGGCTGTTACCCTCTTTGTAGACAATTAAGACCCCACAAACTGCCCCCTCTGGCGTGGAACAGAGATCCACCGGCATCCTCTAGAAAAAGACGAGAGACGGCTGTTCACTGTGGCTTAGGGTCACATTTGGCACCGAGCGTCCCCAACTTCTTCACCGATAGCCGACTTCAATAAAAGAAATCATCAAAATCTTGCATAACCAAGCAATGTAGAGTGCCAGCCCAGTTGCCCACAGCATTTTTTTTTAAAGAGATTAAATTCTCTGCTTCTTTAAAGGGCCAGTAACGCTTTAAAAAAACATAAATCAGTACAGCAAACTATGTTGGTCCACAAGTAACGGCTTTATGGCAGCTTCCTGATGTCATGGGTTTAGAGAAAGAAGAGTAAATGTAAAATTATTTGATGTATACAATGGTTCACTTGTTTTTCAAGGCTCAGGAAACAGCACCACCCCAAGGATATTTTACAGGGAGAGTATCCGTGTTAAACAGTTCGCTTTTTATTATAGCCTCAATTATTTCTTTGCGCATCTTTTCCATCCCTAACCCCCCAACTCTCTCACGTCCACATTACTGTTCTTTAATCGTAACCATCTAACGTATATATATATATTTTATAAAATATGAATATACTTAATATATGCATGGAAATCTGGAAATCTTAGAAAATCTGGATCAGTCAATGCATATTCTAATCCAATGCTGAAAATGGTATATTTTCTACTAAAGTATTTTTAAAAAACATTAAAAAAAAAGTTTATATAAATAATATATAATTATATATTTAATAATAATAATGGTGTGGTATATAAAAATAAAATTAAATAATAAATAAAAATAATATTAAATATTATGATCTATATAGAAAATATAAATAATATACCGGTATATAATTATAATAATAATGTTATGTGGTAAATAAAAATGATAATAAAAATAAATAAATAATACCGTAGATGTCTCATAGTTATTTATTATTATGAAGAATTTCACATCCACTTGTGTTTAAATATTTGAAGATCTCAAGTACCGGTATTTCCCCCCAAAATTTCACGACGTACTGAATATTCAGACAGATGCTTGAGACTTCTGCCACGATGAAAGTTTTTTTTTTTTCCCGAACTGTAACAAACATGCGTTTCTTACCGCAAGCTACGTCTCCGAAGGCTTGAAAACGGAAATCTGTTACCTGGCATACATTTTTTTAATCATTTCCACCTTTTGAACAAATCTTTAGGGTTGTCACAAGCATCTGTCATTTCAAGTGAAAGGTCCCTGGCTTCATCTGTGCTAATGTTCAGCCTCGTCATTTCTAAATCGATTTCTGATTCCTCTTTTATCCGTCCCAAAAATAAAATAAATTAAAGAAACGCAACCTGGTTACCATGGCAACCAGAAAAGTCTCAACGCACCCAACGACAGCAACCTTTTTGGTTACACATATGTGGAACCCGTGTGTCATTAGCATGTTCTCGCACGGGGTTCATCTTGGGTAACTTTTTAACGATTTTCCCTGATAAGCAGGAGATTCTTTTTCCAAAATGTGCATTTAAATTGATGATGTAATAGCGGCATTACCAGCTTTCACATAAAAACAGCGACTCCCGAATGAACGAAGGCAAACAACGTGATAAACACATGTTTATGTTCAGGAGTAATTCCAGAATCTGATCCACGTCATACTCTTTATTTCGTCTCTTTGGCACCCTTTGTGTGCGAACATTAATCTGCAGCTGGCACGATGCCCCGTCCCTCTCCTGCCCGGCACCCTTTGCATTCCTCCATTACTCTCAGCCTGGCAGCACCCTTCACCACTCAACCTGCCCGCGATTTATTGAAAATTATTCCCTGGCACCCTACGTATCCCAAAGGATGGGCGTCTTTACTTCCATAACAGCTGGAGGATAGGCTACCCCTCTTACGGGCATTACTGTGGGGGTACGTGGCTATTCAGCCATTTAACTATTTTCTGGCAGTTTCCCTGTGCAGCCACTGCTCCTTTTTGGCATCTCCGCCATTTTATCGTTTTTCTTTGGGGGGGGGTCTCCCACAATTTACTATTTCTTTCTGGTCATGTTTTTTTTCCACCATTGGAACTTTATTGCGCAAAATGTTAGAGGTTATAATGGAATGTAAGGAAGTTTAACTTTACTGAGAGGGTGGTAGATAAGTGGAACAGCCTCCCAGCAGAAGCAACAGAGGCTAATACAATGAGGGGATTTAAACATGCATGGGATAGACATACGGCTCCTGAATCTAAGACGAGACCAACAAGGTTTGAGTCTTTATAGCAGGAGAAACGGTGGACTAGACGGGGGCCGAATGGGGCCGATCTGCTAGCAAATTCTATGTTTCTTCCTACAGTCTCTCTTTTTGTCTTTAAAACTTACGCTCCTCTCATATATTTTCTATCTATCAGCAACCATCTCTGCTCACCGCAAGTTAGACCGCAAGGCTCTACGGAGAGGCAGCATCCAGGGTAAGTTATTTTGCTCTTTCTAATGGCTTTAGATAATAATGCAAACAAACTTACTTTCATTATTTGTACGGTTTGTGTAAACATTTTCATAGCAGTATTATTTTTAAAGAAAAAAACAAAAAACAGTTTAGCGCCTCTTTAATTCTGCTTACCCCAAAAGCTGTCTCCAAAAACATTGACACTAGGAAACTTCCAGCGGTCTTACGCCCCAAAGTATTGCAATGAATAAAGGGATTGGAATGAGTTCTTTGCAGTAAGAGCAGTAAAGATGTGGAAGCCACATCATCATCCAGAAGCGGTGCTAATACCTATAATGAAAAAAGTGAAAAAATAGTTAATTGTTTACCAAATTCTATATGTAAATATATATATGTACCCTGGTGATCAAAAGATATAAGAGCAAGTAATCCCAATTCCTACGCGTGCATGAGCAGACCACCGTCTTATGTCAGGAAGCAGCTGCTGGGTGGCAGTTGAACTACGAATTAAAGGGACAGTTCAGAGAGCCTGCCTTGGAACACTTACCTTCAGAGTGTCACGAGGTGGCCACGTGGGAGATGCAATGGGGGCCTGTGTTGATTTTATAGTTCCCTGGGCTGGTCTGGCCTACGATACCCGCTGTCCACAATGTGGCAGCTACTCTGAGGCAGTCCCAGACGTTCAGGGCTGTTGGGAGGTATGGTTATGACAAAACCAAATTCTGAAATAATGGTTATTTATGACCAAAACCAAATTCTGCCTGATCTCTGTTGTGAGAAAGGGTTAAACACAGCATGCACATTTCCATATTTTGCTGGCTGGTAGCGAGTTCAGCAGCAATCTCCACAGAGACACCGACGAGCCTTAGAAGTTCACGCTTTGAATGCTGACGCCTTACTGCAAAAAATGTGATTTCACTACAAATTTGGAAGATAAAAGGTTGAAGCAGTTTAAAAATATATGAGATGAGAAATAATTGAAGGCAATTTGCAGTTCAGGAGAGCATTAATGCCTTCTGTATGACAGAAGAGGTGGGTGGGAAGCGCTAGAAACATACATTTTAGGCTTAATAAGATGATTTTCATGATTGGATCAATGCAGAAAAATTACAAATTTTAAGGGAGGATTTTGGGAAATAAACTCTTTTCTGCTCATTTTAATAATTGTTGGCTAATCGACCCATGAAGGATGCGTAAATATTTATTGTGGGATCATCTGACATCATTATAAGAATTTACTTAGAGTTTGAGGACATAACCCGCTGCTCTACACAAAAGGCTTAAACAACTTCCAAGGAGTTGGCGGGATTTGACTTATGGTCACTCACACTCACATCAAGTGTCGTTTTCAGACCTGTCGTTGCAGAGTTGGGCTCACATCATTCTGCCTTTTTAATAAGAAGTGGGTGAGATGGCCAGTGGGGTAAGGCAAATCTAGGCGGGCATGGCCCGGGCTTGGCAAAGAGAGAAGTGTCTTATTAATGTCCAGCAAAACAGAATACCTCCCAAGTATCCCATTTCCCCGTGTCAGTCTCAGTCTTGTTGTTCTGTGGGCTGGCTGAGGATATCAGAGGATCTCCAATGGCCGGTCCAAGGAGCTGGAAAGTCAACGGAGGTCTCAGACCTCCACCGCAGCTCCCACGTGGTCACCGCTGAAGGTAAGGGCTTTCAGGTGGCTTTTCAGGTAAGGTGGATGGATGGTTCCTCCAACTCCTATGTGCGGCGATACCCCCCCAACACAGGTGTCCTGATCTGTTTAAAACTGAAACGGTAGTAGGATTGATGTAGTCACTCACGGCAAATGAAAGGCAGCGTTACAACGGGCTAAGGGTTGCCTACTTTGGACACAAAAAAATTAATTAATATAGGTGTTGCTTGTGTGGTCACCACAGTACACTTACACACACAACACTGGCTCTTCACGGTGCACTCTATTGTATACTCTGCCTGCAATCATTGGCTGCTCTGTGATCATCTGCTTTCGTCTGGCTCTTTCTCTACACTCAAGGACTGTTCTGTGATCAGCTGTTATTGCCTAGTTGCTGTACCCAATCCGCTGCTCTGGGATTAACTGCTCTTGCCTAGTTGCTGTACCCAATGGGCAACTCTGCAATCAGCTGCTCTTGCCTAGTTTCTGCGCCCAATGCACTGCTCTGTGATCAGCTGCTCTTGCTTGGTTGCTTTACTCAATGGACTGCTCTATGATTAGAGCTGCTCTTGCCTGGATACCCATTCTGCAGATTAGGAAGGGTAAGATGCCCGCCCTGTTACTTAGTGGCACATGGCACAGACTACCCCATAAAATTGGGACAGGTGGCGACTCAATTTTGGGTAGATATATAAAACCCTGGTGTAATGGTGGGTACATTAAAATATAGCCATTTTAACTTCCCGTTTTCAGGGTCTGCATAATTATTCCTCGAGAGTTAAGCTGGGTGGAAAAATCCACTTTCTACATTTTTTTTTTTTTTTTTAGAGGTGGAGAAATGTATTTTTTTTACTCAGCACACTTCATGGCTAGTGCAGGGAAATCGCATCATTATTCTAAATTGTCACTAGGGGGAGCTATTAGTGAGCAATACTGAGCCAGATCTAAAACAAAAGCAATGCTAACTGCTCCTGGGGGTGTTTGGTCAAAGTTGATACCTTTCATTGGGTCACCATAGAAAAGGCCTCAGGGGTATCTCCTTTAGACGGGTTTGGGGGCGGCTTGAACGCAGGCTGGTGACTTCAATGATAACAAGAGGGGTCAAAGCCAGAGGTTAAATGTATGCTTATCTGTTGTTTCTCCTCAGCCTGTACCTGCCCCTGTGAGTCCGGAACTGGCCCGTGAACCCGGACCTGTGAGCCGGAGCCCGTCCCCTCGTCCAGAGTGTCCCCCTGTGAGCCTGACCCCGCCTTCCTTTGCATGACCCCGCCCTCTGATCTGTTGCCTTTCCCTAAGAGCCTGAACCTGCCCCCCCCCCGTGAGCCGGAGCCCGCCTCTTTCCCCCGTCCCCTGTACCGAAGGCCTTCACCATGATCCCGCCCCCTGAGTACGCCCCGCCTCTCACTAGTTGCAGTGTGTGGGGAGGGGAGAGAGCTGCAGAAGTTTTGCGACTAGACTTCCCTGAGCAGCGCAGCCATGGAGCGGGGAGAGAGCCGGGCCCCGGGGGCCACACTCCTCTGCCTCCTGCTGCTGCTGGCTTCCTTGGCTGCCCGGGGTGCCCCGGAGGTCTCCATCCTAGAGGAGACTCGGCTGTTGGCGGCTCATATGCAGAGGCTGGCGGCGGAGGAGCTGGGAGTCCGCACCATGCAGGTATGGGGGGGGCTGTGGGCACTGTGAGGGTTTATTGAGGGGTGTCTGGTCATTGTGGCGTTAAATCGCCCCTGTTGTGTGTGGGATGTTCCTGCTACCCCTCCTGATGATGCTTTTAGGGGTATCTGCCTTCTGTCGCTGGATTATTGGGGTATATTGTAGTTTCTGCCCCCGGTCTGTGTGCTGCTCCTGCCCCCCGGTGTTTTTAGTGAATAGGTTTCCTTTTTCTTCCTGTTTCATTTTGAGTGAATTTTATGATCAGCCTTAAAGTGACACCCAGCAAGTTTGTTGCATCTTGTTGGGGAGGGTCGGGGGCAGGAGGAGGGGGTAGATCCAGCATTGAAATCATTAAGGTCCCAGGTCTTACTGGGGGGAGGGGGCTTTCTCTTGTTCTTCTGCTGTCCAGCTGCTGCAGAACCTCTTGGGTAGCATGGATTTCCCTTCTACAGACATCTTATTACAGTTTCTATGACAACAGCGCATCATGTGACAATCATTCCAAGAGGTTTTGCAGCAGCACCTCCTATCTAATGCCTCTTTTCTGTAGCTGGGATTAAATCCCTTCCCAGTCAGTGCAGAAAATGCAAGACCAGTATAGCCAGTCCAGACCAGTGCCTGGCTTTAATCGGAGCCTCCAGGCACTTTTTTGCCTCTGAAGTGCCCCATTGTTTTGTCTTTTTTGCCCCACCTGTTCTTATCTAATCCACTTTGTAAAAACCCAAAATGGGGCAAATAACAGAATGACAAAGGCAGAAATTTTAAAATGCGATCATTTTTTTTTATTGTATTTCTTTGTTTATATACACACATTGATCAATAGATTGCAAGCTCCTAGGATCAGGGTCTTCTGTCCCTCTATGGTTTATTGTATGTTAAATGTCCTATTGTAACTGCGCTACGGAATCTGCTGGCGCTATATATTTATTTATATATTTAATGTACTTATTTAAGGTCACATGACTGTCCTATGTTTAACCCTTGGAGGCCTGGCCTGGCATGCCAAGCTTTGATCTCTTGTTTGACGCTTTAGCGGTTAAGGGGTGAATAATATGGCGGAATTTAACTGGTTTTATGTTGAATATTACGGTTCGGAATTGTCGTCTGTTGTAGTTGGTCAGCTCCTTGGGTTTGTGGCGATGTGCCTTAAAACGCTGAGGTTTTAGGGCAGAGCAAGATTTTATTTTACTTTTTATTGATTTTTTTTTTAGTTAACAAAAAATATATGTATTGTTTGCTAATTGTTTAAAAATAAACACTTAATATTTTTGGTGCTGTATCTCCCTGTTTGCTTGTCGCATATTCCTTTATATATCTCGACAGAGAGGGGTTTAAAGAGATCGAAAGATCAGGTGAATCTGTGCCAATCATGGCTTCCTAAGGGCAAGAAATTTGAGATTTAACAGGTTTTTTTGCGTATTCTGCTTTTATATTTCATGTTCATTTTTTTTTCCAATTCAATTTTATTCTGCTATTTACTAGGTTGTCGGATGAATCAGTCGCGTGTGTGTATAATATATACATTATTTGTGTACATGGCATCGTGTCACCGAAATGTGCCCTCGTTACAGTTCATTTTATAGATGGGGGCCATATGGGTTTTAAACCCCCCTATTTATTTATTTGCAGAGACAGAGCCTGCTGTATAATTTGGTTAAATTAGGCTGGAGGTCTCTGCAGATTAGCTGCGCATGCATTTGTATGCAGTCAGTGGGAGGCTGGACCCAAATGGCCTTTTATCTGTCTTGAAAGTGTCTTGTTTTCCCACCTTCTCCTTCTCCTTGTGTTAACTGACCTCATGGGGCTAATTCTTTGTCAAGCAAACTACACGTTCCCTTAGGTCCTTTCTGCTCACGCATAGGGGCCCTTCATATAAATGCTTTGTGTGTATATTTAATATATGATTTTCTTTGGATTTAATATAACTTAGAATTAAATGGTGTTTTTATAGTGCTGCGTGTATCTATTATATGATTGGTTTTTTATGTGTTGCGTTATTGCTTTGTATAGGAAGTTGTTTAGAATGTCCGATACTTCGCATTGCCTTGTGATAATTAAGATTGTCTTTGATCTGGACATGTGACTGCTTTCTAGTAGGGTGTCAGAATTGAGGGAAAAAAATAATATAATATGTATTAATAAATATATTATTTATTTTCTATGGATGACTGGCCCTCTGTCTGGAGTTGGGTTTTAAAAAAATAAAGGACAGAATTACTTTTATTTTATTTATTTATTTATTTATTTTTACGCACAAGACGCTCTTCCCCTTAAGATTGTAAAAAAAAAAGACCACTTTCCTGTCTGAACAATGCCGTCACCTCCGTGTAGCTGCCTTCTCTGGGAGGGCGCTTTGTATTTGGTTAAACTAACCTGGACTTCCAGTTATCATAAAACTAATTGCAGAGAAAGATCAAAGCAGCCGGGGCTGAGATTTTTGGCAGGTTGAGAAAGCACAACAGGCCTGTATTCAGAAGGCTTTTCTTTTCTTTTAGACTTCACAAGCGTATGGCAGACACTCATTAATCTAAGCCCCAAGGTTAAAGATACCTCATTTAATTTATTTATTTTAGCCCTATTTTTAATGTTCTTATTCTTGATTTTAAAAAGGGCGTTTTGTGTGTTTCCACAATAATTTTAGGCTTAGTAAACACACTTAAGGTACTTTGGAAGAAAGTAAATATTTTTTTATTTTTTTTTTTATTTTTTTTTAGTTCTGTGTCAAAGAAGAGGGGGGAGGAATAAATAATTTAATAAATAAATAAATAATAAAAAAAAATGAATGTGTTCCAAGAGGGAAGGCAGTTCAAACAAACGCGCCGAGGAGGTGAATTTGAATTTTTAATTAGTCTCCGAGTTCTGTCTTCAAAGCGCGACGCATCATTAGTGATGTAAGCCCGACTGCATTAGCCAGGAGTGACATTTCACTTCAAACACGGAGTGCAGGTGCCCCGAGTAGATAAAAGTGAGCGAATGTGCCGCAGCAAGGTGGATTGGTAGATAATTAGCTGTCCCGGTTCTCTGCGGCGTAGGAGAAACCCCGGCAAATCGTAGCAAGTCTGGCTGAATTATTAGCAGGAAGAAATCCAAATATGTCAAAGTCATTTTGTATCTGTTAAGCTGCAGCGGGGCTGATAAAGCTTCGTGCTTAGAGAAATCCGTGTGAACTGAAAGCGCTAAAAGAATGCTAACTTCTCCGAGCCGCGTTCCTGCGGAGCGTTAAGCCTGACACAGAATGAGAGTGACAGCCGCGGAATCGGGATTTAGTTTTAATTTTATATTGTGATTTAAATGTCCGGGGTTTTTATACCCAGTTCCTCGCTGTGATATGAATTCATTATCCCCTTCCCTGCTTTCGGCCATTAGATTGCAAGCTCCGCTGGGTAGGTCTCTTGCATTTTAGGTGCAGGATTATAGCCTTTATTAGCGTGTTTTTCATGCATCACATGACGAGCCCCCTTCTGCACGCTCTCTCTTGGAGTGAGTGAGTGAGTGTGCGTGTGTGAGTAAAGCTGCCGTCCTATTGTGAATTAATATTCCATGTCGCTTGCTTTCAGGGTGGGTTTAATGCCCAATTTTTTTGTGCCTGCGCAAACGGAGCCGCTATATCCGATGGTTTCTGGCTCGTTGTTTTTAAACGTATATGTAGAAGTTATATAATTATGATGTTTGTGGAACATAAAAAGTCATGCATGTTGGTGTTGGCCCGGTTTTAAAGCTGCTGTTCCATCTACATTGCTAAATATGTAACTAAACCCAACACTGGTAACATTGTTACTACTGTAGAATAGCCAAGCCCTTCCCAGAAATCATTTTTCTCATCTAAAATTCTCTCTCGTTTTGTAATTTTTGTTGGGAACACTTAATCGTCATGTGACGCAAAAGCAAGCGCTGATAGGTTGTTGCTGCAGAAACCGTCTTGACTTTTTGTGTTTCTATTTCTTTGCTAAGGAGATGATGTTGATCGCGTTCCTCACCGGCTGCACGCGTTACATTGTTTCAGAAAGTATTTGCCGCGTGCGGCTAAACCGGAAATGTAAAGGTGGTTACGATGAGTCCAAAGCCCCACAACAAGTCGATTGAAACTTATTATGAATCTTCTTAGATGGCCAGAGGGTGCTTGCAAACGTTGACGCAATGGGATGTTTTTACGTTGTATTGATTAAGGACAAGCTTTTTGAGATTTATGTAAACGCGGTTGGATTGGGAATCGGGCATGGAGGGCCGTCGCAAGAGAGAATGGGGCCGCCATGTCCACCACCTCAAGTGGTGAGAAGTTTGAGTCGGGTTTTGTGGGCCAAGCCTGAAAGTCCATCGGCTTGTGGACGTTATACTCCAAAAATGTTTCTGAAAACACAGTTGGGTCGGCATTCAGGAATGGAGGAACGTCTGAGGGACGTCGCAGGAGAGAAATGTGGCCACGTCCACCACAGCGAGTTGTTGGAGCTTTGCGTAGCGTTGGGTGGGACAGGCCTGCAAGTTGGGTGATGACTTTGTGTAGGGCCTTTAGAGCAAGCCTGAAAACCTGTGTCCATAGACGCTACCCCAAAAGTGTTTAGGAACGAGTAGTGATGCCATAACCATAGGTCAGATCAAAGATGGAGGAGCTTGCACCACCACAAACAATTTATAACCTTGGCAATATCGATTGACATCAAGAATCGTCTTCGTCATGGTCAATGCAGTATATTGAATGGGCCCCCCTGATGAAGACCAATCTTGGTCGAAACGTCTGTATGTGATTTACTAAATAAATTATTCATTCTTCGTCTGGATATAGCGGCTCTTGTTAAACATCATTATTTCTTGAAGAAAACTACAAAGCTTTGTTTTGCTTTATGTGTAACGAGATCCTTGAAGAAGAAGAAGAAGACACGTGCAAAGGGTCTTTAATCATGTCTCTCCGTGTGAGGACATAATCACGGCAGACCATTGTTGAGTATCTGGGACCCTTCATGGAAAGCATCATATCCAGTGATTTTTGTAAAAAAAAAAAAAATTGTTGTATTGTTTACTCTAGGTTTTGGAAATGTATCGCGTGATTAAAGTACAACATTTTGTTTTAATTATTTTAACTTGAAAGAATGTGTTTTTAAAATGTTCTATTCCTACAAATTCGTGACTATCCTTCAAAAGCTTAGCAAAGTATTTGTTTTTTTATTATGTAAGCGTTTGATGCAGGCTTTTCAGTCTTGCTTATTATGAGCCCGTACTGACGTGACACAGAGCGTGATGACATCATAGAGTGGTCTGTACCATCCCTATATGGGAGATGGGGGGGGTGTTGGAATCAGATTTCCTTCCTTAAGTGATCCATCAGGCTTTGCAGCTAAACAAATATTAAACTTGTGTGCTTTTCACACAAGGTGGCCCTGCCGCTTTAAGGCCAGTGGCCGCCAGATGATGTAAGTGCCGCAGTGGACTGGATATGCCCAGCTGCATGGTACTTTTTATGCTTGCGCAGCGTGTTGACGTGTTTATCCATCTGGTGGCTGCACACTTAAACACCCGATCTGCTGCTCCGGTATGCAGTATGGGCACCGTTGGCCAGTGGGCCACCGGCGTTTGCCCTGTATGCCAAATGGCCATATTTCTATTGGACCTAATGCTGCTTATGAGATCTCGTATAACGATTGTCTGCAGCAATATTCTCAGGATTCTGTATCCGCTTGAAAAACGAGGTCGCTGTACCTGAAAACGTACGGGGAAGCCGCAGCCATCAAAACATCAGACTCCCGGGAGCCGTTTAGTAGACATGTGCCGATCTGACCGTGTTGTAGCTTCAGTACATAATTGTGGATTTTTGTTTAAGAGTTGTTGTTTTTAAAATAATCACAGAGTATAAACTACGGAACCTTGTTGTTTTCTTAAAGAGGCAGTCCAGCCATCGTAGGCACTTGAAATTTTCGTGGTGACCCCCGTCCCCCTTACAAATGCATTGGGGGATTCTGCCCCCCATTCTGCAGGCAATGTGTTCGGCCAAATGCATCTCTTTGCACATGACATACCGCCTGGCTCAGACGGGGGTCTATTGAGACCCCCATGCACATGTGCGGCGAGCGCTCCTATTGATGGGAGTGCTATCCTGCCACTGATTGGCTGCTTCCGGATTTCCACAAAAAGGATATGATCGAGTTCAGGATCTCTCCGCTTCCCATTGCCCCCCCCATGTAAACGACACGAGGGGGGGACCGAACTAACGCTTTGCAAAAGATGTCTGCCCTTTTGCTCAATCGCATATAAATCAAATCAGCAGCTTGTTCTTAAAGCATAGAGCACCCGTAGAATGTATATAGGGTTTCCCGATTGCGTTATCACATTAATAGTGGGTATTATTACATTATTATTATTAATATTATAGATATTATAACAGTGCTTTGCGGCAAAACGCTTTGATTTGTTCCGCATGCAGATAGAAAAGGAATGAGAGGCACTTTTGATCTATACATTTGCTAGCAGATTAGAGTAAAACCGGAAGGTTGATCTCCTCAAGGTTCCGCGACCTGTTGGTATGGCGGCATCTCTTTAATACGTGAATGCGGTATGTTTTTTGGGCTCGAAGTCCATTTGGTATTTATCGACCGATTACATTATGATGATAGGATCGACCGACGCGACCATGGATCCCGACCACACGAGAAAAGCTCCCGAGGCTTTTTCTTCATTTCGACTCTTAATAATCCACAAATGAAACCGCAGACACCTTTTAATAGGCGACGGCTGTAAAGAAGAATAAAAACAACAGCTAGTGTGCATTTTTTTTTTAATTTATTTATTTATTTTGGGAATCCTGTGTAATTCCCGTTTAAGTTTCCCAAGTCTGACTGGCGGAGGGGGTAAAAAGATCCTCTAACTTTCAGCCTGAGTGGAGAATAATAGGGAGAGCGTTAAGGTGGGGGAGGGGCAGAGCTCCGGAATGCGAAGATGATTGTTATTGGCTCACGAGATCTTAGCATTTCTTAACAGCTTATTTTTTTTTTCTTTTCCTTTAAGTTTTGTTCTTTGCAATTACAAGCCGATCGGCACAGCTCTGGAAATAAAAACAAGTCTGACTGGCGAGCCTGTAGCCATGTTTTTTTTATATTTTTTGCTGAATATTTTTTTTTAATTTTACATTTTTTTTTTTTTTTTTGTAAATTTTACATTTTTTTTTTTTTTTTTTTTTTATTATTTTTTTTTTAATTATTTATTTTAGTAGGCTTACTCATTGATCATGCCTGGAGAACTGACCCGGTGCTATTCACCATAAACTAATGCATAAAATGTTTTAAAAATTAAAATGAAAAAAAAAGGCTAGTTATACACAATAACAAAACCCGTATGTTTTACCCCCATCCCCTCCCCCGTGCACATTTTTTTTAATTTTTTTTTTTTATTTAAATCCCTTTTTTGACAGGGTGATGGGAGCTTAGCCAGGCTGTCAATCAAGGCATTGACTGGCTTGTGAAGGATATCTTCAGGCAGCTTGTCTGTAGCCGGCAGCAGAATTGGGTCATTAGGAGAGATTTTGGCCAACATTCCCCCAAACAAGAATATGTCACCACGGGCTTTAGGTTATGCTATTATTCCTGGCTATCCGGCCCTGATCTTATTAATTCATTTTTTTTTTTTTTTGACCTTTCACCTGCCCCGCAGAACTGGTGTGTCTGTGTGTGGCCAACGCTTTAACAGGGTATGTGGCCCTTTTTTCTTAAAGCAGCCGTAAATCATTGTAACAAATCATGAATTAAAGACAATTTTTTTTCCCTGCCTGAGGCTAACAGATATTTTAGTCTTGAGGTTGCCGTTTGATCAGATAGAAGTAACCGTGGGAACAAGAAAATGGAAACTGTGTTAAATTATAAAAAATTATAATAATAAACATGAAAAAATGTTACTTTGTAACGGCTGATGGGGTTTCAGATCTTGGCCGTTTGTATAACAAACCTGTATGTATTCAACACAAGATTCTAATTCATGTAACACGTTAAACACGCCAGACTTCGCCCTCCGAATCCGCAGATTCTACATCAAATTTACTTTGTTCTGTAATTACGTTAATATGCATTTTTGCGATCGTTAATGACTTTGCTTTAGAAGAGGCTGCACCTCCAAGATCCTGTTTTTATAACACTGATTGGCTGCTTAAAGCTTTTAGAATCAACAGGAGTGCTTTCTGTGCATGCACACAGGGGTCTCCTTAGACCCCCGGGATCATCGCCGAGCCGGAGCGTGATAGGGGGTGGGGGAAGGGGCAAATACATACCGGAGGTTCTGCGGAATCCCCCCATGCGTCTGTAAGGGGCATCACGTGTAAATTTAAAGGGACCACGCAGCTGCATTAAAGTACATATGGTGGCCAGAGCGCCCCCTTTAATACCGTTCGTATGTTTCCCGGTAATAGGGGTGTTTTGTGGGGGTCTCGGGTGCTGCCCGTGTAGACTGTTTGCTTTTCGCGCTGAAACCGGTTCCGCGGCTGTTACAGAGAACACCCGGAACAAAGTGTTTCAAGCGGCTGCCGTTAATACTGAAATGACTTGTAACGATTTACCTGGAATCCCCGTTGTTTCTGTTACCCAGCTTTTCTTTTTCAGGCCAAAAACATCCCACAAAACCTCAAAGAAACAAACGTATCCGCTCTTAGAAGCATCTCATTGTAGAGCGCTGCGGTATATGATGGCGCCATCTAAACAGAACAAACGTATAATAAAGTAAAACCTGATGGTACCACGTGTGACCTGCCCCGTGGCACCCACTTTTATCTGTGCCACCTGTTCTATTCTTTCGGTTTGGTTTCCATGGTGACTGCTTCAAATTTTGGTGGTAACGCAAAAAAAAAAAAAACGTTCAAATCAAGCAGAGGGGTTTATTCACTAAAGCAGGAGTTGTGGGTGCAACTCCCTGATTTTGTTATGCATTATAACAGGCCCTGCATAATGTATAGTTCAATCAGAGAGGTGAAATTCCACAGATGAGGGCCGAATGGGGCCGATCTGCCGGCAGATTTTATGTTTCAATGCTTGGAAGGCTGATCTGCCCCCATGTTTTAAAACAGAGGGGCTGTTATACCCCTGGACTTGCCAGTATGTGGCAGCTGCCTAGGGGCCGAATGAGCTGCAGCTTCTCTGCTTTTTTGTAAGCAGGTGCATGCAGGAGAGAACTGATATTGGTACTCAAATGGACTAGTATTATTTCTAAAGAGCAATTCTGATTTTATAACCATGGCAACCAAATGGAATAATGTGATCAGTAGAAAATCCCGAAATAATAATTCACACCCTTAGTATTTAAGCTGCACCCCTCCAGGTCACCTAAGAGGTCACGTAACCTTTTATGTCTTTTTTACCAGGTGTTTGCGGATAAAAGGACTTTGTCTTTCTCTAGGCGCTCGCTTTCTTTATTTTCCATACTCATTTATTCGCAGCTGATAAAACTCCTTTTTTGTTTTTCTGTCCTCCATTTTTGTTACCGTCTTTTTAACGGATGTAGCGGGAAGTTCTCTGAAGGTACGGTTTCCATGACATTCGGCCACTTGTATCCAACTCGCAAGAAGATGAAAGCCTGGCGCTATCTTTGATAGAATGCGGCTAATTGGGCTGTATGATACCACAAAGGCTTTCCCCCCCATCCTTTTGTTGTCTTTTTCTTTCTATTGTCTCCTTTTTCCCTTCAATCTTTTCCCCCCTTCCCCCCTTTTCCCCCCTTTCCCCCTTCTTTTTTCCTTTCCCCCTTCTTTTTTCCTTTCCCCCTTCTTTTTTCCTTTCCCCCTTCTTTTCTCCTTTCCCCCTTCTTTTCTCCTTTCCCCCTTCTTTTCTCCTTTCCCCCTCCTTTTCTCCTTTCCCCCTTTTCTCCTTTCCCCCTTTTCCACCCCCTTTTCTCCTTTCCCCTCCTTTCCCCCTTTTCTCCTTTCCCCCTTTTCTCCTTTTTTTTTTTCCTTTTCTCTTTTTTTCCTTTTCTCCTTTTCTTTTTTTTTTTCTTTCCTGTTTAACATGAAAAATGGACTACAACATCTGGGTTTCGGCTATTATATAATCCCAGATAAAACATTCCAAGGACAAGTGAATTTAATACCGTCTAATCAAGGCAAATAGGATTGCTTGCCGAGATATTTGTCTTGTAACTTGATATTCGAGAGGAATTTCTGCATTAGCGAAAAGAATGTGGGGGCCGATATTCAAGGTTTTTCATGTTTTATTTTTTGCACCCTTATGTTTTTCTTAAGCGTATTTTTTTTCTGACTGTTCTCGAATATCATAATATCTGCGTTTAATCACAAAGACCGCATTCCTTCTGTATCCGAGAGGGGAAATGCCAGCTATTGTTCCTCTGCGAGTAGAAACCTCTGCAGCGCAGCGAGATAAAGATCACAGGGTTTCTAAGCTGTCGGGGTAACCATGGCTTGGGAGGGCGTCCTTGTTTAACTCTTCAGGTGGGGCCTAGAGGAGATGTATGGCCTGTTGATGTTGAAAGGGTTAAACCTAGAAACAGGTTTCAGAAAAACTAATATATAATAACCCTGTGTAATAAGCAATATTTATGCATTAGGAACCCACCATGTGTATACCATGGGAGCAGCCATCTTCCTGTTCTTGAAATGTTTGATTATTCCTCCCCGTTAAGTTATCTCTCGTCTATTGTTAAGTTGCTGATTGGTTCAGGCAGCCTTTACAAGAGTGTAGAGAAGGAGAATGGAAAGTCTAGTCTGCCCGTGTCCCCTGCTGTAAAGACTCCAACCCCCTCACTGTATTACCCTCTACCACTTCTGCTGGGAGGCTGTTCCACTCATCTACGGCCCTCTATGTAAAATATTACATTTAATTTGTTTGTACTGGGAGAACAGCCTTTTTTTTTCATCCCCTCGAGCGCCTTATGCTATCGTTATGCTGGCGGCCTCCATCAAACATCTTAGCAGGCGACAGCTGTATGGAGCGGACCCGTCTGTGGGAGCGGAGGGGACGCTCGTTTCTGGGGAAACAAATAACGCAAGAACTTCATAGGAAGGAGGGTCTGCAATCCGACACTGTGGGAATGCAGGTGGTCTTCAGCAATGGACCCAAATGAAAGCAACGCGCCAAGTTCCCGTCAGGGCAGAAATGCCTCGATCCCGGGGCTTTGGGAATCCGCCTCCTTCTTTTTAACGTGGAATCGCCGCATTTCACGCTCCCGACGCTCCGTATTTCTTTTATTTTTTTGGGCAGAATTGTTTATTTACTTTTTCCCCCTAGTTGCCGGCATTTGTGTAAAAATCCGGTTACCTGCTGCACTGTTTACGACCGAGGCCAGTCCTTGCATTAATAATATGCATTTAAGGTGTTCTATCATGTTAAGCAAAAAACCCATCAAGATCCATTATTATAGTCTTATTACTGAAGGTTTAATCGCTTAAAACACAAACTTTAAAAAAAAATAAAAATTATAATAATTAGTGTCTATGGCAACCAACCTATGAGTGCCTGCGTTTGCGTCACATGATAATTTAAACATTCCCGGACAAATTGAATGACGCAAAATTTTACATGATTGTCTGGGAATGGTATTAAGGAGTAGTGGGAATGAGGTTTTTAAATGCTGCATTTAGTTCTAAAAGTGGTAAATGTTCCCGGTAGGTGGAACGGCCCCTTTAATATACGTCGTTACTGTGAAATGTAGCAAGTGGCAGATTCTGCTTTGTATTTAATGCTATTTTGTCAGACACATTGTTTATAGAAGTAATCTTTTATTCCTCCGGGTTGGGGGGGGCATCATACATTACAAGGGGGGTAGGGAAAGAGGCAAATGCATGGGGGGGGGTCTGCAAAATCCCTCCATTCATTTGGAAGGGGGGGAGCCGCATGAGAATTTAGGGACCTCTCGGCAATCGTATGCATTAAAGAGAATATCACAGCTGGAGCGTCCCTATAATAAAAACACCAAAACCCAAACGGGTGGCATATGAGCGGTTTTAATGTGTTCTATCCTTAGCATGAATAATTTAACCCATTGTACAGCGCTACAGAATATGATGGCGCTATATACATCAATAGATAATGACGACTTTTTATTTCTTGTGTATGGCGGGACTTGAATTTTGCAAATTGGAGTTTCTTCCTGACACTTTTGGCATCGTTTATTCCAGCGCCTTTACGCCTAGCATTACCCTCCCGAGTGTGATAGGAGTTGCAGTCTGACATTATTTGGAGGGCAGTGGTTGACAGGCCAGTGTGCGGCCCCTGCCTCTGGTTTCTGGGGCTGTGTGATGGGCAGCTGATTGTGTTTCGGGGAGAGGGAAGGTAACCTGGCTCTCAGCGGCACGAAAGCGAAAAGAAAAGCTGGAGATTAAATCCTCCAAAAGCGGAGGGCTGGAAATAGATCTCAAGTGGGTTTTAAGAAGGTCGGGAATCTCGCTCGCTCGCACTCACTCGCGCACTCACACACACACTCTGTCTGCCGCGGGGGATGGGGCGACCCGTTAATCAGTTTCAGAAGTTGTCTCTCCATTCTTTGCCTCCTGGAACAGTTTAATTGAAACCTCTTGTAGTCGGAGCCTTTGAGGCTAAACGGAATGACATCCCCCGCTCCTGCGAGAGCGCCGGGGACCGGAATGACATCCCCCGCTCCTGCGAGAGCGCCGGGGACCTCGCTGCACTCTTGGGATGCGGCTCCCAGCATCTCAGATGGCTAAAGGAGAGACTTTTTTGGAATTTTAGGTAGGTGTGGCCTGAGGCGGGCCTTTCCAGGACTTTTTGTGGCCTGTTGGCAGCTATTGCTGTAACAGTGGTATATTCAGGAGAGCAGCAATGTAGTTCAGTTTTAATACACATTATCGGGGCTTTTAGGGCCGTAGAACCCTGCGAGACCCTCATACCCAGCAAACACTCTGACCTCCTAGAAAAGAGGGGCATCATGGATTTGGGGCCCAAATAGGGACTGGCCAAAATAAAACGGGACACTTGGGAAGTATGGGATATCTGCTATGAGCACGAGAAGTGACATATTTAGAAGATAGAGCGCTCCATTGATGTATCCTTAGCCTCTGAAACCAACACTCAATAGCTTTTAACAGCCAACTTAACCCAGACGCCTAATCAAGAAGCCGCGGCGGCCACAAGGTGTATTCATTGAACTTCTTTTATGATAGTTCTTGGTTTTATATAGCGCCATCATATTCCACAGCGCTGTACAATGGGAGTTTTATAACATTATATCCTTATGAATGTATTTTAAAATAACCCAAACTATGAATATGGGACATTTTTTTTCTTCTAAATGTTAATAAATTGGGATTTTTTTATATATATATATATACACACACACAACAGATGGTTAATTTATCAAAATGTGACATATATCTGCTGAATAAATGAAATTAGTTCAAACTGGAAAAAAGAGCATTTAAGTGGAATAATAATCTGATTGGCGCTTTGGGCTCCTCGGCGGCGGTGTCGCCGGATCTGGGTCCTGATCGTTCTTTCGGCAGTAATGGAGGCCGCCAGCCGCCCGATTATTACAGGGCAGGAATGTAGAATGCGGGATGTGGGGGGTTTGTGGTTCCCCTTTAATCAAACCTCCTTCTTTAAGTCAGATGGCGAGTGGTTTTCGTGTGAGGTTTGGGTTACCCGGCTTCCCCTGACAAAGAGGAAGCTAATGAGAAATGCCTGGGGGGGGGGGCTGCGCATGTTTTATGAAGGATCTGTTTTTAAAATCCAGGAGGGGGGGTTAATTTAAATCTCGTGATTCCAAAAGTTTACACAGAGAATAATGAGTTGGCTGAACTCGCGCATGCCGTGCCCTATTATCATGCGCTCAAAATTAGTCCTTTTTTTCTGATTTTATTTTTTTTATTTTAGGTCACTGGAAATGAAAAAAAGTCCTTTCTATATAAGTAAACTTTTTTTTTTATTTTATTTTTTTTTTAGGGGGGCTGCCATGTCTTTAATTTGTACGTTAAAGGGACGCTCAGACGTCACCTGTTCTCTAACCCTTGGTGGATTTACCTTTTGAGGATTAGTTACCTCTAGAGCAGCGCCGTCTGCTGCCCCCTCCGAGAAAATGGAGAACAGCCCTCCGTAGAGTTAATGGGCAGGTTGGATAGATAAGTGATCGCCCCTTTAAGGGGACCAGAGGCCCCCCCCCCAGTGTACCTTGTGGCAAATGCATTCGGATGAATGCACCATTTTTTTTTTTTTTTTTTTTGCCATCTCATATTAAAGTTCCAGGACGTCCAATCAGACCCTGCGACCCTGCATACATGCGCAGAAAGAGCTCCCGTTGATTTCAAAGATCTTTATCATGCGTTCTTTGTTGATCAGTTAACTGTTCCTTTAAGTTCTTGGAAACGCTCCAACTTGAAAATGAGTCCGTTTGTTGCATATCCAGGAAGATAAGCGATAAGTAAAGTGCCGCGTAAATTGTTGGCACTATGTGGCGGACGTTTTAAAAACCTAGAACTGAATCCTGAAGTAGCGGCCCCCGATGGCGGAACGAGGGCCGGGCGTGCAGCGCGTTGGCCCCTGGAGCCGCACCGTTTATGACGGATGGATCGTACGGTTATCTTCCGGTTAAATGTTGGATTCGGCAAATGTTTTTTTTTTTTAATGCTTTGGAGACCAAAAACCCCACAGCTGCTGTTCGCTCGAAGATGTCGTTGAAATGATTAATTTAGGCCTCTGAAGGTGTATTTGGAGTTCATACAGCCGTTAAAAAATAAACTCAGCCAAGGGTTAATCATTATTGTGTTTGTGGGGTGGCAGGATTGTGTACTGGCAGTTAAAAGGTTAATAGATCACCTATCATGAACTTTGTGGACTGCGGTTACTTATTATTTCATTTAACTGTTTAAGGGACTCTCCTGCAACCAAATGTACTTTAATGCTGTGCGGCCCCTTTAAATCTCCGTGGGTCCCCCTTCCGAATGCAAGCATGTGGGGGGGGGTGTTAAATCCCCCCCCCCATGCATTTCCCCCCTACCCTGCATGCGATATACTAGCGCAGCGAATGTTGCAGTCGGAGGTTTACAAGACACCCCCCCCTTGCGCATGCACAGGAAGTGCTCCTATTGATTTCAATGGAAGCGTTTTCCTGCCACCGATTGGCCGGCTCAAAGAGTGAAAAGTAATCCCTTTAACTTGTTTCAGGAGATCGTGGGTTCAGTCGTATTCGGCTGATCTGTATATTAATCCGACTTAATCACAATATCCATTCTTTTGTCGCGATCTCCTGCGACTTTGGGGAAATCTCGCGGCTAACGATGCTTTTTTTATTTTTTTTTTAAATTAAATTTCTTAATAAGCGAGGAAAATAAAGCGAGTTTCACCGGATTTCCTCTTGAATGCAGAGAGAGAGAAAAAAAGGACGATAATTCTTCTAAAAATAAAGGCCGCCTGTATTACAGAATTCTTTACGGAATTTCCCCCACTATGTAAAAATAAATAAATTAAATCATTTACTATATTTAATATATTTTAATTTATTTAAATAAACTGTTTAAACTCCTACTTACTCCATGACAATATATCAGGGCCTGACCTGTGTGCATGCGCAGTAGGAAACGGGGCGACAAGGTGTCTACTCGAGATGCATGCAGGCAAGGAGACGTTCAGTGGTGCCGCTGCACAGTGCATTCATTTTGCCCCTTTGCACATGAGGGTATTAGATGAGGGTAACAGAGTTTGCCACGCTCTCCTCTTCTCAGTGACCCAGCCTGGTGGCAGCTGCCCGTCTGTCCATCTGCATTACCGAGTCTGTGCCCGGTGTACTCTACTCATGGACTGTACCCCGCAGGTACTTGCACCTGCACCCCAAACCTCCACTCCATCGTAAGCGTGAGTGTCGGGCGGCTATTCCTGGCCTATATATCTATCCGTCAGCCCCACTTACATCATCAGGGGGGGCGAATTGGCAGGACCCCCACTCCGGCCCTGCAGGTACCCATCTGTGCCAAAGCATGCATGAAAACCAAAGAAAGTAACCAGCCAATGGCAGGTGGGGATCGCTGTCCCTTTAAATGGAATCTTTGAAAATGGTTCCTTTCATAATAATACCGTCTTCTCTTTCTGCTTTTTATATTTCTATATATAATAAACAAGAACATTTTTGGTTTTTCTTACATTTTTTGTGATTTTTTTTTGCGTGGAGCTAAACGAGTGTTACAGAAACGTGTAATTTGAGTCGCTTTGCGGTTGTATAAATGTTAATAGCGAAACATGTAAACACGCAGGAATGTGTGCCCTGGGCTGGGAGCTTTAATTATATTTTTGCATCACCAATCAGGGCATTTTACAGAGGAAGCAAAAAAATCGCCTAATTGGGAATTCTGTGAATTATTTCTTTATATACATTTTTTTTTCTTGGAAAAAAAACCCCAGACTTTTTCTATAAATGGGGGGGAAAAAATTACATTAAACTGTAGTAAATACCAAAACATATTACATATTTTTGCTCTTAAAACCCCCACCAAGCTCTGTGCCGGGGGCCAGGTGTGAACAGTCGGTTTATAATATTTTTTTATATATATTTTTGGTTTTTTATCAGATCCCTATGGGAGTGTTTTTTTTGTCTGGTTGCAATATTTCCATGCTTATTACTAACTTGGCTGCAGAGCTAACGGTCAGTGTGCGAGACACTGCATCGTTATGATCTTTGCTCGCCAGATTGATCCAGAAATGATCTTTCTCCACCTGTATTAATAAAGCTTCTAGGTTCATAGTTTTTAGTTTTCCAAAATTTTATGTTTTTTGTTTGTTTTTGTAAATTTGACCAACTCCTGTATCTGCCGACAGATCGGCCCCATCTAGTCGCCCGTTTCTCCTGCCGTAAAGACTCCAACCTTAATCAGTCGTTGGTCTCGTCTTAGATTCAGGAGCCGTATGTCTATCCCATGCATGTTTAATACCCTCACTGTATTACCCTCTACCACTTCTGCTGGGAGGCTTTTCCGCTCATCTACTTCTGTCTCAGCAATGTAAACCCTCCGTAGAAAACCTCCCGGAGAACTGGACTTTATTCGTAGAATAAATACGTACTAGATGGAAATTTTGCCGTTACCAGTTTGCCTTTTACCACCTGTACTGGTTGGCATACCTGTTCTTATTTACCTGTTTCTGTTTATCTCGGTGCTGCCCCCCCATCCGCCTCGACCTTCCCGGGTTTTCTTTGCAGCCTCTTTATTTTCGGGGGGGGGGGGCTAGCTGGTGAGGAAATTGTTTTGTGCGGAATCTGAAATCGGTTCCAGCTGTCTCTGTTTAACGAGCCCTCGATATTTGACTCTTTACGGACCCGAGAAAAGACAGACCGCTTCCTACGCGCGCTCTCGCCCCTGTCTCTTCAAACCAACGGGCTGAACGCGTCGCCAACACCAGGAAATTTGATTTAAAAATGGGTTTAACAGTTTTATTTCTCCCCCCCCCCCAATTTTTCCCTCGGCTGAAGAGCTGACTCTCGTATACTTCGCGCCTTTGTGTGTATCTTGTGTCTGTATTTGTTTTCTTTGCGTCACCTGAGGAGGGTGATCAGAGTGCTGCGGCTGACCCGTCCTTGGCCGCAGTCACCGGGTTGTGCCGTACCGGGGGGGGGGGATTATAGTCGCGTTTCAGGGCCACATCCTGCGTCTTTAAACATGTGGTACCGATTTCTTGCCCCCCCCCCCCCAGGTCTCTAACCTCTGCTTGTTACCCCCGGCTCCACTTATTACTCTTTTGGCAGCGCTTCAGACTCGCTTTATGGTTCAGTTACAGAAAGTTTTGGCTGCTTCGGAGGGGGGGGGTCTTGTTCTCATTCCCTATTGTGGGGGAAGGGGGGGGGTAATAACGGGATGGGGGGTAAAGGAATTAAGCAGGGAAGCTTTTATTATCTGAGCCATCTGCATTTTAACGGATAAACTGACCTGTCTTGATCTGAAATGTCGATGTCGTTACCGCGGAGACCTGAAGTTTCCGGCTCTGCTATTGGCACCGGTTTACTGATATCAGCCAATCACGTGCAAGAAAGTGTTTTCTGCGCAGGTGAATAGACCCCCTGGAGGTCTTGCGTTATTACAAATTGCCCCATAAGGAAAAAAAAAGGGGCCCCGTCATAAATGAATGTTTTAAAAACTAATAAATGTAGCGCGTGTGTCGGCTCCATTAAACGCACCCAGATCGTATCCTATATACTGCGCCGGGAGTATAGAATATATCGGCCTGAAAGCAATTCCCAGCTCTGCCGTAAAACTATTGGAACGTGGGGGTGGAGCCTAAATGTGACCATAATGGAAGACGTGCGCTAACTGCCCATAATTTCTAGCGGCTGCAGGGGGTGTGGTTAGGGGACGGGGCTTTATTGAACTTGTGACCAATTGAAGGCGTTTAGAGGTAGAAGAATGTATTTTGTTTACGTGTTTGTTTACTGCTGCTGCACGTCCTCCGTGAGACTTTTATTTTATTTCAAAAAATAAAAAATTTTGTTAAGAAAAATTGTTCTCATTTCCACGTTTTTTTTAATAAACATTGCCCCGGTTTATTGACATCGGTCTGTGGGGTCCGAAACGTATCTCGTTAACAGGTTTTTGGGGCTGAAATCTTGCTTTTCGGTGAATAGGATACAGGAAATATTTCTGGATTATTGCCGGCAATTATTTTGTAGCCCGAGGGCAGACTGGGGAGAGAGAGCGTCTCCGCGCAGCGTTGGGTGACTCCAACTTTTTTTTTTGCAAAGTGGTTCAGTCCTAATTTAATGTGGATTTACTGGTTTGTGGAGGGGGGGGGAGGAATAACAGAGTTTTTTTTGTTTGTTTTTTTTTTTAAATGGGTTTTTATCTCAGCTGCAAAAAATTAATGAACGGAATATACAATTTTTGCCTGAAATGAGGGGGACATCAAAGAGCCGGCTGGAGGTGGTATTCTGGACCTGGTTCGGTTGTGCCGGGGGGGGGGGGGGGTCTGTCTAAGGCCGCTAGTTGTGCTTTTTGACTTGGAGAATATTTAAAAGGGGGCTCTATCGCCTTCATGGTGTGTAGGATACGTAAATATGCGTCTGTACCTTGCTGTGCTGCAAGATTTCCATTCTGTTGTGTGGTGGAAATCCAGCGCTGCATATGGGAACGTAACCCCCCCCCCCCATAGCGACCTTGGTCAGCATTCACAAAAAAATTAGTTTTATCTCATTTTATTCCAATAAACTCCCTTTATCTGCAGACCTGGAGCCGCCGGTGCTGTCAGTCATGTGATATTTTGGGTGATTTTCCCGGCTCAAACCCCACGCTGAGCTGATGCTTTATGGCAATGCTAATGAAGTCCGTTCCTCCATAGACTTCCATAAGTCAGAGAGTCCTTGTGGTGATTAAGACTGAGCCATTCTATTGTTCCCCACAGGCAGTATGATAAGGAGTCGGAGGGGTTAGTAGATCGGGGGTCAGATAACAGAGCGAGAATCATACAAACGGCTGATATGCAGCTGCCTGAAAATATAATATTATGGGGCAAAAACTACAACGGGGGTAAAAAACCCAGCTAAATATTTTTGAAAACGTTCTTTTAATGTGATACGAGGAGTAAACCGATTTGGTGAGAGTTCCCCTTTAATACCTGTTTGGTAAAGTGATTTTATTTTTCTGGGTTGAGGTAAAAGCCGGTAAAACACGAGATTTATTGCTGCCGAGATACAGAAGTTCAGGTTTCTTCCATTTCCCAACCGGCCGTCGGCGGAGGAAGGAAAGCGAATTCGGGGGAAATGCTGTAAATGATTAAATGTCTGAGACGCCTCATAGTTGTCTTGGTTTTAAAGGGCCTTTTGAGCCCTGTATAAAATATGGCGCTTCGGATAGGTGAATTAACTCTGTGTGCGCCACAAAGTCAGCCTCCAACCCCATGCACCCCCCAAGCGCCGGCGACTACATGGGGGGGCGGCTGGTTGTGCTTTATGGCAGGACTTCTGCAGAGCTTTTAAACGGTCTTTTTATTTGCTCAATAGTTCCGTTCCCTGGTCCTTTAACCCCTCGCTGGGCATTGGCGTCATACTATTATTTTTCTGATTTATTATTCTGATTTTCGTGAAGTTTTATTCTTTTATATAAAACACTTATGTATTTTTTTCCCCCTTTTTTGCAGAGAATATTCGACTCTTTTGCGTACACAGAGAAGATCTCGAACGGAGAAAGCGAGGTTCAGCAGGTAGGCGTCTCAATGACGTTAAAGTTCGACGGTCCGGCTGCTGCTGGGTCATTTTCCCATAATGCTTAGCAGCCTGTAAGGTCGGCTGAGAGTCATAAGACTCCTCGTACTCCTGAGGTTCAGATCGCTGGTTAGACTGCGTGAGTCTGATTAATTCATCGCGATGTTAAGATCCTTTGATCGAAATCTTGTGACCTGTCCGTCTCGAGAGATTCTGTGTCTGGGAGTTACTGTACTGGGGGGAGACCTCGCCAAGTCTTTGATATTTGCAGAAACATAGAATCGGCCCCATCCGGCCCCCGTCTGGTCGCCCATTTCTCCCGCTGTAAAGACTCAAACCTTAATCAGTTGTTGGTCTCGTCTTAGATTCAGGAGCCGTATGTTTAATCCCCTCACTGTATTACCCTCTACCACTTCTGCTGGGAGGCTGTTCCACTTATCTACCACCCTTTCAGACCACCCAGTGTTTTCCAAACCTTTTTTTATACTAATTCTGGGAAGAGTATCAGCTGGTCGGAGTCACAAAGGTAATTACCGTGACGTTTTAAGGAGCTGTTTGGGGCGCGTACAGCCTTAAGGATAGGAAGCAGACAGATTGCAGATAAGCCGTCAGTTTACTAGTAATGGGGAATGGAGACCTAACTGTCCTTTCAGTGACCTCATCATACCGAAAATATATCATTCTTTGAGAATTCATCACCCACATAAATATTGTCCCCGGAATATTGGTTGCTATGCTAAACCCTGTGGGTTTCAAACAGTTAACCCCCCCCCAATAATATTAAAACTTTCTGTATCCAAATTTATCTTTTATCAAAATAAATGTCTTTTGACGATTTCCTTCCCAATTAATGCTCGTTAATACAAAGATTTATATATATATATATATATATATATATATATATATGCAATAGGGGCTATCCATTTGCAGCCTTCTGGCAGACGAAGGGTTAACGCGTCGGCCCTATAAAGTTTCCTTGGCCGAGGCCCCTGTAAGTGGAGCCCGATGAGGTTTGCCGGAATCCCCATAACAATCTTTCAATACATTTAAAAAAAAAACGCCGCGTATCGTTTACGGGCCAGATGTCGGGCTGATAACTCGAGGCGCAAAATTCCATAAAAATGCTAAAAGTAAATATCGCAATTCCTTTAAAAGGATTCTTTTTTATTTTGTATTTTATTTATTATTATTATTATTATTTTTGACAGTTCCTCAAGTTTTTAAACCGCCTATTACTAGCTATCCTCAGTGATGTCATTTTCTGGATCCGTTTAAAGGAACCTTTAAATTTTGGTGGTGTTCTTACAATTCCGGGGGTGGGAGGTTCTGCACCCCAACCACCCCCACCCCCCCAATTTTTTTTTTACCCCTCTCCCCACCCCAGCATGTGTTCGACTGAACAGTAATGGGCAGAAAGTTTAAATTATTTTAAACGTTATTATGGTAATAGTCAGGAAAAAAAACATCTATATATATGTGTGTTTTTTTATATATATTGTCGCCGTTTGGTACCAGATCGCCTTATTGCTATTGGTTGGCGTCCACACGATAAAGGCTTTTGATTGGTTGGGCGTTCCCCGTGTTGCGATTACGTGGACGGACTCTAATGTTGTTCCAAGCAGGTGTTTCAATTTTCTTTTGCTGAAATGTAAACATCGAAGTCATTAAGCGGCCGGCCCCCGTACGGCACGCACGGAGCGGGGGGGGGGGGGGGGGATTGTCACTCCGTGTGTTTAGTGTCCGTAACAAGTCGCGCTCTGTAACTCTAGAACCTGTGAGCGGCTTTGTTAAAACCATCGCTGGATTCCAGTCCGGTGTCGGGATGCTGGTGGGACGCGCGGGGCGTTGGGGGGTCCGAGCTCCTGGGAATTTGGCAGAATTTTAACGCAGCCTACGGAAGCAGACAGCTGATCCGCTGGGGGCGCGTCCTGTGTGCGAGCTGTCCGCGGGGCCGTCGGAGCAGATAGCGTGAGAGCGGCTTAGAGCAGCGTTTCCGCGTTAAGGCTTTTCTTGTGGTTTTGAGGTTTTTTTTTTTAATTTAATTTTTTCCCAAAAAAATATAATTTTGTTTATTTTTTCTATATTTTAATGAAACATAGTTCAGATATATTGTATTTTGAGTTCATTGACTCCAAAAACGAAGCAAAGCCTGTGCCTAATGAATAAATAACTTTATACCGAGTGGGCCGGCAGATCGGCCCCGTTCGGCCCCCATCTAGTCGCCCGTTTCTCCTGCTGTAAAGACTCGAACCTTAATCAGCTGTTGGTCTCGTCTTAGATTCAGGAGCCGTATGTCTATCCCATGCATGTTTAATCCCCTCGCTGTATTACCCTCTACCACTTCTACTGGGGGGCTGTTCCACGTATCTACCACCTTCTCATCAAAGTAGTCAAACTTCCTTATATTACCTAAAAGTCTTCGGTGGTTTACTATCCAGGTTGCCCGAATGCTAATGGCCAGCGGGTGTACCTGTAAAAGCGGGTCATTACCCAGATAACCATCTCCTAATTACGCCCCGAACTCCTGCTCTGCATTGCTAATCCCAGCCCGACCCGCCGGCCTCCCGCCTGCAGATTCGTTATTCAGATTGCGTGCTGGATGAGATTGGCGTCCGCCTGCCGTCCCTCATCTCCAGAAGGACTACCTTTTCAGATGCAAAGTGCGGGGAATAGACGTCACGGACCGGCGCGGGGAGCGGGAGATAAACCGCCGGGCGTCTGGGGAGAATTGGGGCGGATGAAAGGCAACGATAAATTCACTAAAACGCGCCCTGCGTCGCAGACACAAAGGGCTGGGTAATCAGAGGGCTTTGTGGATTTTTCCCGGGTTACGCGACCAAATATTTACACATTCAGCTAAATCCAGACTTCACGCTCATCACGACATTTTTTTTTTTTTTTTACTTCTGCATTAATTTAATTTTTTTTTGTATATTTTTAGTGATTTTTAATTTTGTTTCTTTCAAAGCTAATTCAACTTTAAAGTATATTCAACAGACCCAAAGTTAATCAATCACAGCCGATTCCTATTGAAAACCAAATCGATACAATGTATCGATTTATCTGTAAAAAATGTAACGTCTTTCTGCGACGTTCTGAAGCCAAATTACAACAGATTGTTATTAAATATTTATTTTAATATAATTTTATATTAATGTTAATGCTACTTTTGTCATAAAGTCATCTTTAAAGCATTAAAGTAAAAAAAAAAAAACAACTTTTTTTTACAGTTCTATCTCTTGTGCTTAGAACACATTTGCTGACACGCACCTGATTCTGTTTTATGTTACTCATTATATATAATATATATTTTTCCCATTAAAATTTGTAGCCGGAGACCAGTTAATTACATAAATAACCTAAATGTTTGTTGTAAAATAGCATAATTTAACAAAATAGAGGGTCATAAGTGTAGATGAAATGTAAGGGAAGTTTTACTTTATTGAGACGGTGGTAGATAAGTGGAGCAGCCTCCCAGCAGAAGTGGTAGAGGGTAATACAGTGAGGGGATTTAAACATGCGCGGGATAGACATAAGGATCCTGAATCTAAGACGAGACCAACGACTGATTAAGGTTTGAGTCTTTACAGCAGGAGAAACGGGCAGACTAGAGGGGCCGGATAGGGGCCGATGTGCCGGCAGAGTGTATATTGGTTGTAGGGAGTTAGTTCCATTGTGTATTTCCAATAAATCTTTCCTAAATACTAATTAAGGAAGACGCATCGAGCCGTTTTATTGAAATTCCATTTTCTCGTACGAATTACGCTCCTCGGAGACCTCGATTGAGTTGTAGATTTTGATGAAAACAAACTGGCAGAAGTCATTATTCATGCGCGAATATAAACCGCGCCGAAGTGTTCTGTTAATAATACTTAAGGAACACATTTGTCAATAGCGAGCTCTCAACGTCCCAGCTGGGGGTTATTAATTGGCGAGATTGGATTACCCGCTGAAAGAGGGAGAACATGCAGCCAAAGGCAGCGGCGGGATTGGGGGGCGACGCGCTGAATGGCGTTAATTCTGTGAACGCAGACTAAATATTGGGTTGCATTTTTTACATTTCATGGCTCTTAAATTATGGGTTCTGTGTTTTTCACGCTGAGCTTCATACGGAGGAACGATTTGAACGCTTCTATAGCCGGTATTATATTTTAAAGCATCGCAGGGAAAGAGGTTTAAGCTCATGGCGTTTGGGGGGGGGGCGAGGGATTCCTGTATTTTCCCAACTTTTAAAAATCGAACAGCAATTAAAAGGAAAATTCACATCGCCGTAAAGCGCATGACTGACAGCAACGGCGGCTCCAGGTCTGCAGATAAAGGGAGTTTATTGGGACAAAGTGAGATAAAACCCGACATTACTGTATACAGCGCTGGGGGTTATATTACTGTATACAGCGCTGGGGCTTATATTACTGTATACAGCACTGGGGGTTATATTACTGTATACAGCGCTGGGGGTTATATTACTGTATACAGCGCTGGGGTTTATATTACTGTATACAGTTCTGGGGGTTATATTACTGTATACAGCGCTGGGGGGTTATATTACTGTATACAGCGCTGGGGGTTATATTACTGTATACAGCACTGGGGGGTTATATTACTGTATACAGTGCTGGGGGTTATATTACTGTATACAGTGCTGGGGGTTATATTACTGTATACAGCGCTGGGGGTTATATTACTGTATACAGTGCTGGGGGGTTATATTACTGTATACAGCGCTGGGGGTTATATTACTGTATACAGTGCTGGGGGTTATATTACTGTATACAGCGCTGGGGGGTTATATTACTGTATACAGTGCTGGGGGTTATATTACTGTATACAGCACTGGGGGTTATATTACTGTATACAGCACTGGGGCTTATATTACTGTATACAGCACTGGGGCTTATATTACTGTATACAGCACTGGGGGTTATATTACTGTATACAGCGCTGGGGGTTATATTACTGTATAGAGCTCTGGGGGTTATATTACTGTATACAGTTCTGGGGGTTATATTACTGTATACAGCGCTGGGGGGTTATATTACTGTATACAGCGCTGGGGGTTATATTACTGTATAGAGCGCTGGGGGTTATATTACTGTATAGAGCGCTGGGGGTTATATTACTGTATAGAGCGCTGGGGGTTATATTACTGTATAGAGCGCTGGGGGTTATATTACTGTATAGAGCGCTGGGGGTTATATTACTGTATAGAGCGCTGGGGGTTATATTACTGTATACAGTGCTGGGGGTATATTACTGTATACAGTGCTGGGGGTTATATTACTGTATACAGTGCTGGGGGTATATTACTGTATACAGCGCTGGGGGTTATATTACTGTATACAGCGCTGGGGGTATATTACTGTATACAGCGCTGGGGATTATATTACTGTATACAGTGCTGGGGGTTATATTACTGTATACAGCGCTGGGGGTTATATTACTGTATACAGCGCTGGGGGTTATATTACTGTATACAGCGCTGGGGGTTATATTATTGTATACAGCGCTGGGGGTTATATTACTGTATACAGCGCTGGGGGTTATATTACTGTATACAGCGCTGGGGGTTATATTACTGTATACAGCGCTGGGGGTTATATTACTGTATACAGCGCTGGGGGTTATATTACTGTATACAGCGCTGGGGGTTATATTACTGTATACAGCGCTGGGGGTTATATTACTGTATACAGCGCTGGGGGTTATATTACTGTATACAGCGCTGGGGGTTATATTACTGTATACAGCGCTGGGGGTTATATTACTGTATACAGCGCTGGGGGTTATATTACTGTATACAGCGCTGGGGGTTATATTACTGTATACAGCGCTGGGGGTTATATTACTGTATACAGCGCTGGGGGTTATATTACTGTATACAGCGCTGGGGGGTTATATTACTGTATACAGCGCTGGGGGGTTATATTACTGTATACAGCGCTGGGGGGTTATATTACTGTATACAGCGCTGGGGGTTATTACTGTATACAGCGCTGGGGGTTATATTACTGTATACAGCGCTGGGGGGTTATATTACTGTATACAGCGCTGGGGGGTTATATTACTGTATACAGCGCTGGGGGTTATATTACTGTATACAGTGCTGGGGGGGTATATTACTGTATACAGTGCTGGGGGTTATATTACTGTATACAGAGCTGGGGGTTATATTACTGTATACAGCGCTGGGGGGTTATATTACTGTATACAGCGCTGGGGGTTATATTACTGTATACAGCGCTGGGGGTTATATTACTGTATACAGCGCTGGGGGTTATATTACTGTATACAGTGCTGGGGGTTATATTACTGTATACAGTGCTGGGGGTTATATTACTGTATACAGCGTGGGGGGTTATATTACTGTATACAGCGCTGGGGGTTATATTACTGTATACAGCGCTGGGGGTTATATTACTGTATACAGCGCTGGGGGGGCTATGTCACTGTATACAGCGCTGGGGGGTTATATTACCATATACAGCGCTGGGGGGGCTATGTCACTGTATACAGTGCTGTGTAATGCTCAACGAGAAAATACACACATTAACTATTTAATGCTTGTTTCATATCTTTTCATTAGTTGGCCAAGAAGATACGGGAGAAGTTTAACCGTTACTTGGACGTGGTGACTCGTAACAAGCAAGTAGTGGAAGCTTCATATACGGCGCATCTGACATCACCATTAACGGCCATCCAGGACTGCTGCACCATCCCGCCTTCCATGATGGAGTAAGTTGTTGTTTTTTTTGTTGTTTTTTGTTGTTGTTGTTTTTTTAAAAGTGGTTCAGGTTTCTCTCATGTGAGCCAACGTTCTGGAGGATTTACACAAAGAAAGACATACTGCGGTGGGCATTTTACATAAAAACAATTTTGTAGAGGCTTCGGTGGGGATTTCCTGCCAACGTTTTTAATTATTTTCGTTTATTACTCAAATAAAAACAAATTTTGACTTTTCAATACAGCTCTAAAGTTTTCAGGTAGCTGCCTATCAGCCGTTTGTATGATTCTCGTTCTGTTATCTGACCCCCGATCTACTAAACCCCCCGACTCCTTATCATACTGCCTGTGGGGAACAATAGAATGGCTCAGTCTTAATCACCCAGCTGGATTAATGAAAGTCTATGGAGTAACGGACTTCATTACCATCGCCATAAAGCATCAGCTCAGTGCGGTGTTTGAGCAGGAAAAGTCACCTAAAATATCACAAAACGCGAAGTCCAAAGTTTGATCTATAATTAAAGGAGAAGGAAGGGATTTAATATGCAAAGGACCTAAACGCTATTTTAAAGGGACCGCTTCTCCCCGTCATTCTAAACCCTTGCCAGCCCTTCCAGTTTGATGGACGAGCCCGCCTGGCACTTGGTGTTAAAGTAATGTCTTCCCAGCGCATCGCAGGGTTGAATCTTTTTATTAATGAATACATGTTGCTCGGCACTTCTGCTGTAACCCAAACGAGGTCGTCGCGTCTCCCGATTTCACACTTTCCTTCCCCGAGGACCCTTTGGAAAATGATTTTGTAACTTAACACAGAAATAAAGCACGTGGCCTTTAAATGTCAGCCTTTACAGCACAGACGGCAAAAAAATGGCTACCGAACGAAAGCATATATTACCGCGCCCGCTGTGGTCGAGTGGTTTTGTAAAGGAAAATATTATATTTGCTTGGCTGTTATGATTTAACCAAAGGAAGTCCAGCATCAGACCCCTGCGGCCGCTGTACAGTCCTCCGACTTTAAATAAGTTTAATAATTAAAAAAAATAATAAAAAAAAAAAAATGGGTTGCTGTCTGCATTTGGATTATTAAAAATAAAATCAGAGTGATCTTAAAAAACCCATTTTTATGTTGCTGCGATTGAACTTAAAATGTTTTAATCTGGGAAATATTTCATTCTTTTAAAAAAAAAACAAAAAAAAAACAAAGAAACAAAAAAAGAAACATTTAATCATTAATTACCGTACTTAGAAATCTCCTCTTGGCAATAAATTGGTGAGGATTTTTTTTATTTATTTTATTTCTTTTATTCTGTATTCGCTCATATGAAGCTTAGAAAATAAGAAAAAAAGTTTTTGTTTTTTTTTTGTTTTTTTTTTCAATTCCGCTAAAAGTGGTGTAATTTATTCTAAATTCGGGCCACATCAAAAAATATATATATATATCCTAGCTACAGCGCGCTCCGGTCCGACGTGCGATTCGAAGCTTCTGCGAATTTATTTCATGTTCCGCGTTGCTGATCTCCGACTTGTAAATCCTGTTGAAGGAGGGAAAAGAAAAAATTGAACGTAGCCTGATGGGAATAAAAAATGTGAAGTTCAAAGCAGCTGCACATCAGAGCGCATGTCAATCAAACGCTCGTCTCGCAAGCGATGCAAGCAGAGGATGGCTCTGCGGGGAGCAGATCAAAGCCGGACTCCGAGACACTGTTTTTCCTCCTGGGATGCAGTTTCGATCAGTTCTTCATTAAAGTGAATCCAGAAGGCGCTTTTTTTTTTTTTTTCCCTCTTCAATTTCCCCTACATTTTTTTTGGTTTCCCCTCTAAATGTAACTTCTCTCGAAAATGAAATTCAGGCGGCTTTTTTGATCTCCTGAAAGTCAGCGGAGAAACCAATTACAGTCGAATAAATGCGTGTCCTTCCATTTCTGCGAGGTCCTGATTCGTTTCCGTGGCTTTATTTGAGCGTTGCCGTGGTATCGTTATATGAGCATGGCGGCCCGTGGCAAAGAGTGTTCATTTTAGCAATTTAAAAAAAAAAAAACGTATATTTTTATATTCAACAGACGCAAAGTTAATCAAAACTGATTCATATTGAAAACCAAATCGATACGTTGTATCAATTCATCTGTTCGAGTTGCCCCTTGGGCATATTCTGATCTCTCTCCATGGACAGGGATCATAGATGTTTATTTTATGCACCGGAGATCTTTTATATTTTTTATATTTTTAATTGCTGCTAAATGACGTGGAAGTCGCCATTGTAGTTGGTCATGTGATATTTCGGCTCCTCCCCTGCTTGCAAACATCACTTGTGCGGCTTGCTTTATGGCAGACCATTAAAAAGTCTGTTCAGATAAGAATTTATTGTGGGAAAAGGGAGTCTATACAGACATGACTGAGATTTATATTTTTGTGTTTTTTGGGGTTTTTTTCAGTTTCGATGGTAATTTTAATACCAACGTTTCCAAAACGATTAGCTGTGACCGACTTTCTACGACTGTCAACAGCAGAGCCTTCAATCCTGGGAGAGACTTAAATTCAGGTTAGTGTCATAGTGTGTGTAATTTTTTTTATATATTATATTTATTATTATTAATTTTTTTTTTTTTTTTTTTTTTGACAAATATTTTGGGAAATGGGATTTTGTATTATTATTATTATTATTATTATTTGCAGTAGAAACCTTTTGATGGCCGTCTCGGGGACGCTGTTATCTTTTTACTATTTGATACGCAGCCCTCGGGACACAAATGCCAAACGACTGAACGTTTTCCAAGAGTTGAAGCAGAAATAAGCCGAGCGCGTCTTGTTTGTTGACCAATTCCTGCGTTTTCTCCCTCTTTATGATTCATAATAATTTTTATGATTTCGTACCGGGTCATCTTTTCCCAATTACATTTAAAGCCAACAGAAAACACCAGTAAAATATTTGGCTCCGGCCCCCGTAAAACATCGGTACGTCCAAAGTGACGGATTAAGCGAATGGGCTGAAAGCCGTTACACGCGTGTTGTTTACGCACCGCGGGCACTTAGAGAATGTTTACAATCCATCCGCCGAGCCCAAAGTTCATGGATTCAATTTGTCTTTGAGTCTGGTGGAAAGTGAACTCGTTTTAGGCGTAAACACTCAGTTTCTGTAAATAAACATGACTGATGATGTTTGGAGGGGGTTCGGTAATAAAGACGCTGGAGATTAGCCATATATATATATAGAATGTGAATAGGTCAAATAAAGCCTTATGAGTTTAGAGAGGGCCATAAGGGCCGCATCAAAACGAGACTTTGTGTAAACACGCGAGCGGACCGTGTGCGCGAGATATCCCCCCCCCCGCATATCTATCATCAGCCTTTTAATCAGCGTTGGGATTATTTGTATTCCCTTTCATTGTAAATTGGATGGAATGTGAAACTTTATGCCGAAATAACAAAGTATTTCCAGCGACCTCCATAATGTTTTAACTTTTTTTTTTTGCACAGTATAACCTTAAACAAAAATGTTGTTTTTTTTATTTAACATATTCGGACCTCTGGTCAAAAGAGAACAAGAAGATGCCTTTTAGAATTCAGAATTTCTGTTAATTATTAAAAAAAATTGTGTATAGAAATTCTGCTGTTTCTATACACATTATCGGGGCTTTTAGGGCTGTAGAACCCCGCGATCCCCTCATACCCAGCAAACATTCTGACCTCCTAGAAAAGACGGGCATCGGGGTGGGGGAGGGGGTAATAGGGGCATCAAGCCGTAGGATGTACCTGAGTGGCTTGAAAGTTAATAGCGGTTGTTGCTCCGGCTGTCCTCTTGCATTCTGTAATATTCTGAGATAGATTTTAGTTGCCGCTTCTTTGCTTCTGGAATCTAATAATCCACCTGATTGCATGGAACATTGCGAGCTCTGTGCAGGAATCGCCCGACTCTCGCTGTGTCGTCCGATACGAGACGATACTTACTGTCTACTTTGTTGCCATTACGGTGTTTTTCTGTTTGACTTCGTTTGCCCGCCGTGTGTTTTCCTAAAACCACTTCGCTGAAAGTTATTTTAGGTCAGGATAAAAGAAAGCGAGAAAGAACGGAGTCCGAGTAGCCGCTCGGGAACAGAGAGAGGCTGATTGGATTTTTTCCTTCTATAGAAATTCTCTGGTTTGAAATTCTTTCAAATATCTTTTTTTTTCTGTATTTTGTGCATTTTGTGTCAAATCGAGAAATTACAATATTGAGCATTTTATAGGATTTCGTGTTTTATTTGGATGTAATCTGTCGTTTGTTCCGGAAGCACTGAGCCTTCTCGCTTCTGTATCTGGCATCTGCTCTTTTGTACCGCGCTATAGAACATGTTGGCATCCTTATAAGTTAAACGTAAATATTTTTCTTTTAACAGTTCTTGCTGATAACCTGAAGTCCAACCCCGGTATTAAATGGCAGTACTTTAGCTCCGAAGAAGGCATATTCACCGTGTTTCCGGCGCACAAGTTCCGGTGCAAGGGAAACTACGAACATCGAAGCCGGTACGTTAAATTATTGTGTGACCGGCTATTATCCAAACGCAGGGCGTTCCCTGCTGTTTCTATACACATTATTGGGTCTTTTAGGGCAGTAGAACCCTCCGATACCCTCATACCCAGCAAACATTCTGATCACCTACAAAAGAGGGGGGAGGAAAGAGTAGCATGACGGGGGACTGGCAAGAGTGAACAGGGGCACTCGGGAGGTACACTGCAGGTTTTTATGAAAGCCTTTACTACATTGGCCAGTGATAACACAATGTTACTTGGTTGATTACGTAATAATTAGCGGGAACCCGGATCTCTGGCACGGTTGCCGCCTCTAGGATGCCGTTAGCCGCCGTGGCATGCGGTACAGCGCCGTGCCTGCCCCCCCCCGAGCCTCTGTTTACCTTTATATAGCGACTTATTTATGTATATTTTCCATACTCTGATTCAGCGGAAAGAAACACACAGCGGATTATGTTCCAGACCCTTAAATATTGACTTTGACAACCGCGCTAGCCGTTAAATCATCTCCTCCGCAAACCACATGTCGGAGCTCACTTGATATGTTTACACAGCCAAGTATCTCAGATTAGTGTTAAACAGAATGCTTTTTGCCCCCTCCTCAAATGCCCTCCCCGGCGTCTGTAAATAGAGCGACGTTCCCCGGCAGCGCATGTTGGCCTCCTTCTGAGGGTGGGGTGACCCCTCTTACAATATGATAGCTGGGGTTGTTTACGTGCTAGTATTTATCGACGATTCATGTGGTTTGAAAACCTACATTTTTGGTTTTAACCTAATTAAAAAAAAAAAAACATTTTTATTTTTTTTTTTTATTTATTTTTTATTTTAATGTTGAATGAAGGCTGCGGCCGGGTCAATTTTAAGTAAATAAAAACTGCAATAAACATTGTTTTACAATAAGCCATTAATGTTTTGCTTAGCAGAGGTGTGAACACTTTAAGGGTTAAAACATATAAAGCAGTCCATACCTTAAGCCAACATGTCTGCACTCTTTTTTTTCCACCCCCCCCATGGACTTCACCAGGTGGCACTTTCTACAAACTAACGGATACATCAAAGAATAATTTGCATATAATGCCATATATGGCGCTATCACAGTGGAGGAGGAGTCAACACATTTAAAGACACGCACGCTCACTTTAATATGTCTGTTTCCATCATTTTCTGTTCTCCTGCAGCGGGAACAAACACCTTGCTGATTTCCAGCGTTCCGCCTCTGAATTAATCTGTCTGGGAGATTTTCTTTTTTTGAAAACTTTCCAAATTTTCTCCTGCCAAAGTCAATTAAGCATAAATCCCAGTTATTGCTTTCTTACGGAAGTGCCTCGCTCTAAGGAAAACTCCGGCTAATTTGCTGCAGGTGCCGCTCGCTAATGGTATAAGCCGGCCCTCCGCCTGCGAGCTTTACCCTTCTAAATATGTAAAGACCTTTTACGGGTTTTATTTATAGTTTTAATCTGACCTTGTTTAAGAATTTCTAGCCGTTTGTGTCGATACGTTCCGCGTTTCGCTGGGAAAACACGCGAATTTCTCTGTTTTTTGTTTTTTTTTCCCGTTAGGCCGGTCTACGTGTCCACGGTGCGGCCGCAGCCGAAGCATATTGTTGTCATCGTGGACCACGGGGCTTCCATAACCGAGACCCAGCTTCAGATCGCAAAAGACGCCTCGCAGGTTATCCTAAACTCAATCGATGAACACGATAAGGTGACAATTATTATTAATTTTTTTATTTTATTATTATTTTGGTTATTTTACTGTGTAAAATGTTTTTTATTAGTTATTGTGGAAGCTGAAGGCCGGTCGGCATCCTATTAACCCGGTGTCCACACTTTATAAAATACACCATCTATTTTATATCTCTACCCATGTTTTGTTTTGTTTTTGGGGGGTTTTTATTTATTTATTTTTTCTTTTCTTTTTTTTAATTTTCTTTTTTTTTTTATAAATTATATTCGTTTTTACTCCAAGGTTTGCCTGAATTGGCTAATATTGGCCAAATGGGTTTAGAACTTTGTAGGATTGTGAATTTTATTACAAGTGTATTGTTCTGCGTGTTTGGCGCGAGGATTTATTAATTCCGAAGTTTTAAAGGGGGGGGGTTTAAGCTTTCGGCAGCACCCGGGCTCTGCTCCACTCACCTTTTCCGGCACGTTCCGCTTCCTTAGGTCTCGGTGCTGACGGTGGCAGACGTTGTGCGGACGTGCTCCCTCGACCAGTGTTACAAGTCGTTCCTCTCCCCGGCCACCAGCGAGACCAAGAGAGAGATGGCCAGCTTTGTGGCCGGCATAAAGTCCTCGGACGGCCCGACTCAGCACGCCCTTGGCTTCCAGAAAGCGTTTCAGCTGATCAGGAACACCAGCAACAGTACGAAGCTCCACGCAAGTAAGGAATTGTTTAGTCTCTTTGCGTCATTACAGTATCTTTCATGAATTTTTTTTTTTTATTATTTTTTTTTTAGATATTGATGCAATCTACAGACCTATACAAAATAATATGAATTTCTAAAAAAAATATATATATATATATATATATTTATGCATAAGTAGATACCCATTGGACATCGCTACTGAATATGATGGTGATATATATATATAAAACAAATAATTGTGAATAAATAGAATTAAAAATTTTAAATAAACCCCCCCCAAAAAAAAAAAAAAACGAACAAAACAAGCGAACCTGCAGCCATATTGTGGTTGGGAGATTGTTCCGTATCGTCCTAAAACCAGCGTTTTTCTTTTCCGAGCTGCTATTTTCCGATATCCTGCGTCCGCGGCTCGTCCCCTTTGGGTGTGCGAATTTATATGTGAAACAGGAAAACGCCGACTTTTCTTCCGTTCTTGTTTTAGACAACGTTACTGCGAGAAAGAGAAGGGGGGGTGAAAAAAAAAACGTACATATTTTTTTTGGGCAGGAATACGTTCCAACGTGCGGTGTTTATACAGTTGTAGCGAGGAATAGGTATTTCTGTAACCACAGATGTTATTTCATAGTTCATGAACTTGTAAGGTGAAAATACGATTTGGGTAGAGATGAAGTTAAGAGGAGACGCCATTTTTTTTTTTTTTCTTCTCAAAATTTTAAAAATCACTAAAAGTGTTGAAACTTTTGGTTTTGTCTCCTTATTTAGCCGGCTTTTTTTCTTTTGAATCTATTTGTAGATAGCTTTTTTTTTTTTTTTTAGGCGTTTGTAGTTCTTATCTCCTCTGATCTCCTCATTTCCCACCTAGAAAAAAAACAAACAGTCCCTGTTAATTAAATTTCAGAAGCATAATTACTTTTTCATGTAATTTAGCCGTAGATATAGAGGTTAATGAATTTTTTTTTTTTCTCCTTAGATACGGATATAGTTATTATATATTTGTCGGCTGGGATAACCTCAAAAGATTCTTCGGAAGATGATAAAAAGTCTACCCTGCGTGTGATACATGAAGAGAACGCCTTAATTAACAATTCCGTCATGATTCTAACGTACGCCATCATGAACGGTAAGTAGAACTGTGCGGGGGTCTGGAGTCCGCGCCTTTTAGGATCAAGCAACTTGGTATCAAAATAAACACCAATATGGGGGATTCCATTGGCTGCTAAGAGGAAAACATTCTTTTTTGGGGGAATAATTGTATATTTTTTCTCCATTCTTTTATTTTTTATACATAGAGGGAGTGACCGGTTTGAAAGAATTGGCATTTCTGCGAGATCTGGCAGAACAGAACTCGGCCAAGTACGGCTTTTCGGACCGCAACGGCCTTCCGGTTACCAAGGGAAGCATGATGGTGCTCAACCAACTGAGCAACCTGGAGACCACCGTGGGGAGATTTTACACCAACCTCCCCAACCGCATGATCGACGAGGCCGTGTTCAGTCTCCCCTATTCGGACGAGATGGGCGACGGTGAGTACCGACAGCCATCGTCAAGCCCGCTTTGCTGTTGATGCCCACCGGGCCATTGGCTCCAGTTGGTGCTCCTCAACCACCTAGAACATGGGGAACACATGGAGCTTCTCCAAAACAGATGTGTGCTCCTAACACAACGTGACCCAACGCTCATCAACGAACCCCAGAGTTATCCAACCACTGGTACAGGGGGCATCAAACTCCAGGCATCGGGGGCCCTAACCCGGTCAGGTTTTCTGGCTATCCCAGAGTCGGAGGTTCAGTCATAATGACGGGAACCAAGGTTTTTCGACCTCGCTGCCTGGAGTTTGACACCCGCCCCTTAACGATAAGAAGTTTCTTTCAATCTTATGATGTCATAGCGGTTGAATTGCTCCAGACCTGGGGAATCGGAGACGCTGCGGCTTTCAGCGATTTGTTTAAGAGTCTGGCCGCCTAAACACGTTGTCCTCTTCTGCGTAACACGACCTCGTCTCGAGGCGTGGTGGGACTGGCGTTCCGATCCCGCTGATTATTCATTTAATTTTGTAACCATCTAAGTGTTTATATAAAAAAAGACAATTTTTTTTTCCCCCCGTGGTTCTAGGTTTGATTATGACCGTAAGCAAGCCGTGTTACTTCGGTAACCTTTTGCTTGGAATTGTGGGAGTTGACGTCAACCTGGCCTATATTCTGGAAGACGTCACCTATTACCAAGACTCCCTGGCATCGTACACGTTCCTTATCGATAACAAAGGTACCTTTTGTGAGGATTCTTCTCGGAATGCTGGAGCTGCGTGTTAATGGCGTGTCGGAACTTCTCACCGAGCCGTCTTTGGCTCTCGCGCCCGGTCCCTCGCGTCCTTAAACAATTAACAATGCTGCCCGTGGAGTCTCGGGCTCTCCCACCAAACCAGTCTTGTTACTTTGCTCTAATGGCTTTTTTAATACAGATAATTATTATTAAGTGCATTTAAAGGCTTGAGGCTCGTTGAGATCAAACAGCCAAGGGACCAACCTGTAAGACAAACAGCTTTATTGACATAATGCCAAGATGCTTTGGCTGCCACATTATGTGGGTTTAAGATGAGGCTAAGTAAACGGGTCGCGGCGGGCCAAGTTGCTCGGAGGCGGCCCCGGAGGATAGGTGCTGGCGGGTATATTGTTGTTGTAAGGACAGCACCCCCTGGTGGCTTCTTTCTAGCGGTGTTCTTCTTGTGTTGGTTGACCGAATGGATATTAAACTTATGTATTAGGAGATAGGATTCTAAAAGGGACAGTTTAATGTCTCCGGCCCCCTGCAGAATCCAGTTACAAATTACAAACACTTTAAAGGGACCATGCAGCCATCGTATGCTTTAAAGTGTATATGGTGGCCAGAGGGGCCAGATGCTGCTTAACCAACTTTATGCTGGGTATTTTCTCTCCATAGGTTACACGCTAATGCACCCTTCGCTTACCAGGCCGTACTTGCTGTCGGAGCCCCCGCTACACACAGACATCATACACTATGAAAATATCCCAAAGTTCGCCTTGGTTCGACAAAACATCCTCAGGTGAGAAAAGACAAGAGCTGGACAGATCGGCCCTATCCGGCCCCCGGCTAGTCTGCCCATTTCTCCTGCTCTAAAGGCTCAAACCTTAATCAGTCTCCCAGCAGAAGTGGTAGAGGGTAATACAGTGAGGGGATTAAACATGCATGGGATAGACATCCGGCTCCTGAATCTAAGACGAGACCAACGACTGATTAAGGTTTGAGTCTTTACAGCAGGAGAAACGGGCGACTAGACGGGGGCCGGATGGGGCCGATCCGCCGGCAGATTCTGTTTCTAGATCTTATTACGGCGCCTCCTGAATTAAAGGGGATTTCTAGTTGAGTTTTGTTTAAAATAAAGCAAAGTTGCCTAAAAGGGAGATTGAGTTTAACGAAGCATCGCTCTGTCTGCTGTGTTTGACGGACGCTTTGTGGTCTTGGAAAGTGCACGCGCCGTCTACAGAGAACGCATTGTTACAGCGAATATGTAGCGGATACTTTGTGTCGTTCGCTGGGATTCCTACTAAATGTTACAGCAAGAGGCCAGAATCTAACACTAGAGGGTCAGAGGCTTAGATGGGGTATATGGAAGTTTTACTGTACTGAGAGAGTGGTAGATAAGTGGAACAGCCTCCCAGCTGAAGCGGTAGAGGGTAATACAGCGAGGGGATTTAAACATGCATGGGATAGACATACGGCTTTGGTAGGGAGCTTAAATTGCCCTGACATTGGAGGTGATAGGATGATGTGATCTGTTTCTTGTACATCGTGATGGCCGGTTTTGCAGCAAATTTATGGGTGAAATTCACTCGCAGACAACAAACAATTCTACCTGTCCTTCAGTGCGATGATGTTAAATATACAAGAAGCTTTCGTGTGACAGTCCTGTGTGTCTCGGGGAGATCGTGCTCTTTAACAGACGTGGTTGATTTATTTTTTCCTCCCCTGGATCCCTTTGCAGCCTCCCTTTGGGCAGCCAGATTATTTCGGTGCCGGTCAATTCCTCGCTGTCTTGGCACGTCAACAAACTAAGGGACCCGGCGAGAGACGCGTATAACGTCAGCTACGCCTGGAAGATGGTAAGAAATTCTAATTATCTGGTACGTGGCACACGTCCCATGCATGTTTAAATCCCCTCGCTTTATTAGCCTCTACCACTTCTGCTGGAGGGCTGTTCCACTTATCTACCACTCTCTCAATAAACTAACATTTATTAAAGAGCACCGAGCCACTTTATAACATTGTTGAAAAAGTAAAATGAATGATATCCGGGTTGTTTTCTTTGGCTCCGGGTCGAAGGCTTTCGCTGGAAAACCGAGAGGTTCTGGAAAGCCGGGGAGCCTCCAAACGGTGTCTGCGTTATATCTGCTGTCAGAGCCGGGCGGAATATACGATGAAGCCGAAACACGTAGAGAAAGAAGCCAGATGTGTTCTCAGTGTCTGCGATTTCTCTGCCCAATAAATAGAATCATTACACACGGGGCAAATAAATCACACACACGCATACATATATAATAATATATATAATATACACACACACACATACATATATAATAATAATAATATATATACACACACACACACACACACACACATATATAATAATAATAATAATATATATATACACACACATACATATATAAATACACACAGCTCCAAAAGTTTGGGGTCACTTAGAAATGTCCTTGTTTTTGAGAGCAAAGCACATTTTGTCCATTAAAATAACATGAAATGGATCAGAAATCCAGCGCAGACGGGGTTAATGTTGTAAACGACTATTGTAGCTGGAAATGGCTGATTTTTAATGGAATCTCTTCATAGGCGTACAGAGGCCCTTTATCACTCCCATCACTCCTGTGTTCCAATGGCCCTTTATCACTCCCATCACTCCTGTGTTCCAATGGCCCTTTATCACTCCCATCACTCCTGTGTTCCAATGGCCCTTTATCACTCCCATCACTCCTGTGTTCCAGCAGCCCTTTATCACTCCCATCACTCCTGGGTTCCAGTGGCCCTCTATCACTCCCATCACTCCTGTGTTCCAATGGCCCTTTATCACTCCCATCACTCCTGTGTTCCAATGGCCCTAGAAAGGTGTTAGCATGCGCTAGAAATAACGGACTTCATCTGATTAATATGTGGGTGTGCGTTGTTGCTTTTTTTTGGGCACGGAAGAGGTTATTTAGGGTGTTTGTTTTGTATTTTTTTCTTACGTGGCGGATGTTGTTTGTTTGTCGCTCTGCGCAGGTTCAGGACACGTCGTTCATCCTGTGCATTGTGATGATCCAGCCGGAGATTCCCGTAAAACAGCTGAAGAACCTGAACACGGTGCCCAGCAGCAAGTTACTCTATCACCGGCTCGATCTGCTCGGCCAACCCACGGCTTGTCTTCACTTCAAGCAGCTCGCCACGCTCGGTACGATCGGTTATAGAGAGGGGGTGGGGGAGACGTTTAAATGCATAACGGTACAGGAGGGGAATTTATTTCAAAGGAGGAGAAAAGTTACAACAAGAGACACGGAATCCACTGGAGGATCAGAGACTGAGATGTAATAATGGATGTTTTACTTTACTGAGAGGATGGTAGATAAGTGGAGCAGCCTCCCAGCAGAAGTGGTAGAGGGTAATACAGCGAGGGTATTAAACATGCATGGGACAGGCTTGATTTAGGTTTGCCGAACGGGTCTGATCTGCCGGCTGATTCTATGTTTTCAGAGAGTCCCACGGTAATGTTGGCGGCCGGCAGCTTCTCCTCGCCCTACGAACATCTGAGCCAACCAGAGACCAAGCGGATGGTGGAGCATTACACGGCGTATCTCAGCGATAACACCCGCCTTATAGCGAACCCTGGGCTAAAGGTACGAGACACCCCCCCCCACGAGACGGGGTCGATGTATTTATGTAAAATGATTAGATTGTGCAGATTAGAGTGCGCGTGGCCAGTGTCGGCACCGCCAACGAATAACAGAACCAGAAGAAGCGCATATAATGCGTTATGTGCCACAAGTCATTTTATCAGTGCTGGATAAAATTGGGCAATTACCATAGCAACCAATGAAATGTTACTGCTGATTGTTCCGGTTATACGTAAGCCCACATTCTATTTTATAAATAAAATAGTAATAATATATATATATTTTTTTTAAAAAAAAACAGTGTTAGTGTTCTAACATTAGAATGTGGCCAATGAGAAAGAGGCATCTGGCATTCTCATCGCCCATTGGCTGGGTTATAACATTTTAGAACATTTTACATAAAATGTTTTATAAAGACAAAAAGTTTTATTAAAATGAAAAAAAAAATGTCTCTGCAAAACTTTATCTCCCGTCTTCTAGAACGGGTTTTGAGAGTCAGGGCAGGTATTTAAATTCCCCCGGAGGTTCTTAAGAAGAACCCGGGGGGGCAGCTTAAAATCTTAAAGGAACCCTGCAACGTTTCTGTTTGTTGGGCAGTTTTCTGTCAGGAACGAAGTCATGGCTACGAGTCACGTCACCGATGAATGGATGGCTCAGATGGAAATGAGCGGCCTCAACAGCTACATTGTCCGGCGTTACATAGCAACGCCCAATGGGGTGCTCCGGATTTACCCCGGCTCTCTCATGGACAAAGCCTTTGATCCAACTCGGAGACAATGGTAGGTTTTAGGGCTGCGCTCTCTAAATATTATTTTCATTATTTCAAAATTGCACTTTTTTTTGTGACCTTCCCTTCTTCCTCCTTCTGAACTCCCATTTTTAATCTTTTATTCAGTTGGGGATTAATAGTTATATAAACTGACACGCTATGTTTTCAAAAAGATTGGCCGCTATATAACTAATCCCGTCCTTATAACCCGTTATATCCTGTATATTCCTCATATTATATATTATATACTCTCCCCCCGTATAACTAACCCCGTCCTTATAACCCGTTATATCCCTGTATATTCCTCATATTATTTATTATATACTCTCCCCCCGTATAACTAATCCCGTCCTTATAACCCGTTATATCACTGTATATTCCTCATATTATATATTATATACTCTCCGGCCCGTATAACTAATCCCGTCCTTATAACCCGTTATATCCCTGTATATTCCTCATATTATAGATTATATACTCTCCGCCCGTATAACTAATCCCGTCCTTATAACCCGTTATATCCCTGTATATTCCTCATATTATATATTATATACTCTCCGGCCGTATAACTAATCCCGTCCTTATAACCCGTTATATCCTGTATATTCCTCATATTATATATTATATACTCTCCTGCCGTATAACTAATCCCATCCTTATAACCATTATATCCCTGTATATTCCTCATATTATATATTATATACTCTCCGGCCGTATAACTAATCCTATCCTTATAACCCGTTATATCGCTGTATATTCCTCATATTATATATTATATACTCTCCCCCCCGTATAACTAATCCCATCCTTATAACCCGTTATATCCTGTATATTCCTCATATTATATATTATATACTCTCCGGCCGTATAACTAATCCCGTCCTTATAACCCGTTATATCCCTGTATATTCCTCATATTATATATTATATACTCTCCCCCCGTATAACTAATCCCGTCCTTATAACCCATTATATCCTGTATATTCCTCATATTATATATTATATACTCTCCCCCCGTATAACTAATCCCGTCCTTATAACCCGTTATATCCCTGTATATTCCTCATATTATATATTATATACTCTCCGGCCGTATAACTAATCCCGTCCTTATAACCCGTTATATCCCTGTATATTCCTCATATTATATATTATATACTCTCCCCCCGTATAACTAATCCCGTCCTTATAACCCGTTATATCCTGTATATTCCTCATATTATATATTATATACTCTCCGGCCGTATAACTAATCCCGTCCTTATAACCCGTTATATCCCTGTATATTCCTCATATTATATATTATATACTCTCCCCCCGTATAACTAATCCCATCCTTATAACCCGTTATATCCTGTATATTCCTTATATTATATACTCTCCGGCCGTATAACTAATCCCGTCCTTATAACCCGTTATATCCCTGTATATTCCTCATATTATATATTATATACTCTCCGGCCGTATAACTAATCCCGTCCTTATAACCCGTTATATCCCTGTATATTCCTCATATTATATATTATATACTCTCCCCCCGTATAACTAATCCCGTCCTTATAACCCGTTATATCCTGTATATTCCTCATATTATATACTCTCCCCCCGTATAACTAATCCCGTCCTTATAACCCGTTATATCCTGTATATTCCTCATATTATATATTATATACTCTCCCCCCGTATAACTAATCCCGTCCTTATAACCCGTTATATCCCTGTATATTCCTCATATTATATATTATATACTCTCCCCCCGTATAACTAATCCCGTCCTTATAACCCGTTATATCCTGTATATTCCTCATATTATATATTGTATACTCTCCCCCCGTATAACTAATCCCGTCCTTATAACCCGTTATATCCTGTATATTCCTCATATTATATATTATATACTCTCCGGCCGTATAACTAATCCCGTCCTTATAACCCGTTATATCCCTGTATATTCCTCATATTATATATTATATACTCTCCCCCCGTATAACTAATCCCATCCTTATAACCCGTTATATCCTGTATATTCCTCATATTATATATTATATACTCTCCGGCCGTATAACTAATCCCGTCCTTATAACCCGTTATATCCCTGTATATTCCTCATATTATATATTATATACTCTCCGGCCGTATAACTAATCCCGTCCTTATAACCCGTTATATCCTGTATATTCCTCATATTATATATTATATACTCTCCCCCCGTATAACTAATCCCATCCTTATAACCATTATATCCCTGTATATTCCTCATATTATATATTATATACTCTCCGGCCGTATAACTAATCCCGTCCTTATAACCCGTTATATCCTGTATATTCCTCATATTATATATTATATACTCTCCGGCCGTATAACTAATCCCGTCCTTATAACCCGTTATATCCCTGTATATTCCTCATATTATATATTATATACTCTCCGGCCGTATAACTAATCCCGTCCTTATAACCCGTTATACCCTGTATATTCCTCATATTATATATTATATACTCTCCCCCCGTATAACTAATCCCGTCCTTATAACCCGTTATATCCTGTATATTCCTCATATTATATATTATATACTCTCCGGCCGTATAACTAATCCTATCCTTATAACCCGTTATATCCTGTATATTCCTCATATTATATATTATATACTCTCCGGCCGTATAACTAATCCCGTCCTTATAACCCGTTATATCCTGTATATTCCTCATATTATATATTTAAAGGCATCTCATGTATAATTGTTGCTGGTTCTCTTTCAGGTATCTTCACGCTCTGGCCAACCCTGGCTTGATTACTTTTACGGGTCCGTACTTGGATATCGGAGGCGCGGGATACGTGGTTACTATCAGCCACACGATTCATACTTCCAGGTAAGGAGGCGACACGTCTGGGATCTGGAAAAGCAATGGTTTTAAAAGACCTCAGAGGTCTCGTTTTGACATCTTACTCTATAAACTCTGGGCCGCTAAATTGTAAATTCTAAATTGGCGTAAAAAAAGGAAAAAAACCTAATTAAGAGAAAAATAAATCTTTTCCTTGGCTTTCTGGCTGTCGGAGAAGGGTCCGTCCCACGCAGGTTCTGCTGACATCTCCATTTCTCTCTGTTTGCAGCTCTCAGATCACTGCGGGCCACGCCGTGGCCGTGATGGGCATCGACTTCACCCTGCGTTACTTTTACAAAGTCCTCATGGAGCTGCTCCCGCTTTGCAACCAAGATGGCGGCAGCAAAATAAGGTACTTCCTACCCCCCCCCCCATCAAGCCAGGGATTTGCTTTTTGTTCCAACCATCGATGGGTTAAAATCCAAATTAGAGTCATTAAACCGTGAATGACGGTAAATTTTAAGGTGATATTTGCTTTCTTGGAATGTTTTTCTTAAGGATAGGTAATCTTTCTCTGTGCGCTTGAGTTTACATACCTCGAGAGCAGCCACCCGTCCGCGCAAGTTCTGATCTGCTTAAAAGTTATTGTTTTTTTGTACGTTCTTCTAACCCAACTCCAGGTGCTTCATCATGGAGGACAGAGGTTACCTCGTAGCCCACCCGACCCTCATCGACCCCAAAGGACACGCGCCGGTGGAGCAGCAGCACATCACGCACAAGGTCCGTAAGCTTTATACATCCCCGGGGGCCGCCGCGGAACGCGGGCCGATCCGTTATACAGCGCTGGGGCATAGGACGGTGATATATAAAAACAATAAATAATAATCGGCGGCTTTTCCCTGGTTTTGTAGGAACCGCTGGTTGCAAACGATATCCTGAATCATCCCAACTTCGTGAAGAAGAATCTCTGTAACAGCTTCAGCGACAGAACCGTCCAGCGATTTTATAAATTTAACACCAGCCTCGTGGTAAGAAGTACCCGCCGGGACGAGATTACGAACGTCCGCCCGCCGACGGGTTGGGAGTCTGTCAGGGACCGGATCGTTTTAAAAAGACAACATTCACCAAATAGTCTTTATTCCTCGTATCAGATTAAAAATAGGTTTATTATAAATATTATAGAAATGATTATTAAATATTATAGAAAAAGATGATAATATTGCGCTTTTGTTTTTTAAATCAGTTTGTAGTTTTTGCTCCTATAATATAATGTTTTCAGGCAGCTGCATATCAGCCGTTTGTATGATTCTCGCTCTGTTATTTGAACCCCGATCTACTAAACCCCCCGACTCCTTATCATACTGCCTGTGGGGAACAATACCGACCGAAATTACTGTATACAGCGCTGGGGGTTATATTACTGTATACAGCGCTGGGGGTTATATTACTGTATACAGCGCTGGGGGTTATATTACTGTATACAGCGCTGGGGGTTATATTACTGTATACAGCGCTGGGGGTTATATTACTGTATACAGCGCTGGGGGTTATATTACTGTATACAGCGCTGGGGGGTTATATTACTGTATACAGCGCTGGGGGGTTATATTACTGTATACAGCGCTGGGGGTTATATTACTGTATACAGCGCTGGGGGTTATATTACTGTGTACAGCGCTGGGGGTTATATTACTGTATACAGCGCTGGGGGTTATATTACTGTGTACAGCGCTGGGGGTTATATTACTGTATACTGCGCTGGGGGGTTATATTACTGTATACAGCGCTGGGGGTTATATTACTGTATACTGCGCTGGGGGGTTATATTACTGTATACAGCGCTGGGGGTTGTATTACTGTATACAGCGCTGGGGTTTACCCTTTATTTCTCTGTATTTGATTCCACTGAGAATTTTCTTTTTCTCCACTAGGGGGACCTAACGAACCTCGTTCATGGCAGCCACTGCTCTCGCTATCGACTGACGAGGATCCCGGGGACCAACGCGTTTGTTGGACTTGTCAATGAAACCTGCGACTCGCTCGCTTTCTGCGCATGCAGCATGGTGGATAGACTCTGCCTCAACTGTCACAGGTATCACCGATGCAACTAATGCCGCGTTGCTGCAATTCTTATAATAACGTCTGTTCCGTAGCAGAATTTCTCTTTCCTGTTTGCCGCCCGAACGCTTCATGGTTTTCAAACATTTAGGAATTGATTGGAATTCTTTTTGTTTCTTGCTTTTTTTTAGGATGGAGCAGAATGAATGTGAGTGTCCGTGTGAGTGCCCCCTAGAGGTCAACGAGTGTACTGGCAACCTCACCAATGCTGAGAGCAGGTAAAAGAGCTGATCTGAGCATTTCTGCCGCATGCACTTGCTTTTAATAATTAAATGAATAATAAAATGTATGATTTTATTTGTTTAATTAGTAAACCCAATAGATTCTGACACGGAGACTAAACCTTCCGTGAGTGACAGCTAAGCGTATCTCGCTCCGGTTTGATTCACTGCCTCCTGTCGGGGCCGTTAGGCTGTATCAGTTGCCCCCTGGTGGGGTGAAACATATTGAGGAAGCTCTGAACCCGGCTCCTTTTTGCAGGAATCCCAGTTGCGAGGTGCACCAGGAGCCCCTGACCTTCACGATTCTGGACCCCAACTTACAAGACGCTCTGCCTCAGTGCGTCAACACCGGGTGCTCGCAGCGGATGGAGAGCAGGTACCGTCCCGTGGCGTCAAGACTGATGGGATTGATGCATAGTAGGGGCCAGTAAATTAAATGTGTGTGAATGTATGTGTGTGTGGATGTATGTATATGTGTGTGAATGTATGTATATGTGTGTGAATGTATGTATGTATGTGTGTGTGAATGTATGTGTGTGTGTGTGAATGTATGTATGTATGTATGTGTCATGGGCCAATGTTTATCCGTATAATAAGGACAGATTGTTTTATTCATTAAATGACCCCGTGTCCGTGTAATGAGGCAGCATTTCTGATCCTTTGCCCTTAGTTACTGTTTCGGGGTGCTGGATTGCGAGTGGTGCATGGTGGACAGCGACGGGAAGACGCATCTAGACCAGCCGTACTGCGCTCTGCAGAAGGAATGCTTTGGGGGGATTGTTGGAGCAAAAAGCCCCTATGCGGACGACCTGAACTCAATAGGTAATTTACATTCCTCGCCCACGTGCAGCTTTTCTCATTCATGCGCCTATTTTCAGGAGTCGCTCATTCTAGCCTCCAATTGACCGCTATGATTGTGCGTTTTCTCTCCAGGTGATAAAGTGATCGCTGCGAACATGATAAAAAGCGCCCCCGTCGGACCCGTGGCAGGAGGCATAATGGGCTGCATTATGGTGCTGGTCTTAGCGGTTTACGCCTACCGCCATCAGATTCACCGGAGGAGCCATCAGCACATGTCCCCGCTGGCAGCGCAAGGTACTGTTCAGAGTTTAAACTCTATCAGAATGTCAGAGGGACCGTGTCTAGCAGTCTTAAGGGTTAATACAAAATTGGCATGTTTAAATACCCTTGCTATATTACCCTCTACCACTTCTGCTGGGAAGCGGATCCACTTATCCACCACCCTCCCCGTTGAAAATCCCAAGGGTACGATGGGATAGGTTTAGAGAGCGCCCTGGCACCTCTCCTCTCACGTTTTGCGGTTTTCCCCTGTTTGGGTGCAGAGATGTCGGTGCGGATGTCTAACCTGGAAAACGATCGAGATGAGCGAGACGACGACAGCCACGAGGACCGCGGGATCAGTGAGTGCAGATCCTCCCCCCCCCCGTAACCAGCGGCTCTGCCAAACGCGGCCCCCGAGTAACGATCTCTTCTGTGTCTTCCGCAGTCAGCAACACGAGGTTCATAGCGGCCGTGATGGAGCGCCACGCGCACAGCCCCGAGCGCCGGCGCCGTTACTGGGGCCGGTCGGGGACCGAAAGCGATCACGGTAAGTGGGGGGGGGTCACGTGGGCTGCGCTGAACGCCGCCATGCGGGCGCCGTCCCCGCTTCTAACAACACATCGGTTCTAGACGGAATTTAATAAACATCTGATGTTCCCGCTCAGATCCAATCCCCTTCCAGTCATGTGACGCGCTATAAGGGAAAAGAGGTGTGGCTAACAGAATTAACAAGACCCCCAATGCACAAGAAGCTCTATGTAGTTTTAAAAGAGAACCCTTTGCGTGCCCCCGGAATGCTAGCCTGTTAGCCGGCCATGGGAGAGGCTGCCTATCATCCTCAGCCATCCCGCAGGTTATATGTTATCGATCTTTTTTTTTTTTCTGTAGGTTATAGCACCATGAGTCCGCAAGAAGACAGCGAGAACCCGCCGTGCAATAACGACCCGCTCTCCGCCGGGGTGGATGTCGGGAACCACGACGAAGACCTAGAGCCGGACACCCCGCCGCAAACCGCCGCTCTACTGAGCCACAAGTTCCATCATCACTACCGAGTCCATCACCCGGCCCTCCACCACACTCACCACCTGCAGGCCGTGGTCACCGTGCATTCGGTGGACGCCGAGTGCTGACGGGATACGGACGCCCAACTCCGGTGGTGCCCTCCGAACGCCTCTCCCAAGCTGAACGCTTTCCGAGTGAAGGACCCCCTGCGGGACGTCAGACGGCAGCTCAAAGGACAACGCGTTTCGAGGACGTTGGAGACACGACCGGATAACAGACGATATTTGTTTATAAAGTTTTTTTTGTTTTGTTTTAATGGACGATACTCCCCGGGAGTGAAATTGTTAATAGTTTCGTAAAAAAACTAAAAAAAAAAAAGCATCTCAATTTTTAATGAAAGGATTATTTTTCTACTATTTATTGAATTTTCACAAACTTTATAGACAAAGGAAATCTTCGATCCTTACGTAAAGTGTTAATCCGGAGGAGAAGAGAATCCCAGGATCTGCAGCCGCCCCGCGCGTTAAACGTCAAACGCGTTTCCAATCCTATCTTATTTTCATTCAAACGAAGAGAACTTATTTCTGTAACATCCTTCAATTATATTCATTTTTAATACTGTATTTTTATATTTTTTTATTTTTGAAGCCAAATGGTGGGGAGAAACAAGCTTTTCACGTACACAGAGAGGCTGCTTCTGAAACCTCATTGGTCTCCCTCCAGCCAATAGGAAGTTGGGCCCTGTAGCCTCGGGTTCATTGGCATCTCTCCAGCCAATGGGAAGCTGAGCCCGTATAGTTGTGGGTTGTGAGGAATCTCCCCAGCCAATGAGACGTTGGGTCCCTGTAGCCGCATGCTGGTTGGCATCTTCCCAGCCAATGGGAAGATCGTCTCATTAGCTGAATGCTGAATTGGCATCTCTCCAGCCAGTGGAAATTTTGGCCACTCTAATCTGCTTGGCATCTCAGGAGCCAATAGGAAGTTGGCCTCTCTAGACACAGAGTGATTGGCATCTCCCCAAGCAATGGGAAGCTCCTCCCACTAGCCGAGATATTCATTTTACTAGCCAATGGGAACGTGATCTCTCATGCCACAGGTTCATTGGCGTCTCTTTAGCCAATGGGAGGTTGGTCCCTCTAGTAGCGTTCTGATTGACATCTCCCCAGCCAATGGGAAACCAGTTTTACTGACTAAAGGAGAAAATAAAGGCCTACATTATAAGCAGATTCAGTTATAAATGTAATATTAAAGTCCCTTTATCATCTATATATACATATAATATTATATATATAACGCAGGACAGATAAATGCAAACTTTTACTCAGCAACTATGAGTATTTATACAAAAATACTTTTAGCAGTTTTATCGTCATTTGTGACTTTAACCCTCTGCAATCCGAGGGAAATCCTCTGGCAATTAACGGTTCCTCCTTATGTTACCTATACAAAAAAAAAAAAAGTTTTAAACCACTGTTTTGTGTTTTTACTCTAACCACTATAACTTTTTGATTTTTAATTTTAACCTTTTCACTGCCGGAGAAGTCAGTTGTACCACTTTGCAGTACAGAAGCGCTTCTGGCCTTTTTCCCGGCAGCTAATGGGTTAATTGGCTGCTGCACTTTTTTTTTTTTTTTTTTTTTTAAATCTGGAAGTCGGTATCATAATTCTTCTTGGATACGTTAACCCTCTGACTGCCAGGGGTTTTTGAACCGGGTCAGTCTTCAGTTTTGCCCGAACCGAAGCGCTGAACGCACTGCAGGGCAGTGCTAATGTTGCTACGTCTGGATTTCTCATAAAACATAACTTTTTAGCCCGTTAATTATATATATATATATATATATATATATATATATATATATATATATATATATATATATATATATATATATATATATATATAGGGTTCTTATGTTTTTGCAAGCTCTGACTTATACAGTGTTTTTAGCGATGTGATTTACGATTACACAATATTAAATAATGTCAGATACTGAATAATGTAGGTTTTTTTTTTCTTCATTTCTCTTGTTTTTTAATCTTTTTCTGATATTGCCAATTTTCTTTATACTATGTATAAAACAGCGAGAAGATGAAAAATAATATATGTATATAATGCTGGTCTTGTGAATATTTCATTGGTCATTCGCCGCTGGTTTAAACAATGTTTATTGTTACAATTGTTTTTTGTTTTTTTTACATAAATAAGATCCATAGTATTTCTACAACAAAAAATAAAATGGCTGTTTTTTCTCCAATTTTTCTTTTGCATTTTGCTTTAATATATATATTTCTGGGTCTCTGTACATGGTCGTAATCTAAAACTAGAGGGTCAGAGGCTGAGATGGAAGGAAGTTTTACTTTACTGGGAGGGTGGCAGATAAGTGGAGCAGCCTCCCAGCAGAAGTGGTAGAGGGTAATACAGTGAGGGGATTAAACATGCATGGGATAGACATCCGGCTCCTGAATCTAAGACGAGACCAACGACTGATTAAGGTTTGAGTCTTTACAGCAGGAGAAACAGGCGACTAGACGGGGGGCCGGATGGGTCTTTTTATTGAACTATATGCTCGATAATATGTATAAAAATGTCTGAATTTGTTTTTTTTGCAGTAAAGATGTTTAAATAAAAATAGTAACATTGTTAACATTGGGGATATTTCCATATTTCACCAGCCACACATGTGACGATGGGGCGATTCCCGGTGATAGAGAATTGCAAAAAGAAAAAAATGAATTACATTTATAATGAAGGATTTCATAATTTCAGAAACAGGACGTGAATTTTTTATAAAAAATAAAACAAAGAATGATAATTCCGGAGAGATTGTGATTTATTGCAGGAAAATAATAACAAAAATGTCTGAAAGGGTCCGAGGATTCAACTCCCCCCCAAAAAAAAAAAATTATCCAAAAATATTTGAACCCGTGGGACGGCACGGCTTTATATGCATTAACGTGCGCATTGCGGCCGGCACGTCGCTTTAACGGCCCAAACCTGGCCTAAGATGAAAAGTTTCCAAAAATATAAAATCAGGGAATTAGAGGGGGGGGAGCTGATTCGGAGAAACCTGGGAAACGGCGGAGGTTGTAAAGGATTACAAGGGAAAGATCTCGGACGAAACCCCGTCGCAGGGCATACGCCGGACGTGGCGTGTGGGGGAGGGCATGCGCCGGACGTGGCGTGTGGCGGAGGGCATGCGCTGGACGTGGCGCGCGGGGGAGGGCATGCGCTGGACGTGGCGCGCGGGGGAGGGCATGCGCTGGACATGGCGCGCGGGGGAGGGCATGCGCTGGACATGGTGCGCGGGGGAGGGCATGCGCTGGACATGGCGCGCGGGGGAGGGCATGCGCTTTACATGGCGCGCGGGGGAGGGCATGCGCTGGATATGGCGTGCGGGGGAGGGCATGCGCTGGACATGGCGCGCGGGGGAGGGCATGCGCTGGACATGGTGTCCGGGGGAGGGCATGCGCTGGACATGGCGCGCGGGGGAGGGCAGCCGGGACTGTTGGTGAAAGGATCCTTTGATCACCCGGACGGCGCTCGGCCAACACGATGAGCGATCACACGGCTCGGCTAATGTTTACTCACCCGCCAGACGTGGAAAAATTCGTCCCGGAACAGAATGTATCCTGGAAACAAACCGCCTGCAGCCGCAAAACACGCCAATCCTGCAAACTGTCCCATGACTTACTGAGCCAGTCCTTGGGTACCTCTGCAATGTCCTTGGGTCATATACATACATTCATAAATATATATATATACAGTGCCTTGTAAAAGTATTCAGAGCCCTTACTAATTCTCTCTAATTATTGAATTATTATGATTATTATTATTATGAAGATTGATTATTATAATGATGATTATTTATAATTTCTGGTGAAGTCGTCGCGCGGAGACATCGGTTGTTTTTAGTATGAGGTTTTTTTTAAAATACATTTCAATAATACTATTTGCTGCTTTTATTATTTGTGATATTATCCGGCAGTTAAAGGTTCCTCTCACTTTATAAAAATCTGTTATATTCCTGTAATAATTGTGTAGTTTTATTTTAACCTTTTCACTTCCAGTAACAATTCAAGCACCCCCCCCACACACACACACCCACCTCCCTTAAGCGGCACTTTAATGCCCCTGACAGCTCCACTATAGGGAAAGAAAGAGGAAGAAAACGGGCGGAGGGGGTGGAAAGAGGGGCATCAGGGTTTGGGGCTCAAAGAGGGGAGGCCAAACTAAATAAGGACACTTGGCAGGTATGTGAGAGCGTTTGGGGGCTCAGACAAGCCCGAGGGGCGGAGATACGGTGCACTGTTTAACTGTTTCGCTGCCTCTTGGAACATTATGGCGATGTAAAGCAGCCACTCTCGTGCTGGCACTGAAAGGGTTACAGGGTCTGCTCCGCCCTCCTCTTGGGGGCGGTGTCAGTCACGCAGATCGCGTTCTGACAGGATAGTCGGGAACTAGAGCAAGCACATAGTGTAGGGGCGGGGAAATCCAGTACCCGCCTAAATGTGGGCGGGGTAACAGAAACACCTCCCTCGCACAGGCGGTTAGCCACTGTTGTGCCACCCTGTGGGTGGGGTTCCACCTGCGGACCCCCCCCCTCATACCCCGAGGCATCCGCAGCAAGATGGCGGCCGTGCAGCCCGAAACGGCCCTCAGCGCCCCGCCGGGGTCCGACACCCCACCCCCCGGGACAGAGACCCCTCAGGGGCCACCGCTCAGCCTGAGTCCCGAAGAGGTGAAGCAGCGGCTACAGGCCACACGAAGCGAGCTGGAGAACCGCAGGAAGATCCTCATCAGGAACCTTCCGGGAGACTGCAGCAGCCAGGTGAGGGCCCCCAGGGGGATGGGACGTAGGTGAGGGGCCCCATGCGTAGGCGATACATAACTTAGGGGCCCCGGCGCATGAGACTCATGGCTTAGGAGTCTGTAGGGCAGGGGGGCAAATATCCGAGGGGCCCTAGACTAGAGGAGTAAATTAGTGAAGCCCCCCGGAAATGGGACAAACCATTGAGAGAACCCCCGGGAGTTTGTTAAATAGTTGAGGGTCTCTAACTGGCCAAATCTCCGGAGCAGCAGCCCCCTGGGTAATTCTGTGGGTATCTACCGGGCACTCGGCACCCCTGTGAGTGGCAGCGACCGCTCGGTATGAAAGTCTGACAGCAAGTGACTGCAGGGCCCCGTCAGGGGGGTAACTGCCGGAGGGTTCTGTGACTGCCGTCCACTGTGTCTGCTGGGAGGCTGTTCCACTTATCTACCACCCTCTCAGTAAAGTGTGAACTATGGCTCCCGCACAGAGGCTGGCTGAGGGTGCTGGCAGTTGTGCTCTGCATACGGTAAGCAGAGATGAATATAAACATAAATCCCGCCGGCAGGAAATGGCGTCTCGCATCCGCTAACCAGACGCCGACTTCTGCTTTCAGTGCAGCCGCCGAGAACGGGGATCGTGTTTTTTTTGCTGTGACCCTGGGACAGGACCCCCCCCCCCCCCTGTACACCTAGGGGACACGATCTGATATACACTTGAGCATTTTGGGTTTTTTAGATGCCCCAGGGCAGAGTTTTTACCCCGACTCGTGTAAAAGTATAAATGATCCTCCAGCCAGGTAAGTTTGGTTTTGTTCTCTCGCCGGCTGGTTGGCTGCGCCCTGCGCGGCTCACGTCTCTGCCGGGTGACAGATGCCTTTTGGGACCATCTGCTGCGGGAAATAATCTGAAATCCGATCCGTTTCTTCATTCAGCCGGATTTCTGTTCCGCATCGTATTTTATTTATAAAAAGTGCCGGCTCGAGCTTCAGAAATAAGAGAACGTCGGGTGTTACATGGATCCTTCGCCGGGCGGCCGCGGGCCTCCATATGCCGACTGTCTCGTGTTTCCCGGGCCTTTATACCGTGGGAACCCGAGCAACCCTACGCCCCATCCCCCGCTCGTGGCAGTGCTGGCTGATGACTCCTGGCATTGGTGTTTGGCTGACACGCAGAGCCCGTTCCCTCACGGGGTTAAATGATTGTGAGCGTTGCTCGCGATCTCCTAGATTCACGCCCCCGCAGAGCCGTAAACGCGTTTCCTCTCCGTACGCTGCGTTTGGGGAGATTTCACTGAAAAAAATGTTTATTCTGGGTTTTTTGGTTTGTTTTTTTAGGACATCCACGATTTGTTAAAAGACTACGAGGTGAAATACTGCTACGTGGATAAAAACAAGAAAACGGGTGAGAAAAAAACCCAGCAACTTCAAAAAGAAAAATTCAATAAATTCACAAAACAGAGAAAAAAAATATTAACATTTTATCTCCCGGGGCAGAAAAACCCAGAATCTGTCGGCCCGTCAAGTCCCGAACCTTAATCGGTCGTGTGCCCTGTTTAAATCCCCCCATTTCTAGAAAGGGCGGAGCCTCTGCGCACACCCTCTCCCCTGATTGGAGGAACAGGGGGAGGCTGTTCCCACGCTGTGTGCCAGGGCTCCGCCTTTTTGGCGTACGCACAGTGGAGAATGTGAGGTGCGGAAGCGCCTCTAGATTGTAAGCTCTTTGAGCAGCACCCTCCTAAATCCAAGTTATGTGATTCTTGTGTCCTGGTTGTACTGCGCTGCGGCGTATGGTGGCGATATACCGCGGAATACATTGTAATAACCGTTGTCTCTGCTTCCAGCCTTCATCACTTTGTTAAACGGAGAACAAGCACAAGACGCCATCCGGCGCTTCCACCAGCGGCCCCTGCGGGACAAGGAGCTGTCGGTGCAGCTCCAGCCGACGGACGCGCTGCTCTGCGTCACCAACCTGCCGCCGACGCTCACCCTGCAGGGCTTCGAGGAGCTGGTGCGGGCGCACGGGAGCACCGAGCGCTGCCTGCTGGTGTACAGCGAGCTGAGCGGCCGCTCCAAGGGTTACGGCTTCGTCGAGTACATGAAGAAGGACTCGGCGTCCAAGGCTCGGCTGGAGCTGCTCGGGAAGCCGCTGGAGGAGCGGACGCTGCTGGCCCAGTGGATGGACGTCAACCAGCTGACGGCCGACGTCATTCACTCCAAGTGCCTCTGCGTCGACAAACTCCCCAAAGACCTCCGAGACCCCGAGGAGCTGACGCGGCTCTTCTCCTCCCCGCACGCGCCTGTCTTCTGCCAGGTGGGTTATCAGGAACCTTTATACGGGGCAGACACGGTGTGAAAGCTTCCCAGCAGAGGTGGTAGAGGATGATACAGCGAGGGCAGATCGGCCCCATCCGGCCCCCGTCTAGTCCCCCGTTTCTCCTGCTGTAAAGACTAAACCTTAATCAGTCGTTGGTCTCGTCTTAGATTCAGGAGCCATATGTCTATCCCATGCATGTTTAATACCCTCACTGTATTACCCTCTTCTGCTGGGAGGCTGTTGACAGCACCTACCACCCTAAGTTAAGCCTCCTTACATTACAGTGTTGTTGTCCTTAATGTTTCAGTTGGCAGACGACGATGGTTCTTGTTCAGCGGGGTTTGCGGTAGTGGAGTATGAGTCGGCCGAGCAGGCGGAGGAGGTGAGAGATGCGATGGATCAGACGCTCGTCATGGGCAGTAAGATCCAGGTGTCGTTCTGCGCGCCGGGGGCTCCGGGGAGGAGTACGTTGGCGGCTCTGATCGCAGCTCACGGGATGGTAAGCGGCATTTTTTTTTTTGCTGTTCTGTCGGTTGAGTAAATAACGGATATCGGGGGGGCTCTGCTGTGGAAGGTTGGGGGGGGTTTAACCCCCGGCTCATGTTTGCCTTTGTGGACTTTAACCCTTAACGCGTTTCTGCGCCGGCCGCCCCCGTTCCACCGCTCACGTCTCTGACCTCCTGTGTGTTTAGTTACAGAATAACCGGAAGGGGTTACTCCCCGAGCCGAACCCCGCGCAGATCATGCAGAGTCTCAACAACCCGGCCATGTTACAGATGCTGCTGCAGCCCCCGCAGCGCGGCCGCTCGGGGAAGCACGGTGAGCCGCCGGGCGGAATAAACGCGCGCGATGGGTTAAGAATTACCGCTTGGCACGGGAGTCCTCCTTACATTCCACCGACAATCAGCTTCTACAAACATGTTGCTGTGGGAACCATTCATAAACATCGAGATTAACCCCGCTGCGCCCGGAGATCCCTCGCATCTAATCCCCGGCAGGCCTGCTGTTTCCGGCCCCGTGCAAAGGGGGTTACAACGGCGCTGAGCTGGTTTAATTGGCCCCACTGGGGCCACTCGGTTCACAAGACGTGCCTCCCCAGGGCCTGGCATGTGCCGGAGACCCCCAAGCAGGTGTCCCGAACCCCGTGTTCCCCCATTACCCCCCCCCGGGAGGGAGCTCCGCCTGCTCTTTAAATTCTGCGTTTAAAGTCTTTTTGTAACGAGAGACGCGCGGTTGTGATGGAATTACACGTTTTTATCCATTCATTTGTAAATTCTGTGTGTTTCTGTGTTTAAGGTGCATCTTCGGGGCGGCCGCACTTCATCAACCCGACCGTCAGCCAGGCTCTGCTCCAGCTCAACAAACTGCACCAGGTGGGGTAAATCCGTCCAGCGATTGCCCTCTCTGTCAGGGGGGAGCGTTGGGAGCTCCTGTAATATCGGCGTCTCCGGCCGGCGCGTTTCGCTGACGCGCGCTTTTATTTTTTTCCAGCAGAAACACGGTTTGGGAAACTCCGGCGGCGTCCTGCTGCAGAATTATTCTCACTTACAGATGGCCCAACAGCAGCTCCTGCAGCTGAAGAGCGCTCAGTCCCATAACAGCGTAAGTGTGACATCATCGCGTCTCGTTAACCCCGCGTGACCCTCTCGTTCCGCGCCGGCCGTGACTCTGCTTTCTTCGTTCTAGAAACCCGGCCTCCTCGGCGAGGCTCCCGGCTCCATGTTACAGACGGCGCTGGGGTCGGCGCAGCCGGGAGCGGGGGACGCGTCTCAGCGAGAGGCGCAGAAAAGTACGTTTTACCGTATTCTCTGGTGTATAAGGGGGAAGAGAAAATGGTTGCCAGCCTTGGTGTGTGTGTAATATATACATATAATTATATATATATATATATGTGTGTGTGTGTGTAAATTATATACACCTTCAGGCAAATTTAACCCCCCCCGTTACATGTTGAGGAATTAGTTGTTTTGTAATATGCTTTTGGAGGGGCTGCAGGGGGCTCTTAGATTTTTGATACACTGTTACCTTCGTCGTTTGCTCAGACATGATGCCGTATTACCAGCACATGGGGCCGGATCTGGCCAGGATGTCGCACGACAAGCAGCCGGAAGGATCGGCATCGCAGACTCTCCTTCAGCAGTCCGCTTCCATGGTAACGGGGCAAAGCCAGGCCAATTCTGCCGAGTCGGCCCTTCCGGTGAGTCCCCTCTCTGACAGGAGAGAGCGTTTTTTGTGCAGCGCGTTACATTCCCGCCGCCGGGTGCCGGATCACGTTCCGGATCACGCGCCTGATCAGTGGGAAGCGAAATAAAACGGACGGCACCGGATTGTTTTTTTTAAAGCAACTTTTCTTTTGTAGAATAAAGCAAGTAACCAAACGTCTCTGCTGGGGGAGCCGCCGAGAGAGATCCGGCTGAGCACCAACCCCTACCTGAATCTGGCGAGCGTGCTGCCGGGATCCTCGCTGGCGGGTGAGGCGGCTCTTATTCCGGGGGACAGTCGGCCCTTTTATTAGTTTTTCTAGTTATAAATCCATGGCTCGGCTGTGTTTGATCCATACGTGTGACACGCGTTCCAATGCGATCTATGTCTGTGTTGTAAGGTTTGAGTACGAGGACCCTTCAGTACGCGATGGACGGATCCGGCTCTCAGGAACCCAGCGGACAGCCTGCGCTGGAAAACTACTTTAGCTACGGCCAGCAGTACGGAGATTACGCTCAGGTATCAGAGAACCGCTACCTATCGCTAAATAACTCCGTTACCCGATACAATCCCCCGCTGTAAAGACTCAAACCTTAATCAGTCGTTGGTCTCGTCTTAGATTCAGGAGCCGTATGTCTATCCCATGCATGTTTAATACCCTCACTGTATTACCCTCTACCACTTCTGCTGGGAGGCTGTTCCACTTATCTACCACCCTTTCAGAAAACCTAGAGTCGGAGGCTCCGGTGACTTCATTCTAACCGGTACTTGTTGTGTTGCAGGAGGCTCAGCAGTGGTACAGCCCTTACGCTGCGTATACCACCCCGCAGACCGCTGTTCCGACCGAGGAAAGCCACGTAAGCAGAACCAGCAATCTGAATTATTGTAGACACGGTCCTGTATTGTTCTAAATCTCAATTTAGAACCTTTTACTGAGTTCTGATGTCTCTGGACTACAGGAGTTCTGATTGGATGATTGGAATTTTAAACCTGACAACAATGGAATTAAAAAGCATCGAGCTCCTTACCTTTCGCACGTACTATTTCACACGAGAGAGAGCGTGCGCTAATAAAGCGTTATTTAATAGGAACCCCTCAGTGCTAAGACTTTTCTACCTGTATCTGGAATGTCTCTGTAACTTGTCCTCTTTTTCTAGCCCTCGTCCACCGCAGCGTTTGGGGATTACAGCGCCTACGTGCAAGCGCCCCCAACATACTACGCCAGCGCCCAGGGAACGTACCAGGCGGGCAGCGCAGAGTCCATTGCTAAGGTAAGCGGTGCATGTGATCAAAAGCAGAGCCACTCGGGTGATTAAAATCAGCCAGGAACTTTAACGCCAACGTAATTGTCGTTCACCACTGTCTTTACTGAGAGGGTGGTAGATAAGTGGAACAGCCTCCCAGCAGAAGTGGTAGAGGGTAATACAGTGAGGGGATTAAACATGCATGGGATAGACATACGGCTCCTGAATCTAAGACGAGACCAACGACTGATTAAGGTTTGAGTCTTTACAGCAGGAGAAACGGGCGACTAGACGGGGGGCCGAATGGGGCCGATCTGCTGCATGCCTGATGTCCAGTCTGGGCACGACTAAAAGGCAGCAGACACCGATAAATGATGTAATGCATTATTAGTATGGCTTTCCGGCATCAATGAGTTTAAATTCACTTTTAGGACAGGAGCGGCTGTTAATCATTAAACGTCTTCCTCTCTATTTCTGAATTTCTCAAAAATTTCAATGTATTTTAGACAACAACCAATGAGAAGAGAGCATATACAGGCCCCGCCTCCGAAGCCAGCACCGCAGAGTACGCTGATCAGTACTCCAGCCCCGAAGGCTCAGCGGATACTTACAGCGATACGTATTTTAAGAGGAAGAAAGTATTTTAGCCGCCTCCGTTCGGACTTTCCTCCCAACGCCCTTCCCGCGGTCACCAACCGAACACGCACAATGTGAATCGCCTCCTTACAAGCCACGGACGGTGACCCGCGGAGCGCTGGGGCCGCGCACGCAACGGCAAACCCTCAGGCAGCTTCGTTACGTAGAAAGAGGTTTCCGCGAAGATTTGTAGCAGTTTTCTACGGCTCGATCGGGCCTGGAGAATAATATTTGGGTTAATGTTCTATTCTCGGCCTGAATTTTTTTTTTTTGTGAATATTAAGCAATAAAATAAGATGTAATTTTACGAGCGGCTGCCGCTGGCCTGTATTCACCCGTCACCGAGCACGTCGTCGAATTACAAAGCATGCGGACGCTGCCGTCAGATCTTCCAGCCATCTTGGATTTGCCTTTGAAAAAGGTAATTTTTTTTTAAAGTACTGGCAAAAATTGCACTTAATATTGAGTAATTTTTTTTTGTAAGGTCCGCCGGCTCCCAGCGGCTGCAAAGTACTTTACCTACATAGCAGTCGTTGCATATAAACTTACCTTTGCACCCTAATGGAGCCGGCCCTCGGGGGACGCCGCGCCGTGTTTCTGCTACGCCGGCATCTTCTGTTTCCGCCTCGGCCGCTGCACGGCACCGCCGGACTGCAATGTGTTTGTAAGAGAAAATGAATGATAATAAAGCACATTTATTGAAACATTTATTTTTCAATAAATTTATCGGCGGCGTTTTATGACAAAGAGCAACACAACCTTTTTTTGGGGACGATCGCACAGTTTTTGCAACTTTCTTAAAAATCAGTAATTTTAAAAGCCACACTTTAGGTAAAACAGTGGATCAGATGTATTTTTATCATTCGTTATTTACCCAAGAAATGGTTTTTGCCCCAAAAACTTTTGCTTTTTGCTTATTGTAATAAACCCCCAAACTTTCAGGCACTCCTTGGGGTTTATTCACTTAAAGGGACGGTTCAGCCCCCAGAGACAGAGGGGCTGTGCGCGCGGCCCCTTAAAAGTTGTCGCTTATTTTGCAAATGGGGGGGTCTGCAGAATCTCATGTACATTTACCCCCAACCCCCACCGAAACCCCCCCACGGGACAACAGAGAACATCTCCCCCAGACGTGTGCAGAGTACCCCCCCCCAAACTACTAATTTTAAGCAGCCAATCAGTGACAATAGATGCTGGACCATGGAGAAGCAGGGCAGTCTCTTCTGTGTCAGGTAATGCATATTATGAGTACTCAGGGGGTTACTCAGTACTTTATCATACGGGGGGGGGGGTCAAGAAACCTTAAACCGTCCCTTTAACAGATGCAACATTCCGATACATCTTATGGCAGCATAGAGCATGACGGCAGATAGAACCATTCGGCCCATCTAGCCAGCCCAACGCGGTAGGACTGGGTCTCCGTAACGCCCAGCTGGCATGTTATTTGTTTTTACCTAACTTGCTGTTTTTAATAAATATACTGCTGTAATGCTAGAAAAAAATATTAAGTCACATCTTAATATTTTTAACCTTTCACAATTAAGAGTAGAATGTCAGGAAGAGAATTAGCCTGAATAGCTGCTGAGGGTCTCCTTTTAAGGGGTCTCATAATATTCATATACTATAATATACACAATTAGCGCACTTATACACTTTTGCCATAAATGTCATTTTATTGTTAGGGTCCCTTTAATAAGAGCAGCAGATAATTACAGCGTAAAAAGTCTCCGGACACAAACTTCGTTCTGTTGTATAACTTGGCACTTTATTCCATAAACTCGTAACAAGAAACTCCTACAACCGTAATAATACATACACAGGAAAAATCGATTAAAAATAACCACTATTGTATCCTTTTAAATAACACATTTGTGATTTTTTTTTTTTTTTTTTTTGCTTTTTAAAAGGATAACATTTCGGGATCTGTTCCCGCATGGAAGGAAGTAAATGGCCAAGTTTATTGAGTCTTATTGTGTGAAAGAAAGCTTGGATAAATGCCACAAAATTAACAAACGAGTGTAAAAGTCCCCAAACCGAATGGTCAATAAATGATTCCATACAAACAAAACCCATTTATTAGACGCCGGTGATTTGTGCTTCTGTAACAATGTAGCACCTAAAAAAAAAATGGGTTTTAAAACCATTTCAACCGAGTAAATAGTTACAAGGAAGCAACTGAGTCAAAGTATGAACCTTAACCCCTTAATGACAAAGCCTGTACATGTAGGGGCTCAAAATGTCCTTAAGGGGTTAAAAATAGGCTTTCAGCTGCCATTTCCCCGATACCTGAACCCCCGCCGGCTCCCTCTATTAGGATTCACTCTATAAATCCTAACAAAGTTAACACAATTACCGATTTATTTTAACCACAAGAACTTTCCACTGGTGGAACCCACCAGAACCAAGGAGACACTCTAAACACACGTGTAAAAGGGGCTCAAAACATGTCTGTGTATATAACACAAAAGTAGAGGGTCAGAGGTTTAAACAAAATGGAAAGAAGTTTTAATTTAGTGAGAGGGTGGTAGATAAGTGGAAGAGCATCCCAACAGAAGTGGTAGAGGGTAATACAGTGAGGGTATTAAACATGCATGGGATAGACATACGGCTCCTGAATCTAAGACGAGACCAACGACTGATTAAGGTTTGAGTCTTTACAGGGGGGGGGGGCAGACCAGATGGTGTTTTTGGCATCTTCTGCACAAGAAGCTAAGCAGAATTCAGCATTCATTGTAAATTGCCCCCCCCCCCCATTTTCCTTACCTGCTTTCTACATTTCCTACTTAAAAGTAAAACAGACAAGTCCCCGGAACTTTTACATCCTTAATGTCTTCGTTTATATATATAAAAAAATATAAAAAATTAAAAAGAATTACTGACCCATCGATACTCGGCCGGCTGCATTCTCTGATGCCCAAGGGGTTAAACCGACAAGTTAATAAAGCATTTTGCATTTCGAATTATTGCAGACCAGCTCGGAATCACATTGTGTTTGGAGGGCATTACTGGGTTTTTTAGTGTGCCTTAACCCTTTTGTGACAGCAGCATTTTTGCCATTTTTAGAATATATTTGTTCACCCCTCGCCCCCCTTTTTCTACGTTAAGTGACCCATACAATTTATATGTTTTTCCCCAAGGCCAGTTTCCTCTTTTTTTCTGTATAGTCTGTCATTCAGTATGAATTTATATTAAAAAAAAAATGTAAAAAAGCAAAAATTTAAAAAAGAAAAACCCCCAAAAATATTTTGCAATTTTACTTTGGGATTGGTGCCACTGATAAAAAATATTCCTGATTTCTGTTTAAAATCATACCCTGAGGAGAATGCCCCCCCCCATGGAAAGGTTTTATATTTTATAAAGGGACAAAAATGCATCCTGACATACAATGCTTTTTTTTAAATTATTTTTGAATTTTGTATTGGTGCCCCAAAAATTATTTTTTTTTTTAGAAAAGACATTTTATGATATATTTGTAGTGGGATGGACATAAAGTGGTTGGGTACCTATTTTTAAAGTTTCTTAATTTTTTCCATTTTTTATTTTGCTTATGTCATGGTGACATCACTGGAGTCTTTTTTATTTTTTTTTTATAACTCTCCCCGTTTTCACTTTAATCCCCACAGCTGCTGATCACAGAGCGATCAGCAAGCAGCGCTCCGCTTCCCTGCATTACTGATCGCAGCACCTCAGAGGTTTCAGAAGAGTCTGGACAGACCTTTCCGGAAGCCTTTTTACAGCTCTGCTTACATGGGCAGACCCCCGGCCGTCAAACGACACCCCGGCATGTTTTAGAAGACGTAAAAGTACGTGGCACAAAGGGGTTAAGAATGCAAACACTAATAAAAAAACAATACAAAAAAGGAAAAAGAAGCAACGTACAGCGGCTTAAAATGCATAAATTCACAGTAAACGTGTCTTCAATTTATGATTAAAAAAAATGCAAAAATTGCATATTTGGTGTAACTGTTAGCTTGGGTTAATTGCAGCTTTTTTTTTTTTTTTTTTATGTATAGATTTTTACGGTTAAACCGTTGGGAAAAGTGCAAAGAGTCTCTGATACGTTCAGAACAGTCACGGTTTCCAGGTATATCCTCTATACCGACATCTATACGTCCCGCAGCGTCACGCAAGACCACAGGCAGAAAACGTAGAAGCGAAAACGCTGAGGTCCTGAGAGAAAATCCTGCCGGCCGTTTAACTCCGTATAGTTCGTCGGCCGTCGGATCATCGATTATATCGTTTTTTTTTTTTTTCTTCACCTTGTATGGAAATAATTCCGACTTCGAGGAAGAGCGACTTGTGTATAGGGGAAAGAAGGAATAATGTGCATCCACAGGAGCAGGGGGGGTCTCGACGGTTCTGGGGGCTTCCTCCAGGTTTACGGACCGAGCAAGGAGCCTACATGGCGCTTATAATTTTCTCAAAGCCGCCGATGAGCTCTTGGAAGGTGGTCCGGTCGCTCGGGTTCTGTTCCCAGCATTTCAGCATCAGCTGGTAAACCTTTAAATACAAAATTTAAAAACGGGGACATTATATTTGGGCCATTTTCAGTATTAACCCCTTCGTGACAAAGCCTGTACATGTATGGGCTCACAATGCATTGCCCTTCAGGGGTTAAGAAGGTTATTTGCTACATTAATACAGAAGAGACATTTCGGTGGTGAAGACCAGACGGTGGTGAATTAACGGACAGAACCGACGATGTGATCAAATCCGGCCGCGCTGTGTTCATGTAAACGCACGACCTCTGGTGGGTTTATTAGGATTTCTATCCTCTAGATTGTAAGCTCTTGCGAGCTGAGCTAATGTATCGCTAGGTCTTAGTCTGTCAGTTTTAGTTTTGTCAGACTCTTTGAATGTAGGGACTGTAGGAACCGCTGCGGGAAATGGGTGGTTCTGTATTAAAGAAAAAAAAATTGCACAGGGCCAGAAGTACCTCCTTGGGGCAGTTTGCTGGGCTCGGCAGGCGTTTTCCCTCTTCCAAAACTCGCACGAGTCTAGTAACAGTCATCTGACCTTGGGTCCGGCCGATCATATTCAGAAACATCTATAAAAAAAACGAATTAAAAAAAATAGAATAAATCTAATCACAACGCAGAGATCTATACAGGAGAGAAGCGCACAAGGAACGCGCACATTCTAACCCGAGACGCTGCTCAGAACTTCCGAAAAAATAAAGAAAATATAATTATACGTATTATTTCTCCATCACTCAGCCTTAAGAAATTGTAATTCTAATGTTAAAGATATCGGGATACCAACTAATTATTCCACCAGAAGAAGAGGTCCTAAAAAGCTTAAATTACATATTTTCGTTCCAATAAAAGGTATTTTGACCAAAACCTTCAATCACTCAATTAATGAAAGGTGTTTTTTTTTTGCCTTGATGCAGATTATATATATCTATCTACAGGATCCCGATGGCTTATTATCTTTTTAGATGTAAAACACAAGCAGACGGACAATGAGCATTAAGGCTTTATACCCAACAGCAGACAGTCTTACCGCCATAGGGCTGTATTCTGAGTTACAGTAAGTCAGTAATTCATACAAAGTGACCCCAAACGACCAGACGTCAGAGGCGATGTAAAACTTGCAGTGAAGCAGACACTCCGGGGCGTACCTGAAAGGCAGGAATCACGAGAGAATTCAACCCAAAATACAGTGTGATCAGAGCAGTCAACACATTAAAAGATCCCTGCATCCCCTCCTCTACCCCAAGATACACAACGAAACCTTTCAGACTTTAGCAGGAGGTATAAATGCAAGCGATCCAGCTCATCCCTCATTGGCCGCACAGGGTTCTATATTAGAATATCGATATTCTATATAACATGAAATGGATCAGAAATCCAGCGCAGACAGGGTTAATGTTGTAAATGACTATTCTAGATGGAAACGGCTGATTTTTAATGGAATCTCTTCATGGGTGTAGAGAGGCCCTTTATCACTCCCATCACTCCTGTGTTCCAATGGCCCTTTATCACTCCCATCACTCCTGTGTCCCAATGGCCCTTTATCACTCCCATCACTCCTGTGTTCCAATGGCCCTTTATCACTCCCATCACTCCTGTGCTCCAATGGCCCTTTATCACTCCCATCACGCCTGTGTTCCAATGGCCCTTTATCACTCCCATCACTCCTGGGTTCCAATGGCACGTTGTGTTCGCTGATCCAAGTTTACGTTTAAAAGGCTAATTGATCGCTAGAAAACCCTCTTGCAATTATGTTACAGCATAAAAACAGCCGAGTGACCCCAAACGTTTGAAGGGGGTGTATTTAAGCCCCATAATCCAGATCATTACCAAAAAACAGGACTATCCAGATCATCTTTGACCGTGTAATACTCCTTATCGGTTTCGATAGTCTTGGTCAAGCCGAAATCTCCAATTTTCACTCTATGCTCATTTTCCACCAGAACATTTCTAGCTGCCAAGTCTCGGTGGACGTACTGACACGACCCCAAATAATCCATTCCCTAAAAAATAAATACAAATAAAATAAATACATATATTTTTAAAGTCAGCCGTAGAAGAGCCGCCCGCTCACCGCTCCTGTGTGTAGAACCATTTTAGGGAAGTGGAAGAGGAGAGACGTCGCCGTCATAAAAGGGGAACCGTCACTTTCAAAGCTTTTGTCGTAACTAGACCGCTTTATTAAAACTTCCTACAGTCTGTGACCTTTTTTGGAAATATCGAGCTTAAAAGTTTTTCTTGGGGAGGCCGAGATCAGTGGCAGCTTGTGGCAGAACCAGCGTCGCCTAATGACGTTCTCTCCCCTCCCCCCACTTTAACAAAGAAGTAAATATTAACTAATAATTACAATTTGCAGTCTTTACAAACACATCAGCTGGTCTCCATGGTAACTGCTCCCTTTTTGCCCTTTTAGGTGTTGATACCACCCAATATGTCTGAATTTACCTTGGAGATTTGAACTGCGTATTTCAGCTGCTGTTTAAGGTTGATTTTGTTCACGTTTCTGGGAAGATATTCCTTGAGACTTCCGGAGGGAAGATATTCCATGATTAACTTAATGTCGCTGCCTCCTATAGGAAGAAGAATTAAAGAGCCGTTTAATAGGAGCGTCCAGCGACCGCAGAGAGGGTTTCCACGAGCCGACGCTGGTGAATTCTCTCCTTCGCTCTCTCGCCACAAAGAACCCTCCGGAAAATATTCGTCCCGCGGCCTCCTTCCTTAGTTTTTGGCAAAAACGTTCCTCTGAAAGCATTGCATACTTACCAACTATCCCGGTTTCAGGGGCAGTGGGGATCATATGGGCTATCTTTCATTAAAGCTCATACGTGGCCACCTCGCGGCACTTTGAACCGAGGCTCAGCGAGGAGGCTCTGTGTATAAGGTGGGTGGACGGTCACGATCCATCCGCTCCCTTCCTACGAACGCCTTTACCCCCCATCAGGGCATCTGAAATGCTGGTGCATATGGCCATGGCCAACCCACAATTGATCACTTTGGTTTAAAACCCTGCCCCCCCCCAAAAACGTTTCCCACCTTAAACATTATTTTTTAATTCACTTAAAAAAAACACAGGTTTTAGTGAATAAACGGCACGTACCGTCGTCGTCGCAGATTCCTTTGTATTTCACGATGTTTTCATGGTAAAGATTTCTCAGGATTTCGATCTCCTTCTTCAGATCCGCGATGTGATTGCCCCCAGAGCCCGGTTTCAGGGATTTCACGGCCACCAGATCGCCCGTGTTATCGCCTTCTGGGTCATAGCGGCACAACTCGACTTTCCCGAAGTGACCCTAAAGAAACGCATCGTCAAAGTCTGCGGGATTTTCTAACGGAGGGAAGTTTAACCCTTCCTGAGCCAGAGCAATCACATTCCGCATGCGCTGGACGTCTTACCTCTCCCAAATCCCGGACTCGCTTCAGGAATCTTTTTTCAAACAAGGTTGGATCGACTTCGGAATACGGTATTATTTCCGAGACAATTTCGGGATCTGATAAGAATGGGAGAAATTCAGCAGAATTATTATTATTTTGCTTTTAAATTATTCTTGATTTTTTTTTTAAATATATTTTTCGAGCTAAAAAAAAAAAAAAAAATAGCCTACGATGCAGTCTGTTCAGAGCTTGAAATGTTAAACTTGAGATTTCACTTCCTATAAAGCTCAGCCGTCCAACCTGGATGCTACAGGTATATGGGGATATACGCGATACTAGTCTAATAGATTGTAAGCTCTTCTCCAGTCTGTCTTAACGCATGTTAATCGTCTTGTCAGATCGTATCACGGTAACGTTATCGTTCATTTTCACCTTCCTCCTATTGTAACACTACGGAATATGGCGGCACTATATCAATGAATGCAATGTCTCCGTGCCAAAAGACCACCGACCTCCACTCCAATCACTCTCAGACACACTTTGAATACTAGCTGGGAATGATAAGAGTCGCAGCTCAGCGGCAGATGGGGGGTCCCTGGACGGGGAGGACGAAATGGACGTTTTTGAAGCAGATCATAAAAACAAGGAAAATGCGCTTCCTCACTCTGCTCTTCTAGTTTGTTGATCTCTCTCATGATGGCTCTGAAGAAGGGTCTTCGGTTGGAGTCGTAGTTCATGCACTGGTTGATGAGATCCGCCAGCTCCTTGCAGGACGGCGCTTTAAGCAGGAAACAGCCTTCGTAAAACCGCTCTTTCTGCGGAACATAATTAACGCGGGACGCCGTTAATAGCCGGATACGCTCCGCGGGATTACACAGGGGGCAGGCAGACGGGACGGGGCAACAGTGTTATTTTATCAGCGCTGGAGTATAATACCTCTGCGAGGGTCCGGTCTTTCAGTGGAACTTCTCCGTTAAAGCAGATTTCCCACAACGTGGTGCCGAAGCTCCATTTATCAGCCGCAACATTTAAAACTTTGTAGTCCTCGACGCACTCCGGGGCGATCCAGGGGATTCGTTCGACGCGTTCTACAAAATAACATTAAAAGAAACAAAAATAGTTATTGGAGGATTCGGTTCTCGGCTGGGGGCGCATTTCTCTCCGTGATTTGAATCCATTAAATAAATTGCCCCTATTATTCCGGCTAATCTCCAAACTGTATTATTTTCACACGCGCTACGAAGACGGAAGACGTTTCTTATTTAGATTTCTGAATATTTAACTTCTCACGACTGGTGCAGGACTCGGTAAGCTTATCTTTTAGAAGTAACAAGTATGTGTGTTTCAGGGCCTGGCCGGAGGGTTGAAATATATTGTTGAAGGCTATCCTTAAGTTATATCTTAATGCTATTAATCCGCTCTTGTTATCACATAAAAGATTAATTGTACAGCGCTGCGGAATATGATGGCGCAATATATGAAACAAAATTATATTAATGCACACATAATAGATATATATTATTTCTTTTTTGCATCTATTACTTCTATTCCTCCGGCAGAATTTATTCCGCTGCGAACGTATTAGAGAGTTTGGGGAAATTTGTTATTGGATTTCCTAATTTCCCCCCCAAATTATTATCTTTTATTTATATAGCGCCAAGAATTCCTGCTACGCTTCTTATAGTCCTTTCGTTCATCTGACAAAACTAGAACCGACAGACTAAGACGACCCGATGCACCGAGGTCCGGGCGGAAGAGGATCCGGCTCTCACGCTTACATATTAAATGACTGCTGTTATATCAAACAAAAGCCCCACTTTCTAAACTCGCTGTACGGAGCCCGCGTTGCCCGTCCTCACAGAACCAAATTGCTGATATTTTATCCCGCACTCCGCAGCCCCACGGAAATAAATTTCTACCCCAAATAACAGTTAATTTGTATGAGGCTTGACATTATAAAAGGCGTGGGATAACAGACCTTTAAATAATCATTTTTCTTGGTTGTTATGTTGCTAGAAATTACTATTATGGCTCTATACTGACTACACACGACTGCTGAAAAGTTTGGGGTCACTGAGTTGTGTTTGTGGAAAACAAGGAGATTTCTGGCTGTAACCTAATTGCACAAAGGGTTTTCTAACAATCAATTAGCCTTTTAAACTTAAACTTGGATCAGAGAACACAACGTGCCATTGGAGCACAGGAGTGATGCGAGTGATAAAGGGCCATTGGAACACAGGAGTGATGGGAGTGATAAAGGGCCATTGGAACCCAGGAGTGATGGGAGTGACAAAGGGCCATTGGAACACAGGAGTGATGGGAGTGATAAAGGGCCATTGGAACACAGGAGTGATGGGAGTGATAAAGGGCCATTGGAACACAGGAGTGATGGGAGTGATAAAGGGCCATTGGAACACAGGAGTGATGGAAGTGATAAAGGGCCATTGGAACACAGGAGTGATAAAGGGCCTCTGCATGACTATGAAGAGATTCCATTAAAAATCAGTGATTTACAACATTATTTCATGTTCATGGACAAAATGTGCTTTTCTTTCAAAACCAAGGAACTTTGTTTGTGACCCCAAACTTTTGAACTTGTACATACAATATATAGGACCCCATCAGTAGAAAATATACAGCAAAAGAGATGCAACATGGACAACATTTCAGTTTATAAAATTATAAACTTACAGGAAATAAAATGTGTATGGATTCAGCAATATTTACCAAAAAAAAAAACCAAAACGGAATATCTGCCTTACCTTGTCTGCTAAGCACCGTAACCGGGATCCCAGGGTCACTGAGCTTAATGAACGGGCCGCAATCGCTAGCGATTCCCTCTCTGGCCAGCAAAATGTTCTTGGTGCGCACGTTCCCGTGAACTAAATCTTTATCTTCCTGAGTTGAGGGGGAAAAAAATAAAAAGAGAAGAAACATTTAAACCAAGGCAGTTGAGAAAATTAAAAAAACTTTTTTTTTTTTTTTTTTTTTACACCAGGGCAACAGTGTGTGTGTGTGTGTGTGTGTGTGTGTGTGTGTGTGTGTGTGTGTGTGTGTGTGTGTGTGTGTGTGTGTGTGTGTGAGAAACAAGACACTCAGTTGTTTGATGAGGGTCTCTCATCTCAAATATCTATTTTTACAAAAGAAAAAAACAGCACAAATGTATTATATAGACATCGGATAATATGTAACACTATGTTATTTGCATAATGTATCCACAATAAACAGTTTAAATGTCTCTTCCAAAAATTATAACATTTCTAACGTGCAAACAAAACTTTACATATTACATAGAAGCCCAGACGAAGTCGCCAGATCGGCCCGTTTTTTTCCTGCTGTAAAGACTCAAACCTTAATCAGTCGTTGGTCTCGTCTTAGATTCAGGAGCCGTATGTCTATCCCATGCATGTTTAATACCCTCACTGTATTACCCTCTACCACCTCTGCTGGGAGGCTGTTCTACTTATAGACCAGCTTGAAGCGCTCTCACGGGCTACACACGTTCGTGAATATGGAATATGGTTGTATTTTAAAAAGAACCCGGGTTTATTTTTAAACAGTAACAGGGGAATCTGAGAGATTATACAAATTAATCGCTAACGACTTGCTACTAATTGAGGTCACCGCATATCCGTAATTAAGTTGACTTGTACGGCAGAAAAGCATTATGAGCCCCGGAACAGCCGTATCACACAAAGAAAATGAGTAGTGGTATTGATCCCCCGCTGGAGAGCGGCTTGCCTCCCATTATATATGTAGAAGGATGTGGCGCTTAAACATTAAACGCGTTCATAACCACAACCTGTATTCCCCTGTAATTAAAGAGAGAATTAGGGAGTCTGCCACGTCAATTATCCCGACCGCCTCTCCATGCCGTGTATCCAGCGATATTATATGTTACATATTAAACACATACGCACACCGTTAATGTTAATGACTATTGTGGCTGGAAACAGCTGATTTTTTATGGAATCTCTTCATGGAATCTTCCTACAGAGGCCCTTTATCACTCCCATCACTCCTTTATCACTCCCATCACTCCTTTATCACTCCTATCACTCCTGTGTTCCAATGGCCCTTTATCACTCCCGTGTTCCAATGGCCCTTTATCACTCCCATCACTCCTTTATCACTCCCATCACACCTGTGTCTCAGTGGCCCTTTATCACTCCCATCACACCTGTGTCTCAGTGGCCCTTTATCACTCCCATCACTCCTGTGTTCCAATGGCCCTTTATCACTCCCATCACACCTGTGTCTCAGTGGCCCTTTATCACTCCCATCACTCCTGTGTTCCAATGGTAAGTTGTGTGCGCTGATCCAAGTTTAAGGTTAAAAGGCTAGTTAATCGTCACAAACCCTTTTCCAATTATGTTACAGCCAGAAATTTCCTCGTTAGCGACCCCAAATGTTTGAACGATGATATTTTGTTTTCCCTTTGGTGAAGGCGCATTGAGATCCCCCCGTCTGTCGCTCACCAGGTAACTTAAGGCGCTCGCAAGCTGTTTTGCGACTTGGAACTTCCAAGGCGTTGTCAGCGCTTCGCTCTTCCGATGCATGAACAGATCGAGAGGACCGAAGTCGACGTATTCCTCGACCATGATATCTGGAAGAAGAGGAGTTGTAATTCATCATCAGCTGCGCAAAACCATAGATTTTAAAAAGACATCACAGGCAGGCGCGACATTGCGGTCAAAATGTCCAGGAGGACCAAGATGGGTATCCTGTGCCAAATCAGGCAAAACTAAGACTTTGAGTTGGCCGATAAAATATAAAGTAAAAGAAACCCATCTGCTATTTTTCTTCCTCAATGAGATACTATAGCTGCTTAGCAATAGAGTCCTGTAATTCTTTCCTCCTAAACCCACCCCTAGACCCCTTCTGTGATGTCAGGATTTGGCAGAGTATTTAGAAAAACTGGGGGGGGATGCCTAAGTGGAACAGCGCCTTTAATCCAACCAGTCCTAACTACGAATGCATTATGAAAAATATCCGACTCTAGGTTGATACTCACTCTCCACGTCTCGCACGCAGACTCCGTGGAGCAGCACGATGTGCTTGTGTGAAACCTGACGCATCATACTTGCAGTCTCAAAAAAAGCCTGCGGGCAGAGAGGGATCAAACAAGCAAAACGTCAGACGAATAAAATAAAACTGATAAAACCTTTTTTATTGTTGGCATTATGTTGGCCGCATTCCGATACATTGTGTAGTTTGATACATAGTTTTACTTTATCAAGAGGGTGGTGGATAAATGGAAGAGCCTCCCAGTAGAGGTGGTAGATGGTAATACAGTGAGGGGATTAAACATGCATGGGATAGACATACGGCTCCAGAATCTAAGACAAGGTCAACGACTGATTAAGGTTTGAGTCTTTACAGCAGGAAAAATCGGCGACTAGACGGGGGCCGAATGGGGGGGAAATAATAGATTTTTGTAATAAAGGCAGTACAGAAGGGGTTAAAGTTTTGACGTGGCGTACTGACCAAAGAAATGTCCCTGTGGCTCGGGTCCAGGACTTTCAGGACGACTTTAATCTCCTTTTCGGACAACGAGCTCTCCGTGTCGTTATCATCTTTGTAGTTAAGTTTCCCGGCGTAGATCTGGGTCCTCGTTCCTCTTCCCATATGATCCAGCTACATGACATAGAGAGAGGTGTGAGACGCACACAACATACATACATACATACATACATGCATACATACAACGGGCCAACACGGGAGAGACCACGGAGCACAGAACATACATACAACGGGCCAACACAGGAGAGACCACGGAGCACACAACATACAGACAGCGGCCCAACACGGGAGAGACCATGGAGCACAAAACATACAGACAACAGCCCAACACGGGAGAGTCCACGGAGCACACAACATACAGACAGCAGCCTAACACGGAAGGGTCCACTAAACAGGCTGATTGACACAGAGAAAGTGTTTGGATATGAAGGTTATAAATTCCACGGCCCGTGCCGGGATCCCGTAAATATATCATAGAAACAATAAATGCTCTGGCGGCTCCGTGACGTCAGATGTCACCGACGCTCCGCGTCATGTGAGAAACGCCACTCGCCTGTAAGATTTCCTCTTTGAGTATTCGGTGGAAGCTCAGCTGACTCAGGTGGTAAACCGGTTTCCAGTCCATCGCCTTTTTTGTTGCAACCAATAGGTTTGAGATTTCTAAAAGAAAAGAACAAAAAAAAACAAAAAAAAAAAAATGCATTACGCACCAAAAACGGATAGAATCTGCCGGACGCAGCAAACTCGCGATCCAACGGGATGTTTTAAAAACATATTTTGGACTCTCTAGAAGACGCAGAGAAGCTGACATTCCGTTAGAGAGGATTATCTCTCAGCCAATCGGCTTGCTGCCAGTGATGTATTCAGGTTCAGGTGTCGGCTGGGGGGATAGATCACCCTCTTGGGTAACCCGGCGCTCAACGAGCCGGTCTTTGATCACCCGGTCCAATTACACCATGGAGGATGTGTAGACCCCGACGAGGGCGGCTAGGGGTAAATGCTTCGCTGCTTACTGCCCCGGCAGCGAGAGACATGCATTTTCACACAAGATTGCTAGATGGGGCCTGAAAAGGATCCCCTCCACCAATCATCTTCCATGACATAAACCATTCATAAAATGCAACTTTTTATATCATAAAGAAATTCTATTCAAATATTAAACAAAAATCCACAAGGAAGTGGATTGTGTCAAACCTAAAAATAAATCATCTTTTATAGAGGAGAAAAAATAAACCTCCAGAGCAACGGGACTGCTCAATTACTAGTTACTGAGAGGGTGGTGGATACGTGGAACAGTTTCCAGCAGAAGTGGTAGAGGGTAATACAGTGAGGGTATTAAACATGTATGGGATAGACATACGGCTCCTGAATCTAAGACGAGACCAACGACTGATTAAGGTTTTCTTTTGCTTTAGGAGGCGCCATAAAGCAGGACCCCGGATTCTAACATTTTGTGACTTTGGGAGCCTTCTCTTTTTTCGATGTGTTCTGCAAACACAGACAACTTACACCTGCTATTAATTTTAAGCGCATACCAGGGGGCTTTTATGGGGGGAGTTGAATAGAGAGCAATTCTGGTGCAAAGTGATGAAAATGAGCCAATCACCATAGCAACCAACAGAATGTTTCCAAATGTACAACACTGCTTCTATCTTTCAACTTCTGCAAACCTTCTGTTTCTCCTCACCCCATTCCCTTTAGATTGTAAGCTCTTGTTGTCTTTTCCTTACTTATCGATCTCTCAGCCGGTTCTAGTTCTGTCATGGAATCGTGGGTGCTATAGAAATTATTATTATTATTAATAATAATAAACCATCATGACCTTTAGAATAACCGCGTGGAGGCCGTTTAATGGACGATCGGGAGTAAGCTGTATGATAACAGAGCGAGTCGCGCCCCGTCGGCGCTGTGTAAATATTATTGAATATATTTTTAATGAGTCATGCGAGTCTTTCAGCGTTTCGCGTAATACGTGCTGAATAAATCGTACGCGGAGGGTGACCCGCTGAGCGCAGATCCCCGGGACGGACGCCAGGGCTATTTTGGGAGTAGGAATCTTTTCTAATTATGCTTTCGCCAGTCGCCATGGAGATGAGCAAACAGACTTCGGCCGGTTTTTCATAAAAGACAATTGGTCTTTGTTCCCGTTTATGATAATTTGACACGGTACGCATCTTAAAGCCGACAGCCAAGGGGTCTCTGTGTATTTCTGTGATGCCCCCCCTTGCAAACGCATGGGGGGGGCGTTCCGCACAATCTGCCCTCCCCATATGCATTTGCCCCTTACCCACACCACAGCTATCTTCCACCCGGACACATCTACCTGCATGCGACATACTCTCCTCCAGTTCGTCAAATGCTGTGATTGAGGGTCAATTAAGACCCCCGCATACATGCAGGGAAAGCGCTCCTATTGACTTGAACGGGAGTGCTTTCCTGCCACAGATTGGTTGCTTTAAGCAGCCAATCGTTGGCAAGAATCAGCGGACCACAGAGAAGGAGGGCAGCTGCAGCTTCTCTTACCTCTTGGTTTCGGCGGGCAACACCTCTTCAACGTGAAACTGACGTCGTCCGTCTTAAGAACCTGTCCTTTGAGATGTTTCAGCAGATCTTTCAGAGAGGCGAAGGTCTGCTCTAACCCCAGTAAGCAGTACTCGCCACCCTTCACCTCTATCGGAAAGTTTTTGTATTGTTTCAAACTTCTGGGATCCAGCTGGTTGGAAGCAATAATAAGAAAAAGCGGCTTTAACGAAAACGGCTTTTAATTTAGGGTACAAAAAAAAGAGACAGAGTGATGGATAAGTGGAGCAGCCTCCCAGCAGAGGTGGCAGAGGGCAATACAGCGAGGGTATTAAACATGCACGGGATAGACATACGGCTCCTGAATCTAAGACGAGACCAAAGACTGATTAAGGATTGAGTCTTTACAGCAGGAGAAACGGGCGACTAGACGGGGGCCGAATGGGGCCTATCTGCCGGCAGACTCTAGATTTCCAGCCGGTCTCACAGAAAGTTTGCGGAAATTACCTGTTGTGTTTTGGAGCAGGCGACGGTCATGAGGATATGGTTGAAGTCAGTGCAGCTCCATCGCAGCACAAACATCCCCTCTTCATTCCCTTCCTGCCGTATCTTACTCACGGCATACTCTGTGCTGAAAGCGGCAATAAAATTGATAAAAAGTAACCGTACGCGGAATCCACGCAGCAGAAACCTGCAGTAAATCGGTGCAGCGTCTACGCTAAGAAATAGTTCTACAAAGTTGGACTATCCGATAAAAAAGCAGTACATTAATTAGAAGATAAATAGATGATACGTGTGTATATTTATATAACATGTCACGAAACATTCTAACGGTTCAGGGTTACAATCTGCGATGTACATTGGTCACCAAGGTGCTCCGTTTTACCCCCAGACTCACCATATGGGCCCATGGCACCCGTTCTTTATGTTGTGTACGATCATCGGTGGGGCAACGTCGTTGCACAGGTAGTGATGGGCGTCCGCCGTGAGCCGGAAGTATCCGTCTACCAAAGCGGCGAAGGACAGAGCCTGCTCGGCGGAGGAGAGCTTCAGCTCCTGCGACAAAACAGACAAACCGTGTGTCACGTCTCTCTACATCCGTGTAACATACACACGCGCGGAACTCTCGGCCCGCTCGGGTAAATACGTTACCATGATGTTGTTGTCCTGGCTGTTAATGACAACGGTGTCTTCCTTGATAACCACGTGCGTTATTTCGGGAAAGTAGGAGAAGCTGTTCCACTCGTCCTTTTTCAATTTTCCATCCTGCCTTCTGTTTTTATTTTCTCCTTTCTTCCTTTTTAATTTCCTCTCTCTTTCCACTTGAAGGCACTAAAAAAAAAAAAAAAAAAAAAAAAAAAAAAGTGTTTTAAAACCTGCAGCTGGTTACCCATCACATTAGCTCTCTTTACATTTAAATCATATAGATGTATGTATAGCATGGATGTATCGGCCAGAAATGCAATACTGACACCTGGGCTAACATTCCTGGCCTTGACTACTCTGACTGCAGGTGGCATCCGTTAGTAGGCCAAACAACAGGAACATAGAATCTTCCGGCACATCGGCCCCCCCGTCAGCCCCGTCTAGTCGCCCATTTCTCCCGCTGTAAAGACTCCAACCTTAATCAGTCGTTGGTCTCGTCTTAGATTCAGGAGCCGTATGCCTACCTCATTCCCTCTCTGTATTATTATCACGATTATCTCTACCACTTCTACTGGGAGGCTGTTGCACTTATCCACCACTCTCTCCGTATGTCCATCGGATGCATGTTTAATACCCTCTACCACTTCTGCTGGGAGGCTGTTCCATGAATCCATAACCCTCTCAGTAAAGTAAAACCTCCTTCCATTTCATCTAAGCCTCTGACCCTCTAGTGTTAGATTCTGGTCTCTTGTTCTAACATTTTACCTCCTTCGGGATAAACTTCCCTCCTTTACCTTGTTAAATCCCATTTATGCATTTAAATGTCTCTCTCCCGTCCCTGGTCTTTGAGGTTTTAAAAAAAAAAGTTCTGTGAGTGCTCCCTTCCTTTTCTTATAGAGACTTATGTATCCATACGGGTATTTATGTATCCATACGGATCTCTATCTTATATACATATTTGAGACAGCACACGAAGCAGAGCGTCGTTTGCTAGAATCACTGCTATTCCGGTACAGCTGTTTTTGGACAGATAGCAGGCAGGAGGGACTCGCGTGCACAATGTATAAAATAACAGGATTACAAATGTTTAGAGAAACGTTGCTGGAAAATACTTTTCCCAGCAGCACGAGAGACAAAAAGGGATCCAGACGCCGGCAACCAAGAAAAAAAAAACAAAAAAAAAAGAAGCCGTCGAGTTATTTCTATGAAACACGATTCATCTAAACACTCAGTTTACACCGGGATCCGAGCCGAACCGTTCCTATAAACGACAACTCACAGTGGGTTTCTTCCTCCACTGTATGCCGGAGTTTCCGGTCACCATGACCTCAAACAGCGGCAGGATCTCCTCGCCGGCCCCGGCGCTGCCGTTCTGCTCTTTTTCTGAAGAAACCTTGAGGGATTTGGTCTCAAAGATCTCTGCTCCGTAGTTTTTCGTTAGCGTCTCCAGCGTGGAAAGGTACTTGACCTTCAGGTCGTGCGGCGAGACAGAACTGTCGCAGATGGTCTTGTTGTTGAATTCTTTCAGAAAGTTTTTGAAAACGTTATTTATTCGAATCCGGGTTAAAAAATTCCTCTGTTTGATGGTTTTATTTAATGTTTCCGGAATATACCTTTTGTAACTGCAAGAGAAAAGAGCAGCAACTACCATTAAAGGGAGAAAGAACTTGCTGTATTTTTCTTTAACTAATAGATTAAAAATATATTTTAATTAATTAATATATTGAGCTTTTTTAGTGTTAGTTTTTGTCCCATAATATAATGTTTTCAGGCGGCTGCATATCAGCCGTTTGTATGATTCTCGCTCTGTTATCTGATCCCCGATCTAATAAACCCCCCGACTCCTTATCATACTGCCTGTGGGGAACAATAGAATGGCTCAGTCTTAATCACCAGCTGGACTCTCTGTCTATGGAAGTCTATGGAGGAACGGACTTCATTAGCATTTCCATAAATATTAACACGCATAACCCGAGTAGTTCTTAGGTGGATTTCATTGCGGCCGCCACTGACCTGATGTCCTTGGGAAGTTCCGGAAGCTGCATTTTCCGTTTGATGGCTAAATGCGATATCGCCAGAACGGCCATTCCCAGGCATTCGTTCTCGATTTCATGAACCTCTTGATCGTTCTTTGGCTCTCGGACGGGTGCTAAACATTTCACCAGCTCGTACTGACCCTACATGAAATCACACGCAATTTAGGAACATTTCCTTACAACCAAAACATATCCTGCAAATATTAGGTACGTCAAATAGGTAGCGATATTCATAACTACATTAATAAAAATATTGTTACAATTATTACTACTACATATATAAATATTATTAACAAGAATAATTAGATGCCAATTAAAAGAGGAGAAACATTGAGGGAAAAATCGAATTCACAGGAAACGCCTAAAAAGGTAGCGGTTGCCATGACAATCGTTGGCATATATACATTTACTTTGTGCTTTTTTAGCCAACCAGTGGGTTTGAAAATATTTAGTTTTCTGGAAATGACTCTGAAATCTATTTCTGATATAAAAAGAGAGAACAGCGGTGCCGGTGTCCTTTGGGCTGTACCTGCGCAAACAGATAGTCCAGCGAACTTCCGTCAAGGAGCGGCGCGCCATCCTGGGTGGTTTTCTTATCGCAATCATCCCTTTGTTTTTTTGGGTAATACCGGAATATAGGTTGCTCGTTTTCATTTGTCCCGTGCCAATTCGTAAAGAGGAATCTTTACAAAAAAAAATAAAGAAAAAAAATGAATCAGTGTTTACTGTAGAATGGATTGGAATTCTGCTGCAACCAATAAATACATATAGATACACAGATATTTACATAAACACACACAGCCATTCAAAAGCTTGGGGTCACTGAGCTGTTTTTGTGGAAAACAAGGAAATTTCTGTCTGTAACATAAAAGGGTTTTTTAACCATCAATTAGCCTTTCAAACTCAAATTTGGATCAGCAAACGCGACATGCCATTGGGACACAGGAGTGATGGGAGTGATAAAGGGCCATTGGAACACAGGAGTGATGGGAGTGATAAAGGGCCATTGGGACACAGGAGTGATGGGAGTGATAAAGGGCCATTGGAACACAGGAGTGATGGGAGTGATAAAGGGCCATTGGGACACAGGAGTGATGGGAGTGATAAAGGGCCATTGGGACACAGGAGTGATGGGAGTGATAAAGGGCCATTGGGACAAGGGAGTGATGGGAGTGATAAAGGGCCATTGGGACAAGGGAGTGGTGGGAGTGATAAAGGGCCATTGGAACACAGGAGTGATGGGAGTGATAAAGGGCCTCTGTACACCTATGAAGAAATCCTATTAAAAATCAGCTACAATAGTCATCTCCAACATTAACCCTGTCTGTGCTGGATTTTTGATCCATTTCATGTTATTTTAATGGACAGAATGTGCTTTTCTTTCAAAACCAAGAACATTTCTAAGTGACCCCAAACTTTTGAACAGTAGTGTTTGCGTAAAAATTGTTTACAAGCAAGACTCTTATGTGCGACTAAAACACAACATGCAAACTCAGAACACAGAAACATTTGCCAAATCTACAGCACTTTGTTTTGATTCTCTGTAGCGACTTCCCAATCCAACCTGCTTTATTCACACTTTTTTTTTTAAACTAATTTTAATTTAAATATGCAAGTAAGAAATTTACAGACAAGGAACATGCATTGTTTATTGGAGTTAGAATGTTAGACTTCGGGCTCATGTAACTCCTCCCCCATTAACTCCTCCCCCCAGCTGCCGCTACTGAAACCAGGAAGCATTCCTATGTACACTTCCTGCACACGCTCAGTAGCCCTCCCAAAATTTGAAAAATAAAATATTAACAAGCTCTTTTTTTTTATAATATGTATTAATATATCAAGAGCAGCGTTTCTGAGTAAAACACTTGTTCACGTGATGAAAGGGCTCCACCATAGCAGCGCTTGCTTCACCGATACTTTAGAATGTACGGGTGTTACAAACTATTTATACTTGGAATACTCCTACCCCACAAGCCACAAGACGTTTAATAACCCTGATAAATGCCTCACCCCCCCCATGGGAAGAGCAAATAACTGCTTCTTTGAAATGCCCAGGACTAAGACAGTGACAGTGTTTATCCAGGGATTAACATTTAAGTGTAAGCCTTGGTGGCAAGGTTATTGCAAAACACGTGTGCAGAATGTATCTCTTGCTCATACATGCGCAGATACCCCTCGCCAATCAGCATTGGTTCGCGTGAGATTTCCAGGGGTCTGCTCATCACGTTAAACGGTTTCCGCTCTAATTGTCGCTGTGCTTTTACTTAACAGTTTAGTCCATCTTCAGTAGCTTCAAACCCGATATAACGATTACAAACGCGGGATTAGCCCAACCTGGGAAAAAAATACCCAGAACGACTATCCTATAGCAAACATATGTATATAGCGCCGTCATGTTCTGCAGGGAGGTACAATAGGGCAGAGGGGACATACCCAACGTCGTATCACGTAACTTGGATTCAGGAAAGGACAGCCCCGCTCAAACCCTCTCCCAATCCTTAAAGAGCAGACAAACCCCGTACAAACCTCACGCGGTAATACAGCTCCAGAGACGTGCTGGAATTTACTTTGAAGACGTGACTCGGGGCGTACCAGACGTTCTCCTTCTCGTTGTACAGGGCAAACAGGTTGTGGCACAAAGGAGATATATCTACAGATCAAAAGTTACACAAAGCATGAGTTGTCCGTCATAAATAAATAAATAAATCAAACACAAATTAAAATCCCCAGCTGCCCTGCGGAGTTTCTATGGAAAGCCTGGGCTAGAGGGACGTCCGTTTGATATCGCAGACTAACCCTGCTGGGTTCATCGTTAAGTTTGGCAACTAGTGGGACAGGCAGCAGAATCACACGTACGCAGCGGGGTTCCTTCAATATATGTTATGCCGGGAGGCAGCCATAAACCGCAGCATGGCTTAGCACATACACTACTGTTCAAAAATAACATAATTGCAAAAGGGTTTTCTAACCATCGATTAACCTTTTACACTTAGATCAGCAAACACAACGTGCCATTGGAACCCAGGAGTGATGGGAGTGATAAAGGGCCATTGGAACCCAGGAGTGATGGGAGTGATAAAGGGCCATTGGAACCCAGGAGTGATGGGAGTGATAAAGGGCCTATGAAGAGAATCCATTAAAAATCAGCCGTTTCCAGCTACAATAATCATTTACAACATTAACCCCGTCTGCGCTGGATTTCTGATCCATTTGATGTTATGTTAATGGGCAAAATCTGCTTTTCTTTCAAAAACAAGGAAATGGCGGTTTATTAGTTCATAGTATTAAAAGAAACCTTTTTATTTTCCTTAATTTATATTATTTTTCAAATGCCTCCACTCAGAGGTAACTTGGGAAGCAACCTCTTCACCACAACGAACATAGGAAGCAACGCAGTAAACGATTAAACGGAACACAGTAGTGAGATGTAAGGAATAACGTCCTAACGCAAACGTAATAATAAGCAGAAGGCGTACATTAAATTGGAATCCTATTACCAGCCGAAAGCTTTTTATTTAATCTGCGAACATAAAGAGTGACGCTTACTGCACGCCAAGGCGGACTCGATGCACAGCTCCTCGGCACTAAACTCGCCATCTAAAAAGCGGATCGGGGCTTTATCCGCTAAATAGAAATTAATCTTCAGCCCTTCCTCAGCGCTCGGATCCACATCAAGCTTCTTGGGATTTCTCATTTTTGCACAAAAAGCCATCTTCAGCAATTTTTCTTAGACATCTAGATCCTGTTAATAATAATAATAATAATAATAATAATAATAGATACAGATCATGAATACGGTGAATAAAAACCATTTAATAAAATAAAACCAATATCCAACTTTTATTTGACTTCCCATCTTGTACAGCTTCTAAGCACTGGACAAAAAAATAAACCCCTAGGTGGAGAATATCAGTTTTCCGCGCATGGTTATAAGACATTCCAAATGCACTTTTTACCCCCAAAATAGTTAGTTCCGCAGCTCGTTTCATATATATATTTATTTAAACTACCAGATTACATACAAAATCTTCCAGTAACGCGGACTATATTACAATCCTTCAGTCCACAAAGGCGAGCGGCACTCGATTTCCGTAAAATAAAGCTATTCTTGTCTAACGATAATATATATAAATATTTATTATCGGTGAAAAGGGCGCTGAGCCCGACACGCTTTAGGGGCTTTCATTGGTTTCATTTCATGGAAGTCGAGCGCCGCTCACCTTGGTGGACTGAATGTTCTGAAGCGGAGCGTCTGGATCCGACCCGACACGTTTGTTTTGGGGAGCGGAGACGCTCCGCGCTAGTGACTGCTCTATATTACAATCCTTCATAAACAGGAAAGGTTCACAGGAAAGAAAACAAAAAAAAATACTTTGACCGTTAGGGGCAGTCTAGAAGCGTACGAGTTTATGTGCTTACGAGAAACAATTAAGATGCTTTCAGCTAGCGCTTGCCAAGATTTCTGTTCCTGTAACAAAAGCTTCCATTCTAGTTCTAAAAAGATACATACGTTTCCAACAATTGCAATGTAAGGAAGTTCTACTTTACTGAGGGGGTGGTGGATAAGTAGAACAGCCTCCCAGCAGAAGTGGTAGAGGGTAATACAGTGAGGGTATTAAACATGCATGGGATAGACATACGGCTCCAACGACTGATTAAGGTTTGAGTCTTTGCAGCAGGAGAAACGGGCAGACTAGACGGGGGCCTGATGGGGCCGATCTGTTGACAGATTCTACTCAATAAACATGGAAGAGGAGCGAAGCGAGGCCCCTCCGGATTTCCCAGGATACGCCGAGCCAAGTATCTGCTCACAAACTTTCACCCGTTTCGTTGTTTCTTTTCCCTTCTTCTGCAGAATAAACTCGAGTGAATGCAATGAATGCGCGGTCGGTCGGGGCGGCCGCCTCTGGGGACTCGCATGACATCCCTGAGCAACTTTGTTTTACGGCCAATAAAGTAACCCTGATGTTTATGTGCAGCGCATTTTAATAGCTACTAATTGAGAAAGCGTTGTGTTAGACGATGGGTTCTTCGTGCAAAGTTGTGCCGTGACCCTGAATTCCGCGTCAGAACACAATGCAGACAACGGGCGACGAGCAGCAGAGAGCGTCGCCTCCAACTGGTTCCTACAGCTTTATAGACTGTTTGGACAACACAGCTTTCAAACATAACATAAGAATAGAATCTGCCGGCAGATCGGCCCCATCCGGCCCCCGTCTAGTCGCCCGTTTCTCCTGCAGTAACGACTCAAACCTTAATCAGTCGCTGGTCTCGTCTTAGATTCAGGAGCCGTATGCCTACCTCATTCCCTCTCTGTATTATTATTATTATTCCCTCTACCACTTCTACTGGGAGGCTGTTGCATTTATCCACCACTCTCTCAGTAACTTAATAATTCCTTCTATTCCATTGCAGCCTCTGACGCTATAGTTTTAGATTCTGGTCTATTTTCTCCTCCTTGGAAATAAACTTCCCTCCAGTACTTAAATCCCTTTACGTATTTAAAGAATTACATTTTACTCCAAATGTGCGAAACCTCACGCAATACGTAGTAATTTAATCCAAGTACAAGTTTGAGTTCGAACTGTATTCAGAGTCAGTAGACGGGGCAGAAAAACAAAGATTTACTGGGACAAAGTTAAAGTGTCAGTAAACCTTTTATAATAACATCTCATAGAAGCCAAAAGTTATCTTAGTTTCCCATTCGAAATTTCAGGATTTCACAAAAAAAAAAACAAAAAAAAAAAAAAACTTTTAAAAGGAAGAGTAAAGGTCTGCGTGTTTGCTTTGATGTTCTCTTCTCATCTATTTATCCCGTTCTCTCTGTGTATTATCTGCCCCGGCCGCTCACCACGTGAGCTCCTTGTGGATTTTTTTCCTGCTTTAGCTCAGGTGCTTGTTATTGTTTGTTGTATCTGTACCGCTTTGTACCAGCTCCGGCGTTGCTCCTGTCTGCCGGGGTCTTCTAGTTCTCTCCTCTCACATGGAGCCAGCCTGTGTTTGGCCCTGGACCCCCCCCCCTCTCGTGCCTATTATTCCGGGACATCTTTTAATGCTTTATTTATAGGATTCCAACCCATTCAAGGTGCCGGAAGTATACTCTGTATTTACTAAAATGAAATGTATCCATAATAAAAGGAAGCATTTTATCTTTTAAATATAAAAATAACCTAAATATTTTTCACTGCAGTCGATAATTGTTTTTAAAAAAGGGAACTCCCAGCAATTTGTTTTATCGCTAGTAACAGATTAAAAATACATTTTCTACAATATTCTGCAGTTTTCTTTTTTTACCCCAGTTTGTAGTTTTTGCCCCATAATATAAAGTTTTCAGGCAGCTGCATATCAGCCGTTTGTATGATTCTCGCTCTGTTATCTGACCCCCGATCTACTAAACCCCCCGACTCCTTATCATACTGCCTGTGGGGAACAAAAGAATGGCTCGGTCTAAATGAACCAGATGGACTCTCTACCTAATGGAAGTCTATGGAGGAACGGACTTCATTAGCATTGCCATAAAGCATCAGCTCAGTGTGGTGCTTGAGCTGGGAAAGTCACATGATGGACAACAATAGCGGCCTCCAGGACTGCAGATGAAGGGACTTTTTTGTCAATGCCACCCGGCATTACGGCGTACAGTGCTTTTAAGGGCGTTAGTCCTTTTTCGGGTGAGGATTTCATGGCATTTATGATGCCATGGTTGCTTCTACAATATAATTTACACTTAGTGGGTTGTTGGGACAGTGCCAACAAAAAACAGGGACTATCGCTCACCCAACCATTGCGTGTCTGTTCTATAAGCCCACATCTTTGGCCTCCCTATAGAAAGACCTTAACCCTTTGGGCCCTGGCATGTATCAGCCAGTTTTGGAGATTTTGTATTTGTCAAACGCCCCATATTTAAAATTCACAGCTCTGTGTACATGTTAACGCTTAATAAAGACCATTAATAAAAATAATAGATCCTACCTATTTAGGCCTATTTATGAGCCTTTACACATTCAGCTTGGTGGCACCCCTAGGTATGAACACCCAAATATCTACAGGTGATCATCTCGTAGCTTAAGAGCTTACAACCGCAGCAGGAACCATCGTATCCGAGACCTGCTGTCATTACCCAGCCTGGGAGCACGTCGGGGAGAGCGCTCCACGCCGCAGTTTATTTATAAATATAGATTAGTAATCAACATTATTTTAGAAAACGATGCTACAAATTGATATTAAACGGCAGATCCGCCGGCAGCGTTCCCCGAAGCAGCTCTATAGATCATTACAACTGATTTTTACAATATGTTTCCTGTAAATTGAATAAGTCAGAGGTTCCAGGCAAAGCATCAATTCCAGGAAAACGCGGACCAACGTTTACAGCCCTCCTCCTAATACCGCATCTAGATTTTTTCTTCATTAATTCCGTTCCTGACAAGTCCTCTTATTTACGGCCCCGTGGCTTCTAAAATAGCCCAACTACAATTAGAATTTAACCCACTGAGAACCAACGGGGTCGGCGGTCCTCAGGATGCCCCCAACGCCCAAGGGGTCAATTTTTTTTTTTAGCAGATGTCTTAATATTTAGGTTTTAAATGGAATGTATTGCGGTTTAAATGAATAAAATGAGTCATTGTAATATTTAATGCTTTTACTGTATAGATTTTATTGAGCTCCGCTGTATTAACGCAAACATAATGAACTTTCTACATATATACTTACGGAAATCATTAACAACTTGGCTGCTTCTTCCAGGCAATTACGAAGCCGGTATAGCGAGCGATCATTTTCATTTAGCAATGAGGTAAGGGGAACAATAAAGCCAATAAAGCCCCAAAAATGATTTCTAATTTATATAACCCCACAGAAAAAAAATAATTATACACACACACACACACACACACCTACGGGTATCGTATGCTTTCATGCACATTGAGCGAGGATCCCGGGGATTTGTAACGCGGTAGCAATGCGGTGACTCATGTACAGGTTACAATGTACCAAACATGCAAATCGTTTGCCAACAGTCATCTGTCCAGCCCAGAGTTTCTGCATGCGAATAGTTAACACAGAAAACAAGGACGGGATGTGTAGCCAAGCTAGTGTTTGACTTAAACGGTCCTTTTGTCAGCTCCAACATACATGAACTATACACCGGGAGTACAGCTCAGACACCGTGAACGTGTGTCCACGCGACAAGCACAAAGTATATAGACGGGGTGCTGGGTCGTATAGCGAGAGGCATTAGTAGAAGGGAGGGGGTAGGGGTTCCGTCACTACAGATCTCTATTCAGACCTCACCTGAAGTATTGGGGGCAGTTCTGGAGACCCCCCCATCTCCAGAAGGATATTGACATCTTGGGGCAGAGTTCAGAGGGGGGGCTCCCAGCATAGAAATTATCAGGAAAGACTAAGGGGTCTTAATATGTATGGCTTGGAGAAGAGAATACATAAAAGGGATTTAACAATTTTCAGGAGAGGGTGGTAGATAAGCGGAACAGCCTCCCTGCTGTGGTAGAGGCTATAGATTTAAACAAGCATGGGGTAGGTATAAGGCTCCTAAGTTTCTATGTAATTCAGATCAGCTCCGGGCCCTAGGGAAACTCGCCGACCTTGGATCCAGGAACGGCACACCGAGATAACGCAGGGTCACGTGACCAAGTTAAACACGCAGACTAAAGAGAAAGGCCCAGGTAATAATAAAATGCTGAAAAGCGGGGGAAGCCCGTATCAGAGCATCTTAAATGACTAACTACGGGAACTCCAAGGACACCTAAGGCTCTTCCTGGAAATCGCACAAACACTCCCTGGGGAATCCCCCCCCATCCATCCCGCCCGGCATCACTCCCGCATTCATCGACTTATTCAGTGCTTTTCCAGGATCCCTCATTTCTCATAACTCTGTCTCCACGCCAGTGTCTGAACCCATCGATACGGAACCCGGCTGATTCTTTACCATACATATTACTTGAAAAGAATCACTTTAACACTTCCGTGACTGTGTGTACTCTATGTGTACTCTATGTGCACTCTATGTGCACTCTATGTGCACTCTATGTGTACTCTATGTGTACTCTATGTGTACTCTATGTAATTGATGGGTAGGTGCCATAGTGCTTCATGCGCACAGCTCTTACAGGACATTTTTGCCCCCCCCCCAAAGTTTTTTTTATTATTTGTTTTTACAATGTGGGCAACTGTATACAAGCAGTTTGTCTGAAACAAGACACTTAAATATGTTATTTGAAGGGGGTCTCTCTCCTCTCGAACCTCTATTGTTGTATTTTGTAGAAATCTGATAACATGTAACATATCTATGAAAGATTAAAACATTTAATTACATAGAAAGCCAGTCTACACGTTTCTCCCACTGTAAAGATTCAAGCCTTAATCGTTGGTCTTGTCTTAGATTCAGGAGCCGTATGCCTACCCCATGCATGCTTAATACCCTCACTGTATTACCCTCTACCACCTCTGCTGGGAGGCTGTTCCACTTATCTACCACCCTCTCAGTAAAGTAAAACATCCTTACATTCTATGATCCTCTAGTTTTAGGTTTTTTATTCTCATGTTGGCAGAAATGGGAGTTCTCTACTCAGCACGTGTAATGGGGGAGATGCTGCTCAGTGCAAAGACGAAGGAAAAATATGTTTGTTACATTAACTTATCTCCAAGCTGCGCTCTCACTGTTGATCAGTAGGTCGTAGCTATGCAAAGATAATGTATCTATTTGCCTTTAATCTTTTTGCCGGAGTGTATATTATATAGAATACGAGGACTATACAGGGATATAACAGGTTATATTATATACTCTCCGGCCGTATAACTAATCCCGTCCTTATAACCCGTTATATCCTGTATATTCCTCATATTATATATTATATACTCTCCGGCCGTATAACTCATTTTATCCCTGTATATTCCTCATATTATATATTATATACTCTCCGGCCGTATAACTAATCCTGTCCTTATAACCCGTTATATCCTGTATATTCCTCATATTATATATTATATACTCTCCCCCCGTATAACTAATCCCGTCCTTATAACCCGTTATATCCTGTATATTCCTCATATTATATATTATATACTCTCCGGCCGTATAACTAATCCCGTCCTTATAACCCGTTATATCCCTGTATATTCCTCATATTATATATTATATACTCTCCGGCCCGTATAACTAATCCCATCCTTATAACCCGTTATATCCTGTATATTCCTCATATTATATATTATATACTCTCCTCCCCTATAACTAATCCCGTCCTTATAACCCGTTATATCCCTGTATATTCCTCATATTATATGTTATATACTCTCCTCCCCTATAACTAATCCCGTCCTTATAACCCGTTATATCCTGTATATTCCTCATATTATATATTATATATTATATACTCTCCTCCCGTATAACTAATCCCGTCCTTATAACCCGTTATATCCTGTATATTCCTCATATTATATATTATATACTCTCCGGCCGTATAACTAATCCCGCCCTTATAACCTGTTATATCCTGTATATTCCTCATATTATATGCCATCCTGCCCATATTTAAAAGGCATCTACTGCATCAGACAGTTCACCCTCTGTAAGTAGCAGATTCCACATTTTTACTGCTCTTACTGTAAAGAGCCTTTTTTTCTGCCTTAGTCGAAAGATTCCTCTCCTCACGGAATGCGCTCTCGTTCTTTGCACGGTCCCATTAATGAACAGATACGCACCCTCAGGAACCGGGCTTCATTATAAATAGTGCTAAAATATGTATATTTTTATTGTCCGATCCGTAATCCTATAAAATCAATTCAAAATAGTAGAAAAATATCAAAGTGTAGAAAAAAATGATATACGCAAATAATACTCCTAGCAGGCAGGGCATTATGAATCGGAAGGTCCCAAGCGCGGCTCACGAAATCATCCTGCAACCAGGCGAACGCCGAACCGCACATAGCGCTTTGTCAGATTAGGTGGCTTTTGATACTGCCCTGCCTGCCAAGAGTATTATTTACATATATTTTTTCTACATTTTGATATTTTTCTGCTATTTTGAGTTGATTTTATGCGATTTCGGATCAGACTAACATCCCTCTTTACAATGGATGCTGACAATCTATTTCTTGTTTCTGTGGTTTGGAGGAACTCATCACCGCCTGGACTTTAATTATACTTTCTAAGGGCAGAGCTCGCCCGTTTCCGGACTGGTTCGTGAACAGATAACCCGAGGGCAGCGGGTTTTATCCCAGAATGCATTTTTACATTTCAGAAAAAACTTCCAAGTTTTCAAAAAAAAAAAAAAAAAAAGCACGCGATGCGGCAAAGATTACAAAATCTGAAAACCCCCGGGTGCCCTCGGAGTCTCGGCTCCCGACTCAGGGGAACTCCGACCAGTTCAGAGAAGTCGTCTTCGCGACTATACAGGAGGACAGTATATATTATATGCGTGCCCTCGATGAACGCAGCGGTGGAATAAATCCAGCGACCGTAATGCAAACAGTCTCGGGGGTTCATTACATCCTTTCTAAATAGCTCCTGAAGACCACTACTCCCATCACTCTGGGCAATAATCTACTTGGTGTAAATTATGTAGTTGGTGGGCTTTGCTCTGAACCTCCACTGCGCTAAAAGGTCTTCCCAGCGCTTATTTCACCTTTTCCTAGGCTTTTTCACTTATTTGCCATGATCTTGGCTCTAAAAATATTACAAAATTAGTAATTAAGACATTAGTAAGAGTGTATTTTTTGCCAAAACCCCGTGCGCCGGTCACGCTGGGAAATGCCGGCCTATTCTGAGAGTTGTTTTTTTAGTTAATTTAAGAAAATGTTCATCAGGAAGAGGAAATGATGTCAGCAACAGATATTATCTGAAAGCACTTCGAGAGGAAACGAGGGGTTACGAGTGTTCATTTGGGATGTCGGATTTTTTTTTTTTTTTTTATGATCCTGCTGCAGAAAACCTTAGTTTAGCGGAACTTAAATCAGAACTTGTTTAGCATATTTATTTCAGTCTCAATAAGCACTTGTTTGCTCAGCTACAGAGCGCCAGGTAAATCTCCCGATATAATTTTATCATTGACACTTAAATATATTAAAAAAAAAAACTATTAAAGGTGCTGTTCCACCTACTCACTTTTTTCAACAAAACGTACAAAATGTTCTGCTTATTTTCCTTCTGCCTACATAATTACCAAGTACCACAAGGGTCGACCTCTGCAATTAAATCCACTCGACCCGGGCATGGAAGCGACCATTCAGCAGCTGATGGTTTCAATCTAACCCCTAAACCGATCCAAACATTTCTATACAATTACTACATTTAGGAAGTTTTACTATTTTCTTCTTACTTTTAGAATTTCATTTCTAAATGACTAACAACCTAGGAATTTTAGCAGCTGCTGTTTCACACACACACTATATTTACTTATATTATAAATGCATTATATATTTTTCAACTTTAAAGTGTAACGCTTTGTATACAGTTTTATTAGCCCAATTATAGGAGGTTAATTAATATGTCTGGGAAAAACAATACCCATGCTATAATTTTAGATTACAGAACATTTCAAGCACATTTTTTTTTTACCCTTAAGTCTTTAGTTCTTTAAATATATGACTGCAGCGGCAAAAGAATTAAAAAAAACAAATAAAAAAAAAACAAAGTATCAATGACAATAAACAGAACGTAACATCAGTCAGTTCCGGATTAACAAAGTTTCACAGTGTTTGATATCGAAACGGATGGGACGTTACTGCCTGATCGACGAGTTACATCCGATTGCTATCTGGATCAGTCAGCCATAAATTAAACAGTAATGGCTACCAGCGTAAGGCTTGAGATAAGAGGAAACATTACTGCTTATCGGATTCCTATAATCAATATGCACCGGTTCCCAAAAACGCAGTCTGTATATGTAACAATATACACTGCCATTCAAAAGTTTGGGGTCACTTAGAAACTTCCTTGTTTGTGAAAGAAAAGCTAATTTTGTCCATTAAAATAACATGAAATGGATCAGAAATCCAGCTGTGACAGGGCCAGGCTAGCAGGCTCATGTGTCATATGAAGTTTAGCCGGGTCATGGAGCACTTTTGTGTCCGGTTCTGTATACCATGACCCGGTAATATATTATATTGTGTTTATTGTGTATTCGGCCCAGAGACTGAATGTGGATTCAGCTCCAGCCTTCAAAGAGACGATCCTATAATCTGGCTGGGGCTCTTAATCAGCCAACACAGCCCTGTCTGCCCCGCCGGCACCCGCACTACAGGGGGGATAACACAAGTGGGGGAACCCATTGTATCCCTTAATCCCCTCACCTGATGCATCCCCTGTATACTGATGGGATTTGTGAGGGGATGTGGCTGATGGGATTGGGGGTTGGGTTCGGTACACATTGCATTGAGATTGTATATAAGTTCTGTGAGTTTGTATTAAAGAGAGTTCTTCTTGGTTGACTACGAATGGTGGTCTGGATGATCCGTGGATAGCTGAGTGCTATCCGTATGAGGGACTGACTGGTGATTCCTCAGCCCTCAAACAGGGGGACCCAGCCTTGGGTACGGAGACCCTGTAACATTGGTGGCAGCGGTGGGATGAATCCCACGACTTGGGTGAAATCCAAACCACCAACTGGGATTGCAGACGAGAGACACCAAGAGAGCTCCTGGAGGCTTGTAGCAAAGGAAAGGCTACTCTGATTGCGGACTGCAGAGAGATGGACCAGCACCAGGATACCCCAGAGGAGAGCCTCGGACTAAGTGCTCTACAAAAGAACATTCTATGGCACTTATCGCTGTACCCAGGAGGGGCTACATCGGAGCAAGTGACGGCGGTGATTAAAATGTGTCACCAGGAACTGAGCCAGAGTGGGTCTGTATCTCCCAGACTAGGGGAACAGAACACCAAAATATTGCACCAGGATATCCAATCCTTCCGAGAACCAGAGGATGAGATAGACCAGGTTACAGCCGAGGTGTGTGAGCTGGAACACCAGCAGAGGCAGTTAGAGTCTGCGCCTGCAGACTGGAGGGATGATTTCTCCCATCCCCACTTTGAAACGTACTGGGCACAATACTGGACAATGTGGGATATACGAGTTCCACTCCTGGGGGAGAACCCGTTGCCGGAGTGGGAAGACGAATTGAGGGGTCTCATATATGCAGAGCTCGACCTCCAGAGCCGCTACCAGGGATTCTCCCAGCAGTTAGAAGGTGAAGACCACAGCGACCCTCTGATGCTGTATAGCCCCGTCGACCCAGGACTGATATATGATGCCTTCCAATTTGACTCGTCCTTCGGAAGCCCCTGCCAGTACCGCAGGGATACAATCTGGGACAACCGTGCAGAAGTCCTGGTTTATGCTATTCCCCCCGAGCTGGAGGCCGTTATGGATCGCCTGGTCCAAGAGGAATGGCAGCTCGAGAGGGACTATAAAGAATTGCTGCGGAGAGTGGAGCTCCAGGAGTTACAAGGAGACTGGAAGCATGATACCACAACTTGCGGGAGTGGGGCCGAGGTCCTCGCCAGCACGAAGAAGCGGAGGAGGAAGCCAAAAGCTCCGACCCAAGTCCTCACCAACAACCCTGGCTGCTCTACCCCGGCAGAAGAAATGACTGTCCCCACCGCCCGAGTAAGTGGCACAATCCCCCTCACCAAACCTCTAGCTATGCCCGTAGAAGCCAGTGCCCCAGACTGTCCCCCTGATTTCCCGAGTGTCCTGGAAGAAGCCCGGGTCACTGCCCCAGAGGTTCCCTATGAAGTCCCCGGTGACCCGGTAGAGGCATGGTTCCCCGACTTAGCGAGGGCGCCAGAGGGGCTGCCGAGTTCCCTGGGTCCTTTCAGTAGCCTGGCACAGGCCCTGGTTCCTACCCCTGTGTTCTCCGAAGTGTTCCCCGTTTCCCTGAGTATCCTGGGAGAAGCCCAGATCCCTTTCCCTATGTATCCCCCTTGTCTCCCTGAGATTACCGCAGAGCTGTTTGGTTCTGCGTGCGCCCCTGAGAATACCTGTGACCTGAGAGAGGTACCGGCTCCTGAACTAGTAAGGACGCCGAAGGGGCTGTGTACTTTCCTAGGTCCTTCCGGTGACCTAATAAAGGCACCAGGTCTAGTCTCCGAAGTGATCCCTGGTTCCCCAAGTGTCCTGGTAGAAGCTCAGGTCACTGTCCCAGAGTGTTCCTCTGACTCTCCCCGTGCCCAGGCAGAGGCACCTATCCCAGAGAGGAAGATCGAGGGTCTGCTTAACCCTCCCGGTGGTCCAGTATTGGCACCTGTCCCTGCCCCGGAGTATTCCCCTGGGTCCCCCGAGTACCCCGCAGAGCTGCTTAGCTCGCCCAATAACCCCGTAAGGACACCCGTTCCTGTCCCAGAGTGTCCCCTAGGTCACTCCAGTGTCCCGGTAGAGGCCTCTCTTACTACCTCTACGTGTTTCCCTGGTTCCCTGAGTGCCCCTAGCCCGATCAGCAGGGCTTTCCTTCCATGCAACCGCCCTGGCCTGGCAGCTGCCCCAGACTCAGTTCCCAAGACTAGGGAGCAAGAGTCTCCAGGTGCTCCTGTTACCCTGGTGAGGGGGATAGCCATGTGCCCCCGGCTGAGCTGGGACCGCCCTCCAATTCACAGAGGACTACTGACTATCTTTTTGGGCAACCAGGGCCCTGGCCCACCTTCTATGGATGCTTCTGACAAAGGGGGCCATGAACTAAGGCCTGCACCTGTGAACTTTGTCCACTCGGACAGCCTGCAGCAGACCCGTGTGGATCTGCCTGGTCTGCCGGACCGTTGGTCAAGGGGGAGATCTGTGACAGGGCCAGGCTAGCAGGCTCATGTGTCATATGAAGTTTAGCCGGGTCATGGAGCACTTTTGTGTCCGGTTCTGTATACCATGACCCGGTAATATATTATATTGTGTTTATTGTGTATTCGGCCCAGAGACTGAATGTGGATTCAGCTCCAGCCTTCAAAGAGACGATCCTATAATCTGGCTGGGGCTCTTAATCAGCCAACACAGCCCTGTCTGCCCCGCCGGCACCCGCACTACAGGGGGGATAACACAGGTGGGGGAACCCATTGTATCCCTTAATCCCCTCACCTGATGCATCCCCTGTATACTGATGGGATTTGTGAGGGGATGTGGCTGATGGGATTGGGGGTTGGGTTCGGTACACATTGCATTGAGATTGTATATAAGTTCTGTGAGTTTGTATTAAAGAGAGTTCTTCTTGGTTGACTACGAATGGTGGTCTGGATGATCCGTGGATAGCTGAGTGCTATCCGTATGAGGGACTGACTGGTGATTCCTCAGCCCTCAAACAGGGGGACCCAGCCTTGGGTACGGAGACCCTGTAACACCAGCGCAGATGGGGTTAATCTTGTAAATGAATTTTATAGCTGGAAACGGCTGATTTTTAATGGAATCTCTTCATAGGCGTACAGAGGCCCTTTATCACTCCCATCACTCCTGGGTTCCAATGGCCCTTTACCACTCCCATCACTCCTGGGTTCCAATGGCCCCTTTATCACTCCTATCACTCCTGGGTTCCAATGGCCCTTTATCACTCCCATCACTCCTGGGTTCCAATGGCCCTTTATCACTCCCATCACTCCTGTGTTCCAATGGCCCTTTATCACTCCCATCACTCCTGGGTTCCAACGGCCCTTTATCACTCCCATCACTCCTGGGTTCCAATGGCACGTTGCGTTCTCTGATCCAAGTTTGAGTTTAAAAGGCTAATTTATGGTTAGATTATGTTACAGACAGAATTTTCCCTGTTTTCCACAAAAACAGCTCAGTGACCCAAAACCTTTGAACTGTTGTGTACATCTAATTAATACATTAACTTAGGAAATGGGAGAGAACATGGGAGAGCAGGCTTATTCAGTAGCACCATAAGATTATAAGCATGGAGGGATGGTGCAATACCTTTAGCAAGCTTCCAGCCCAAAGCCGTCACCCAGTAATTAAAAGTCAGACATCTACCAGCGGAACGAAAACCCTCACAGCCAGAGATACATTTGCCAGTTACTAGGATGAGCCTGCGTTCCATTAAATGCCTAACATGTGTTTATTCATTATAGAGCTGACAGGAGAGTTGCAGTTTCATCTCACAGACTTCACTTTACATATGAAAGGCAACCGGTGAGCTTCTCCTGGAGGAAGAGTTTGGATGGCTCAGGATAACATTTGATAAAGGTCAGCCCTCTGAACTACACATGATGCAGGGCCGACTCTGTCCTACCGCAGAGAAATTAATTAAAAACAACTTGCCACATTAAGGCACCCCGTGAGTTGGGAGTCCTAAGCGTCGCTACACACATCATTAACCATGTAATGCTTAACCAAAAATAAGGGAAGGCCTTCTCATCCAAGTCTGTTCAGGAACCACCAATCAGGTCACAAAACATGAAAATCAGCCATATTTAACAAGATCGAAGACCAAACTTTTAATAAACCCAAAGCCTCCGTCCCAACCACAGAGCAACAGCTTAAAGTGCAGAATCCGCACCTGTTTTTATCGAATTAAGAGATTCAGAGTTCACTGGAGGCTTTCTCCTTCTGCCTGACAATTAAACAGCCCCAATTTAATAAAACATGCTTTACAATTTGTAATGCAGGCAAATCCATTGCTGTAACAACATTAGCCTTTGTCACTGGCTTAAACTTTTACTGAGAGGGTGGTAGGTAAGTGGAATGTCTTCCAGCAGAAGTGGTAGATATTAATACAGTGAGGGTATTAAACATGCATGGGATAGCCATACGGTGCTCCTGAATCTAAGACGAGACCAACGACTGATTAAGGTTTGAATCTTTACAGAAGGAGAAACGGCCAGACCAGACAGTAAGTGACCCGCTGGAGGACCCCAGGTACCAGCACAGGGGGCGCAGTAAATGGGGGTCCTCAAATGAAAGGATTCCTCTGAATGCCGATCGGATCCTTGTTAATGTAACAACCAGCCGAGCGGAGACAACAACGCTTCTGCAACGTTCAGCGGGCAATTTTTTTCAATTTGCTGTCTAGGAATATGCGATATTTAACACGAAAATTACCCAATTCTATTTTGGGCGTTAGTTTCCCTTTAAAGGCCGTAACTCATTCAGAACCAAACACAACTTTAAACGTAGTCAGACACAGCCAGGCAGACACTAGCTTATCGTTGCTTCAAGCAGCCAATCAGGGGCAAAAAAAGCACTTCTATTAAAATAGATAGGAAACATTAAAATTCCCATCAGAACAGAATAAAAAAAGGGACCCCCACAAACATTTAAAGGGACCTCGCATTAGAGTGCATATGATGAGCATGAATAACATCGGGTAACATTGTAGCCGTTATTACTGTATTACTTGCGCAGGGGAGGAAAGGAATCCGGAATAACGTTCCTTCCTATAAAAGCCCCCAACAAACCATTCAGCAGAAACCAACATTTTCCCTCAAATCCAGATATTAACTAAATTTTTTCTCAGAACATAATAAACAGATACTCACCGAATGAACGCAACGCCCGGACTTTTCGTGGTATGCATCCCAGACTGGAGACCCCTGTGTGAAGCATAAAACATTTACTTAATCTTCAGAAACCAGTGAGAAAAACACTTTATCCTCCGTGCGCCCGTTTCACGCCCGGCCACAGAGAGGGGATTCTCCCCAACTACAGAGCGATTTTAAAGCTGCTGTTCCACTTACCTTGGTAAACCTAACACTTCTGCTACCAAACGCAGCATTAGAAATCTACTTTAAGCAGGTAAAATTGTGCCTCATTTAAAGGGAATGTTTGTCATGTGACACAAAAGCAGGAGGCATGTTGTTGCCATGGAAACTGAGGGGGAAAAAAACATTTTTTGTTTCTGTTGTTTTTCAGTGATTCAGCCTTTCATTGGAAGGACTGAACTGCTGAAGTTTGTCTGCTGGGGTTTATTCACTAAACTTCTGGAGAGCTTGAAGGATTGTGCTGGCCCTGCATAATGTATAGTTCAGAGGTAACCAAAAAGTTCCCTCATATATAACAGCTTTATACCACGGGCTGGACTGGCGAGGCTGGGGCCGCCTGATGATGTATGTGGCCACACGCGTGGTACTGTAGGCCAGCGGCAACTGCCCAGTGTGCCAAACCGGGGCTGCTTTATAACCATCTAAGCTATTCTTGGATCCAAAGTTGACCCTTTATAAAGTGAAGCCAATAAGTACCCATCCAGCCCCCTCTTTAAATTAATAAACCCCTCTGTCTAAGTGGAACATCAACTTTAAAGTTTAGGTAAAACAAAGAGTTCTGTGGAAAACAATATGCTGTATACAGTCATAACCCCTAACACTGTATACAGTCATAACCCCTAACACTGTATACAGTCATACAGAATATATAGAATATAGCAAAAAAACGTTTCTATCTAATTTTGTCCCAATAAACTCCCTTTATCTGCAGACCTGGAGCCGCTGTTGCTGTCAGTCATGTGATATTTTGGGTGACTTTTCCGGCTCAAACACCACACTGAGCTGATGCTTTATGGCGATGCAAATGAAGTCCGTTCCTCCATAGACTTTCATTAGTCAGAGAGTCTGTCTGGGTGATTGAGACTGAGCCATTCTATTGCCCCCCCCAGGCAGTATGATAAGGAGTCGGGGTGTTTAGTAGATTGGGGATCAGATAGAGCGAGAACAAATGGCTGATCCGGCATAGGAAGTTGATGTCTGTGGCAATGCGTGGCAGAATTAGCACATCAACGAATCCCATGGGCCAACATATATGGGAAATAAAGAAATCTCCTTTAACTTCCGAGCGAGTGAGAGGTGTGGAGTGTATTAAAAAGCTTCTGAAACCTCAGCCATACAAGACAGTCGGAACAGTTTTGGGCCAGATCGCAATAATGAGATCTCAAGATAAGAGGAGTCACTCACAGGGCTTTCCAAGCTTTTCGCTGTTAATTATTAGCAGCTTGCGTCGCGCATGCTGGGAAACAATTCCCAACACACAAAGCACCATATTAATAGTTTCAGCTGGAGCGCCGTCCGTCGGCAATAAAACGCCACTAAAATAATCACTTTACCTACGCGTTAGCAACAATGGACAGGAAACTCATTACTAGCAGAATGAAGAAATCCGAGTACTTTGTTTCTGTTTTGGTAAACCATCAAACCTCTTCTTTTTTGCCAATAACTTACTATGATTGCAGAGTTGTTCTACTTTACTGAGAGGGTGCTAGATAAGTGGAACAGTCTCCCAGCAGAGGCGGTAGAGGGTAATACAGTAAGGGTATTAAACATGCATGGGATAGACATACGGCTCCTGAATCTAAGACGAGACCCAACGACTGATTAAGGTTTGAGTCTTTACAGCAGGAGAAACGGGAAGAATAGACAGGGGCCGAATGGGGCCGATCTGCCGACAGGTGCCGTCTTTCTAAATGTTACTGCAATTACGCCATTTTTAGGTAATGTCACATTCTACCCTTCGGGGATATGTATAGAAAGGGATTTTCCTGCACTTTGAAAAGTGATCCAATCACTATAGCAACCCATGTTTTAGTCCTGCTTACCAGAACATGGATTGGTTACTATGGCGATAAGACCCCCCTTTCCAAACATCCCAAGAATCATTTTTTATACATAAACCTGTCTTAACTTGAAATTCAGCTACTACAGTAATTTACACGCAAACCCCCCTCATCCCCGGGAGTCCGTATTCTGCACAAACACAAAAAACTCATAAATCTCAACTTCCCATTTTTGAGCAAAAAAAGAAATAAATAAAAAGATGAAACCAGGAAGTAACGGCGGATTAAACAAAAACACCCGGCCGACGACAGATCGAAACGATAACAGCTACCAGCAAACTTATCATAATGCCTCGGGCGGGGGGAGGGGGGCAAAATATTCAGCTATTTTTCCCCAAGCTGATCCAAAAATCACATCAGAGGGAAACAGAGACCCTGCCGGCAGATCGGCCCCGTCCGGCCCCTGTCTAGTCGCCCGTTTCTCCTGCTGTAAAGACTCAAACCTTAATCAGTCGTTGGTCTCGTCTTACGATTCAGGAGCCGTATGTCTATCCCATGCATGTTTAATACCCTCACTGTATTACCCTCTACCACCTCTGCTGGGAGTCTGTTCTGCTCATCTACCACTCATCCGATCTACCACTACCAATCAGTCCTCGGTCTCACCTTATATTCAGGAGCCATTAATGTAGGTAACAAAACAGAAATAAAAGTCCTACATATAAGATCCGTGTCCAAGTACACGCAGTACGGAGGGCAGTCGCGGTTTGTTGTCAGGTGGCAGTTGGGGTTATTATTACAAGTCACATGATTATCCGCCTGTCAGGGCACCTTCCTGTCTGATACTAACCTCATCCTGAGCCTGATGTGCCGCTACCCCGACCGCAACGCCTACACTTCCTGCCGGCACCCAAACACGACAGCCTTCAACACCCCCATCCCCCCAAAAATTACACCACCACCACCTACCCCCCCAAAATAACACCACCTCCTACCCCATGTACCCCAAATACACCTCCTATCCCCTCATCCCCCCAAAAGTACACCACCTACACCCCCAAATGACACCACCTCCTACCCCATGTACCCCCCAAATTATACCACCTACACCCCCAAAATTACACCACCTCCTACCCCATGTAACCCCCAAATAAAACCACCTACCCCCCCCCAAGTTACACCACCTCCTACCCCCATGTACCTCCAATTACACAACTTCCTACCCCCTGTACCCCAATTACACCACCTACCCATCCTACCCCCAAAATTACACCACCATGTACCGCAAAAACAACACTTCCTACCTGCTATTTTAAGCCCAAAACACCTCCTACCCCCCCATGTACCCTTCTTCTTACTATTACCCTGTCTCACCTCTGCAACCCATTATCTACCCTCACAAAAATGCCACCCCATTATCCCCTCCCTCCTTCCCCCATGCCACACTGTTTCTCTTCCTCTTATTGCCCCCTATGTGCGACCTGTCACTTCATAGCAATTCTTATTACCCCGTGTGCCGGTTACTCACCTTTACACCCCTTTGTACCCACTTACCCCAATTACCCTCACCCCTATTCCCAAGTACCACCAAACTCCCCCCCATGCACTTCTTCACACCCCCTCCTTCCGCTGTCAGACGTCTCTTCTTCCTCACATCGTGCCCACGCGCCTTCTCTCTCTCCCGGAGTAAGCCTCTGACTGAAGCTTTTGCCCCCTGTCACCCTCTCTGCCGTGGCTCCTGCCCGCCCCCCGGCTGCCCTCACCGTGCCCCCGTTCCCCGGCTGCCCTCACCGTGCCCGATTCTTCCGCTCCTCTACTGCGAACTTCTCTCGGGTCGTGTCGGAGGCGCGCATCTGCTTCTTTCTTTTCCCCCGCCCCCTCAGTTAAGCAGACACGCGCTTTATCAGACCCGCCCCTTCTAATACACTTTGTCCTCGCGATTTCCAGTCAACAGGGGGGGGGGCAAGAACCTGATGACGCCATTTGACTGATAGCCCTAATTCACAGTACTCTGCTGGGGCGGAGCTGGATGGCTCCTCCTCTTAAGGTGGAATGGTGTTGTATGCAGTAGGCGAAAGGGGCACGATTACACAGGAAGCCTCTGGCGTGCAAGGTTACCATTATCCCCCATGGGACTGATTGGGACGGACTGGGACGGACTGGGACGGACTGGGACTGATTTTTACGCTACAGGACTATAACTTCACCCAAACACAACACGTCTGAAACACAAAGGGGCTTTAATGAAAGCTTATGTATGATCAGTATTTATAGTTCTATACACTAAATAAACCTTTTATAATTCCCGATATATATATATATATACTACCGCTGGGGTCACAGCTGTTTTTGTGGAAAACAAGGAGATTTCTGGCTTAAACTTGGATCAGCGAACACAACGTGCCATTGGAACCCAGGAGTGATGGGAGTGATAAAGGGCCATTGGAACACAGGAGTGATGGGAGTGATAAAGGGCCATTGGGACACAGGAGTGATGGGAGTGATAAAGGGCCATTGGAACCCAGGAGTGATGGGAGTGATAAAGGGCCATTGGAACACAGGAGTGATGGGAGTGATAAAGATTTGTTTTCTTTCTTTCAAAAATAAGGACCCCAAAGTTTTGAATGCCTGTATATATATATATGTGCCCGACCTGCTTCTTCCATTTTTTCTGTTGGGTGACATTAGACACAGGACAATCCTTCACAAACTGGTAACTTTCAAGCGCGCTTCTATGGCCCCCTCTTTCAAACCCCTGTGCCACTCTTACCCCCCCAAGTGCCCTCCTCTACAATGCACCCTCTCCCCCTCGTTTCCCCCTCTGATGCCCCTCTCTCCCCCCTCCTCTGATGCCCCTGTCCTGATGCCCCTCTTTTCTAGGAGGTCAGAATGTTTGCTGGGTATGAGGGGATCGCAGGGTTCTACAGCCCTAAAAGCCCCGATAATGTGTATAGAAACAGCAGGGAACGGCTTTAGAAATGAAATTAAGTAAATAAAATCCATTCCTCTTTAAAAACATTTTGGGAGCCGAGAATCACCAAGTTTGAAGGCGAGTTCTGATCCATGGCCCAGTGATGCGAATTTCTTTCTCTTCCTGATCATAGAATTATTAATATTTTTTTGCTGGAAATGCCCGTATTACTCATGAGGGGGGTCGGGGGGGGGGGGTTTCTTTGAGTCATGCGCAGACCGCTGGGGTTTCAGGAAATGGCTAATCTGCATTGCTTGGAAAACACACGGAGAGCCCCGCCCCCTCGCCCGTGTCTGACGGCTTTAAGGTGGCTCCGTGCATCAGCTCCATGGGGCAGCCTGGTGGGCAAAAGGGGTAACTTGAGGTTAAACCCCCTAAAAGACCTAACATCTAAGCCAGATGAGCTCTCCGACTGGGACATTAAACATTCTTTGAACCTCTGAAAAGATTGCAAGCTCTTTAGGTTAGGGATTAATTATGACAATTATTTATTGTTATATAGCGCCTTCATATTCCATAGCGCAGTACAATACGGTTATTATTCTTCTGTGCCCCAAAAGCATTGCTGGGTATGATTAGATTGCCCTAAAGGTCCCTTAGAGACAGATTTCACAGAATCATCCTCGGTCCTGGTGGGGAGATGCATGCAACAGGGTGGCTGAGTGTGATGTGGGTTGCAGCCCAACTACAAGACGGGACGTGCCTTAGAGCGGTTTTAGCCACCTATATAGATGGTTTACTTCTGGAAGATAAAGATCTCTGTCGCTTTCGGGAAGCAGAGACCGGAGGCAGCCTGTGGCAGGACCAGCAAATCAGGATGCGGGGGTGGGGCTTAGACGATAGAGTGTTAGCGCATGCGCAGCATACTGTGTCCAGTGTCTCTGACAAAAATGGGACCGTCTCGAATCTCGCTGTCCACATGAGCTTCCTCTATCCCGAAAAGTGGGACACAGGACGAACTCGGGGGGATAGAGTGGCAAACTCGGGACTGCCCCCTGCAAAGTGGGACAGTTGGGAGGCATGGCGTGTGACCACCAGCTGGATACCCACGGATGCGCTGTGCAGATCCTGTATGTTATTTAGCGGCCGCTGGCCTTAAAGTGCCAGCGCCTCATGTCTGTCCTACAAGCTGTTTAATCCTTTGGCATACAGACGGTTAACTCTTTACCCGCCGGCAGCCCGTTGGTGCCGTGAAACGGGTTTAAAGCTGGTTACGCAGCATACTTTATAACAACCGCCTCCCCCTGTGCGGCTTCTCTCGCGGAGGAGTAATGTGCGCGGAAGATGCCCCCGAGAGGACTTTTAGAGAGTTTTGTAATTTCCGATCAGCGGATATTTAAATCCTTTGTTTATTTGTTTCCAGCGATTTGCAGTAAAAGGAGCAGGAAGGATACGAGGTATCCGGGGAAACGAAGCGCAAACGTCTCCGCGATAAGGGGCCGCATCGTGAAACAAAATATAAAATAAATGGGTTGTCGGGGCGTTACCGAGACATTAAACCAGGTTCCTGTCAATCACCAAACACCATTACCATATACAGCGCTGGGGGATATTACTGTATACAGCGCTGGGGGTTATATTACTGTATACAGCGCTGGGGGTTATATTACTGTATACAGCGCTGGGGTTATATTACTGTATACAGTGCTGGGGTTATATTACTGTATACAGCGCTGGTGGGGGTTATATTACTGTATACAGTGCTGGTGGGGGTTATATTACTGTATACAGCGCTGGGGTTATATTACTGTATACAGCGCTGGGGGTTATATTACTGTATACAGTGCTGGGGGGTTATATTACTGTATACAGCACTGGGGGATTATATCACTGTATACAGCGCTGGGGGTTATATTACTGTATACAGAGCTGGGGGGTTATATTACTGTATACAGCGCTGGGGGTTATATTACTGTATACAGTGCTGGGGGGTTATATTACTGTATACAGCGCGGGGGGTTATATTACTGTATACAGCGCTGGGGGTTATATTACTGTATACAGCGCTGGGGGTTATATTACTGTATACAGCGCGGGGGGGTTATATTACTGTATACAGCGCTGGGGGTTATATTACTGTATACAGCGCTGGGGGTTATATTACTGTATACAGTGCTGGGGGTTATATTACTGTATACAGTGCTGGGGGTTATATTACTGTATACAGCGCTGGGGGTTATATTACTGTATACAGCGTTGGGGGTTATATTACTGTATACAGTGCTGGGGGTTATATTACTGTATACAGCGCTGGGGGTTATATTACTGTATACAGTGCTGGGGGGTTATATTACTGTATACAGCGCTGGGGGTTATATTACTGTATACAGCGCTGGGAGGTATATTACTGTATACAGCGCTGGGGGTTATATTACTGTATACAGTGCAGGGGGTTATATTACTGTATACAGTGCTGGGGGTTATATTACTGTATACAGATCTGGGGGTTATATTACTGTATACAGCGCTGGGGTTATATTACTGTATACAGCGCTGGGGGTTATATTACTGTATACAGCGCTGGGGGGTTATATTACTGTATACAGCGCTGGGGGGTTATATTACTGTATACAGCGCTGGGGGGTTATATTACTGTATACAGCGCTGGGGGTTATATTACTGTATACAGCGCTGGGGGGTTATATTACTGTATACAGCGCTGGGGGTTATATTACTGTATACAGCGCTGGGGTTATATTACTGTATACAGCGCTGGGGGGTTATATTACTGTATACAGCGCTGGGGGTTATTACTGTATACAGCGCTGGGGGTTATATTACTGTATACAGCACTGGGGATTATATTACTGTATACAGCGCTGGGGGTTATATTACTGTATACAGCGCGGGGGGTTATATTACTGTATACAGTGCTGGGGGGTTATATTACTGTATACAGCACTGGGGATTATATTACTGTATACAGCGCGGGGGGTTATATTACTGTATACAGCGCTGGGGGTTATATTACTGTATACAGCGCTGGGGGGTTATATTACTGTATACAGCGCTGGTGTTTCTGCACGGCTGGGGTCGGGAGAATATCTTTAGGGTCGCGTTTAACCTTTAACCAGGGAGTCTTAAGCAAAATGCATCCAGCAGGGCCAGCCCCAGGTGTTCAAGCCCTGTTAGCGCGCTATTGCGCATGGATTTGCCAGTAGTTGTGCCAGCGACCCCCGTCACTCACAGCCACTAGGCAACCACCTAGAGCCGCCAGCCTCAACCTGCAGCATGCTTGCTGGACTTCAGCTCCCATGACCCTCAGTCCTCCTCTATATATTTTTTCGCTAGGACCCTGATGGGGGGGGGTGGGTAGGACACAGGGGTAAGCGTGCGCGGCGGTGTAACTGCCAGAAAATGCGTGTGCGGGCTGGGAAAAGGGTTATTTACCGAAAGAATAATCACAACTTAATAGAATGAGATTCCCATAACGTATTGATTTCGCCGGGGTTAACAGATCACATGACAAGCGCAACAGCTTCCCAAACAACGCCAATAGCCTGCAGTACGTGAAAGGAGGTCCGGAGACCCCCAAACGCACAGTATATATAATATACACATATATATACACCAATTCAACTTTACAGCATTTAACTCTTAATCTTCCGAAGACTGCGTGAGCCAGAAGGAGCTCAAATGATGTTTGTGGAATTAACCCCTTAAGCGCCTCTGTATGTGAGACTCATTATACTTGTTACAGACTTTTTTAAAAAAAAATTCACACCGAACGTATTAGATCTCTACAAATCTACGAGTCTTTGCTGATATTCTGGTAGCCCATGATAGGCTTGTTTATTTGGGCTGCATTGCACGTCTCTACCACAAGAGGGCAGTGACGCACACGCTTCTGTAAGCATGGCCGAATTTAACCCCTTAAGAACCAGGGCTATTTTAGGCTACACACAGGACCAAATCATTTTTCGGGGTTCTTGCTTTATCTTTCTTCAGCCGGCATTTCCCTCTTTTTAGTGAACCCCTGCATTTTCTTTTACGAATAAAAACTTTACAAATAAAAACACATTTATTCAGCGTTAGAGGTATATAAATTAGCAACAAATAATAAAAATGGGGGGGAGGGGGATATATTTAACATGCCCCATCTTTAAATACAAAAAAACTATATTCCTATTTAATTTTTTATTTAAGTTTTCTCACCCTAATTCCTCACTAACTACCGAATATATACAAAAACACATCTGAATTATTAACTCCTTAGGATCAGGTAAAAAAAAAAATACAATTTAATAAATACATATATTTCATACCTCGGTCTTGAGACCCGGCTAATCACTCTTTCATACAGTTCTTAGTCTTTCCCCAGCTCGTGATTGGCTATAGAAGCGATCACATGGTCTAAAGCGCAAGGAATCCGACAGCGACAGCAGTGACCGCGAGATCTCAGCAACCCGGGACCAATTTTAACCCATGACTTTCCAGGTACATCATTAGTTTCCGAGGACCAAGTTTTCTTGATGTATCTGGTACACCATTGGACATGAAAGAGTTAATGTGAACTCCCCCCCACCAATTTTTTTTTTTACTATATCATATTAAAATACATTTCTAAAAACAGTTTTTTTTCTTGTTTGAAATAATTTCGTTTTAGCGTTATACAGTGTTTATGTCGTGAGTGTGACACCAAGTCTTTATCATACTGCCCTGTTGTAAACAATAGAATGCCTTAATCTTAATCACCCAAAAGGACCCTCTAACTACTGACAGTCTATAAAAAAAAAAATTTGATGCCAGAAAGAGCAGCTGGCTAAAACACCTCCTCGTCGTCGTCACCCTCGCATGTATCAATACATATTACATACGCATGTCGGGTCATCCATTGTGTGCCAAGGAAATCCACTTTGGCTCCAGATTTGCCCCGGCTGCACCGGGGCTCATTCACCCACCTGTATGGCACAGTGCTAAAAGTGATGCAGTCACCATAGCAACCAATGAAATGTTCTCGCTGGCTGCTCCACATTTTCCCCTTTTGCATTAGAATTGCTCTTTATACAAAACGCCTGTAGTGTTTGGGTTCAAACCTTCCAAATACATGAAAAGGAATTTAACAAAGTACAGGAGGGGAACTTATTTCAAAGGAGGAGAAAAGTTACAACAAAAGGCCGTAATCTAAAACTAAGGGGTCAGAGGCTGAGATGGAATGTGAAGACGTTTTACTTCACTGAGAGGGTGGTAGATAAGTGGAACAGCCTCCCAGCAGAAGTGGTAGAGGGTAATACAGTGAGGGGATTAAACATGCATGGGATAGACATACGGCTCCTGAATCTAAGACGAGACCAACGACTGATTAAGGTTTGAGTCTTTACAGCAGGAGAAACGGGCGACTGGACGGGGGCCGGATGGGGCCGATCTGCTGGCAGCTTCCGGGTTTGTATGATGTTAAGATGGCTGCCATCCTTCAGTTATCACAGTACTGTACCTTTAGAATAGACAGCAGCAGCACTGTGATAACTGAGCCAGGGTAGCCTGTCAGTCACGCTTTTCTTCACTCCATCAGACGTTAAAAAACAAAACAAATAACAAAAAATTATTCTTCTGCGTATAAAAAAAAGAAGAGGACTCTTCTGGCCGCCTTCCTGTAAACAAAAGAGAGCGACACGAATTACAAACACACCGTTGGTTTTGGACATTTTATAATCTCAACACAAGGGGGCGACATAGAAACATATAATACAATGTATCAAAACAAACAGAAACACTTCCTTTATGCAAATGAGGGAGCCCATGTGACCACGGGTAAAGAATTCAGCGACGCAGCTTGTGTTTCTGTGCACGTCTTAATCTTCGACATGTCCACGATGACTCGAGTGCATTTTATTTTGTACAGCGCTGCGGAATAAGATGGCGCTATAAAAAACAAATAATAATAATAATGCTCCTTTGCAAGCTCAAAAATTAAAAATGTATCCGGAAATTGTTAAGAGCGGCACACAAGAGGATCTTCAGGATATTCACTCATTGCTTAATTAATAAAATATGGACTGATTTTCATCTTAATTTTAATGATAAAAAAGATTGACTACGATTTAACTTTGCTAAGACGGCAGTAGATAAGTGGAACAGCCTCCCAGCAGAAGTGGTAGAGGGTAATACAGTGAGGGGATTAAACATGCATGGGATAGACATACGGCTCCTGAATCTAAGACGAGACCAACGACTGATTAAGGTTTGAGCCTTTACAGCAGGAGAAACAGGCGACTAGACGGGGGCCGAATGGGGCCGATCTGCCGGCAGATTCTATGTTTCTATTATGATGACCTCATATTTACAGAATGAAAAAAAAAATATACAAACCAACATTTGCTGATTGGAAATTAGTTGCTTTACAGCCAATCATAGACTCTATAAAGTGAAAAAACGACATCTTAAGAAAAACTGAAATTCTAAAGAATTTGAAAGATTCAATCTCATCATACGAGACCCCGACGCATTTTTCTTCTGCAGCAATTTTTGTTCCCAGCACATAAAACCCAAGTTTATTTTTAAGAACATTTGTAACATTTCCCGGGGGCTTCGCGGGAAACATAAAAAAATAAAAGTATAAGGCGGGGGACTGACGCTCGGGGGGCTCCACGTGGAGCTGCGCGGAATGGAAGGAATTTGTCCAAATACACTTTACTTTATTAAAGCCCAGGAAGGAAGACCGAGGCGAGATTTCCAGGAGCCACTAAAACCACCGGAGGTCTTTTGGGGTCAAATAAACAGAAATTATTATTATGTTGTTACTATGTTATTTTCCACTGGGATAAATATATTTTCTTTTTATTTACCTAATATATAAATTAATAATAATAATAAAATGTCGTTTGCTGGGATAAATATTTTATCTATTTATTTACCTAATAAACAAATCAATAAATAATATACCACATAATAATAGTCTATTAGAATTAATGATACTAAACCTTATTTTCACTTTTACAGATTTTTTTTTTAAATATTATTAATTATTCTCTTGCGTTATAATAATTATCCTTATTAAGGATTGTCAGTTGAATTAAATTTATGATAGAGTGTAAGCTCTTTGAGCAAGCCCCTCGCTACCTTTTGTTTCTGTAAGTCCACATTATAATGTTGGAAATACACATGTCCTGTTTAACCATTGTACAGCGCTGCGGAATATGACACCATTTACAGCAGCCGTAAAGCAAGTCCACTCCCTTTCTAATATATATGACAAGAGTTGAAAGTAGCCCATCCGATAAAACCTTAATCAGTCGTTGGTCTCGTCTTAGATTCAGGAGCCAGATACTTATCCCACGTATGTTTAAATTCCCCCATTGTATTAGCCTCTACCACTTCTGCTGGGACACCGCTCCACTTACCTACTACCATCACCACTAGGTGGAGAGCTGCCGTCGTAATGCAGAGATTTTTTTTTTCCTGTACATTACTTCAGTTGTTCGGTAAATATGAAGTCATATGATTTTCTAAACACAGCGAGCTTTCACATACCCCTGTGAGGAAGGCTAGTGTTATTTATTGATTTATATAGCGCCATTGTGTTCCGCAGCGCAGAAGCTGCACTATAAAAAGTCTCAAAAAACATTTAAAAAATTTTAAAAAAAACTTAATAGGTCAATTAAAAAAATCTTAACCTGAAAAAATGCAAAGGTATTTAATAATTGGTAATTCTGTGTTTTATTGCAATTTAGATAACTGGCAAAAGAATTAAGTAGAAAAAAAAAGTATCAAGCCAATCAAATCAGATCTGGTGTTTTTAACCCTGTCATTGCAGGAAATATTTGATTTAATTAATGCGTCAATAAAAGGTAAAGGATAGTTATATATACATAGAAAGTTTAACAAGGCTAATGCATTGTGCCATGAAAGGGTTAAAGTCACTGTGTTACATTGTATCCTTGCAGAGTGTGCAGGTCCCTAGGCAGTGGGGGCAGGGAGGGCTAAAACTGCCCCTGGGCTCCTCCTGCACAATCTCCTGTAAACAAGCTACTCTATATTTACAATCACAGGGCAGGAATCAGAGGGTGGAGAAGGGGCAAAATGCCAGGGCTGTTAACCTCTGCCTTGCCAGGGGTTTTTGATGAATTCACACAATGAAATAACTGGGGGATCTGCAAAAAATCCCTAAAAATATCAGATCTATTTAAGAAAAATCAGGATAAAGATGGAATTAGAGGAGCCACAAATAAACAAAGTGCCCAAAGCACCATGATAATGAGGGGAGCCCATCGCATGGCAGGGGGCTTTAAAACCAGGAGTGCAGGGTAGTGACACCCCCCTAAAATAATCGCCATAATAATATATATAACATCACCCCCTCCAGGTCCAGGCTTCATGACCACCCAGGAAGCTGTCACCCTTCAGCCATCATTAAGGAAAGCCCCCAGCCAGCTGACAGCCCACCATATACCTGTCAGCCCCCCTATACAGGACAAGTTCCTCCAGTTTAGTTGTCAAATGTAAGATGTATGGGGGGGCTCTTTGAAAAACACCCAGTCCCTCCCAGTGTAAGGATGGGAAAATCCAACCATTGTGTCAGCCCCCCTTATGAAGGGCAGCCCCCCCCCACAATCAGCTGTCAGCCCCACATACCCAAGGCAGGTCACCACTATAAGCCCCTTATAACCAACTATGTTACCCCCCATACCCAGAACAGACTCCCCCTATCACCAGCTATCAGTTACCCCCCATACCCTGGGCAACCCCCTATAATCAGCTGTCAGTGCCCCCAATCCCCAGAGCAGCCCCCTATAATCAGCTGTCAGTTACCCCTCAATGTCCAGGGCAGCCCCTTTAACCAGCTGTAAGTGCCCCCACTCCCCAGGGCAGCCCCCCTATGATCAGCGGTCAGTTACCCCCCCATACCCAGAGCAGCCCCCTATAATCAGCTGTCAGTTACCCCCTATACCCAGAGCAGCCCCCTATAATCAGCTGTCAGTACCCCCCCATACCCAGAGCAGCCCCCTATAATCAGCTGTCAGTTACCCCCTATACCCAGAGCAGCCCCTATAATCAGCTGTCAGTTACCCCCTATACCCAGAGCAGCCCCCTATAATCAGCTGTCAGTTACCCCCCATACCCAGAGCAGCCCCCTATAATCAGCTGTCAGTTACCCCACCACTCCCCAGGCAGCCCCTATAATCAGCTGTCAGTGACCCCCATTCCCCAGGGCAGCCCCCTATGATCAGCTGTCAGTTACCCCCCATACCCAGAGCAGCCCCCTATAATCAGCTGTCAGTAACCCCCTATACCCAGGACAGCCCCTTTAACCAGCTGTAAGTGCCCCCCATTCCCCAGGGCAGCCCCCTATAATCAGCTGTCAGTAACCCCCCATACCCAGGGCAGCCCCCTATAATCAGCTGTCAGTAACCCCCTATACCCAGAGCAGCCCCTATAATCAGCTGTCAGTAACCCCCTAATGCCCAGGGCAGCCCCCTATAATCAGCTGCCAGTTACCCCCATACCCAGAGCAGCCCCTATAACCAGCTGTCAGTGCCCCCCATGTCTTACCTCTGATCAGCTACCTCTTTGCTGGGGGATCATCTGGTGACGCAGCAACAACAACAACGTGACTGACGCCATTTTTCTGTTTTTATTAAATCTCTTTGCCATGTGATAGAAATAAAAAAAAAATAAAAAAATAAACTTCCGGGTCTCGTGACCAGCAGGAGAAAAACACGGGCGCGGAGCCGGGTGCCAACCGGGGCAGACAGCCTCGGCACGGCTGGACTACAACTCCCATCACTCGGGGGGGGCTGAGGCTGGGGATTTCACACCAAGGCTGTGCATTCTAACGGAACGATGGCCATTTCTTATAACCAACAGCTTTGCATTCCTCAAAGGTTGGCTGAGGGTGATGGGTGCTGCCTTGGGAGTTGCAGGCTCTCTTGGGAGTGATGGGAGTTGTGATGTATTTCTCTTTGCAGACCCAAGAGACGGATTTTGTGGGTGACGTCTGGGAGTGCAGGAGGATGCAATGTATGGAATTGTAACATTTTAGTTGATTAGACCACGGGGGGGGGCACTTGTGAGGTCATAATAGATAGGGAGCTGGGCAAATATGTGCCCCTAGGCCACCAGGGGCATCTGGACCACCCCTGTGCTCAGTGATAGGAAGGTGGTTTTAGTTGCCGCAGATCAGTCGGTGGCCAGAATTAAAATAAAGGTCCTGTGGGGTTTTTACACAAACATTACAGTTATATAGCGCCAGCAGATGCAGTAGCGCTGGTACAATGTGTGTGTGTGTGTGTGGGGGGGTGAAAATGTGCAAAAACAAAACGGACCAAATAGAGGAGGGCCGCTGGTCCCTGGAGCTTACAATCTATTATGAGGTTGAGAAAGGAGAGGGGCCCTCGGCCTTTTCAAGAGGGTGGCATTTGGCTGCAGGCCATCGATGCTCAGTCTCTCCAGCCTTGGGGGCCACTAGTCCTGCGTGACTGGGAAATGGGGATTCTGGGCGAGCCACAGACTGCCACCTTCATGCTGCGGATATCACTGGCCTGGTGTGGCTAGGCTGCTGCCATGGCAACGTGCATTCTCTGTGACATTGTTGCAGAATAAAATATGATTTACTTAAAACAATATCTTCAAGTGGATAAAATGTATTTGTCACAATAAGCTCTCATTTAACCATTCCAGTGCCGCACTTATCACACCAAATGCAGGTCTGGACCTGTTAACGTTCACTATTTAAAGTTTTACTATGAGGCACCAACAGATGTAGCGCAGTACAATGGGTAAAGTATATTAAATTATACGCTACAACAGAAGCAGGCGTACAATAGAGGGATTTTAGCTGCCCCCCCGTGCTTAAGGGACGAAATCCCTACATATCTCAAGCGCCAGTTTTTACTCAGCAAAGTTTTTTCCATTAAAGGCCAGATCCTTATTTTACTTTTTTTTTAATTTAATAAATTTGATAATTTAGCATAAAACAAAAACTGATGAGCACAAAATCCTGAAAAAGAACCCATTGTCTACCCCTCTCTTGTAATAACTCAACTATGCCACCAGAGGGAGCCCTTTTTATTTTTTTGTATAAGGTTCTATTGCCAATATTTTCAGGGATCAATGAAATAAATCGTTACATAAAACTCTGTTCTTTCTCCAAGTGCTGCAAGGAAAATGGAGACGCAACATGTCTGCGCATGCACAGGTTATCATCTCTGCAGAGTGTTTTACAGAGAAATACTCTGCATGAAATTAAGTTAACTGTAAAAAAGATGAAAGGGATTTTTCATTGCAAAGCAGTTTTTACTTTACTGAGAGGGTGGTAGATAAGCGGAACAGCCTACCAGTGGTAGTGGATAATACAGTGAGGGAATTTAAACATGCATGGGATAGACATACGGCTCCTGAATCTAAGACGAGACCAACGACTGATTAAGGTTTGAGTCTTTACAGCAGGAGAAACGGGCGACTAGACGGGGGCCGAATGGGTCTTATTCGTCATCAAATATTTCTATGGAAGGTAACAATACAGCTACTGATGCTAGATTGATGAAAGTTACCCACAATATGACATGAAAACATTAGTTTGTTGGGGCAAAATGAAATAAAACCAAGGTTTTGTCAATGCTGACATTACTGTATACAGGGTGGGGGGGGTTATTACTGTATACAGAGCTGGGGGTTATATTACTGTATACAGTGCTGGGGGGGTTATATTACTGTATACAGTGCTTGGGGTTATATTACTGTATACAGCGATGGGGGTTATATTACTGTATACAGCGCTGGGGGTTATATTACTGTATACAGCGATGGGGGTTATATTACTGTATACAGCACTGGGGGGTTATATTACTGTATACAGCACTGGGGGGTTATATTACTGTATACAGCGCTGGGGGTTATATTACTGTATACAGTGCTGGGGGTTATATTACTGTATACAGCACTGGGGGGTTATATTACTGTATACAGTGCTGGGGGTTATTACTGTATACAATGCTTGGGGTTATTTTACTGTATACAGCGCTGGGGGTTATATTACTGTATACAGCGCTGGGGTTATATTACTGTATACAGCGCTGGGGCGTCATTCATATTTTCCAATAAGATACAGCAGTCTGTTAATTTTCCTTTATATTGATCGCTGCGCATTTTTCTTTCGCTCTCCTACAAGTTTTTTTTTCCGGGCGGATTCCACGGAAGGTTTTCTCGTTGCCGCGTGCGCGATGCTCTGCCTTGCAGTATTTACTAATTCATGAGACTCCAGAACATGAGGTTTGTTTCCTGGTTGGCTTTTTATATTTGCTACAAATCAATAACATCACTTATGTCATAAAAAGAAGTGTAAACAGCTTCTGGAGTGGAGCAGAAGAATACGTAACAGCGTCAAAACAAACAAGGAAGCGAATATCACACATTCCGGCCGATAAAATAAGCATATAAATGTAATAAATCAGTGTGCAAACAGCAAAAAAAGACTATAGAAAAAATTAAAGTGACAGTCGCACTAAAAAAGGCTAAAAATATAAATTTGCTTTTTTGAGAAAAAAATGTTGCCCCTCTAGTCTTGCAGGGAATTCCTATTTAAAATGTTCTGTAAGACCCATGCTCTCCGATGACTTTAGTGCCAAGACACGTTCCCCTGTCTAGCAAGAAAATGGCATAGATGGGTTATGGTAGTGGAAGCATGGGCAGGACACCCAGCAGTGCTGTCGGACAAATCAGGCTGCAGCCCCTAGGAAAGTTGGCACAGCTTCCTTCACTGATAATAGGGCCCTGCCAATCTCAAATTTCGGGTTGAATCGAACCTGAACCAAAAATTCAAATTCAAATCTAATTTCAAATCGACCAATCAAAATATTCCCTTAAAATATTAGAAAATAAACAAAATATAATAATATAATAATGCTTTTTAATTGAAAGACAATATAACTAATAGAATGCTCTGGTCTGCTGGAGCTATAGCAACACTTCACAACAATTACTTATATATATAATAAGTATAGAATAATAAAGGAGCCTCATCTATAAATAAATTAATAAATATGAGTATGATTGTTTATTTTCAATATTTAGATTGACAAATAATTAGGCTTTATTGATTGGATTATTGATAAAATGTTATGGAATTTCCATTTTAATTAAAAAAAATATATTTTCGATCAGATATTTTATATTGAAAAAGTATGTCGGGTAACAAAGAAAGAATTCTCGATGACAAGAGGCAATGGGGGCATTGTGAGCATGGTGACATCACAGAGGGGTAACATGAGATCAGCGCGTCCTGGGTCGGGCGGCACCGATGACAATGATCTGCTTTGTGACACTCGGTGTCTCTCGTGAGTTGATCGTCTTCCTGGAATTGAAGAATAAAACGTTATTTCAGAAATCTAGATAATAGACGCGGAACAGATAAGAATCCAGAAACCTTCAGAGAAACATCACATTTGGATATAAATACCCCAAAATACCCAGAAAAAATGAAAATAAAAGTGAATTTATCTTGTGATGCATGTAAGATGGGGGGGGTAAGAAATAGGTGCATATTTGGGGTAACTGCGAAGGGCATGGAAAAAAATGAGTGGGGACCAAATGCCCCTGCTCCCCTGCCAGCATACCCCAAAAAACTGCCCAGTACCTGACACTTACAGTGAGGGTCAGCAAAGGTCACCACTAAAACACCCATGAGGTTCATACAATCAAAAATGTTTGGGTTTGATGGGAGTTGTGATCCACAGCTGTTTGGTTGGCAGATGTTGACTTGCATTTTCTAATAAAGACTAGATTCTGGCCATTTGCTTGCCTTTAGCTGGCTGCGGATTGTGGGAGTTGAAGTCCACAGCAGCTGGGACACCACAGGCCACCTACGTACCTGCCAACAGCTGGAACATCTGCTCGCAAAGTGTCCGGCAGGCTTTTGTGGCAGATGCCGCTGTTCCCGGGGGGCTTCCTGGTAGTTGTAGTCCTCACGTCGGCACAAGCCAGCCTCGCTGCGCAGCATCGGACTACATTTCCCGGCGCGCCTTGCGAGGGCGGGGAGGCTGTTCGCTGAAGCGTTCTTCGCCGCTGATGTCGCAGGGTTTGGGTCGGTCCGGCTCCCCTCTTCTCTCGTCAGATAGACGCTTCTGTCCCTTAAAGGCGCAGCCCTTGGGAAGACTCCCAGTTTGGACGGGGCTGCATGTGCAGGGACATGTACATTAACAGGCTGGGGAGCCGTCTCAACGCCATATTGCGAAATTACTGAGCAGCGGCAGCAGCAGCAGCAGCAGGAGGAGGTAAGTTCCCCTCCCTCCTCTAAAAAAAAAAAAAAAAAGAGGACCATCCCTTAACCCCTTCAGTGCCAGTGCCCGCACCCTGGCGCTCAAAGGGTTAACCCTGGCAAGTCACCAACATTCTTAGTTTGCAAACTGCAACCTTCCAAAATTCTTAACGATTCCCACTGATTCTAATGCCACGAGAGGGTTAATGTGTTGTATTCACTACCATTATTAAATATAGCTCTTTTTTTTTTTTTTAATCAGTTCTAGTATCCGATTCGTATTCTTCTTTTTTTTTTTATTGGGGGCTTGGCAGCCAATCAGCTTGTGCAATAGTTGGAGAGCTGAATTAACCCCTTTTTTGCCACCTGCGATCCCGGGCTCTCATCCTCCTAGATACTGAACTCTTTGGGAAGATTTGCAGCGAAGATCCCTCAGCTCGTTTTAAAACAGTTAAAAACTGCCTTACCGCAAACACAAATAGCCCCCGGTGTCGCAAAGGGTTAAACCCCAGAAAAGCACTATTTTACATACATGTATTATTCCCTAAAATAGCGCCGAGCTTTTCTGTCCAGGGTCACCGAGACCTCAACAGGCCACTTTAATGGGTGTAGTTGTGTAAATGTCTGTGCATCGTGCGCTCTACTATAACAACACAAAAACATGGTAAGGATGTGTTTTAACCCTTTGTGAGCCGGGGGCTGCACATTGCACGTTAATGTGCCGATCGCGAGGGTTAACAGTATTGGCTATTTGGGTCGTCCAAAGGGTTAATCTCAATAAACCTTGTTTTGGCATCTTGGAAGGGGCAGGAACAGCTAAGAGGCTGTAACCGATCGCTACTTCCTATTGGTTCCTTCGCAGATTCTTCCAAGCGCTCCATTCCCCTCCGACTCGTCCGCTGAGCTCCATGGCTTCCAAACTTTTGCGAGCTGTCATCCTCGGCCCCCCCGGGTCTGGCAAGGGCACGATGTGTCAGAAGATCGCCAAGAACTTCGGGCTGCAGCATCTCTCCAGCGGCGACTTCTTGAGACAAAATATCCGATCGAACAACGGTAAGAGAAGCTTCAGCCGCCCCGGGTGCTGCCCTTCGGGCTGGCGCTTCTAGAGGATTTACACAAACTGCCGAGATAACGCGCGGCCGGCGGCCAATCGCCTTCTGCCGCTGATCCCTTCCCACCAGAGCCCGTCTCTGCAGGTAGTGATGCCGTTTAGTGGACCGGCATCTAACAACCGGTTACCGAGGTCTCGCTCTGCCCGTATCTATACGTTGTAGAAACACAGAACCTGAGGGCGGATCGGCCCCCATCCGGCCCCCGTCTAGTCGCCCGCTTCTCCCGCTGTAAAGACTCAAACCTTAATCAGTCGTTGGTCTCGTCTTAGATTCAGGAGCCGTATGTCTATCCCATGCATGTTTAATCCCCTCACTGTATTACCCTCTACCACCTCTGCTGGGAGGCTGTTCCATTTATCTACCACCCCCTCAGTGAACATTCAAGCAGTCTTTCATATTCAAATCGTCACTGTGTGTGTGATGGAAGGTTCTAAAAAGATATATAAGGTATTGGATTTATAAGCTTTTTTTTATCATATGCTGTCTTAGATTAATAGTGATAATTTGTAGCTTATTTTAGTTTCTATGGCAACATTTTTTCAGTGTCTGCTTCTGCGTCACGTGACGATTAAGTGTTCCCGGCACAATAGCTGGGAAAAAAACCAGAGAAAATCCACAGTCTGGATTTAAAACCAGTAACCTCGGGGAACCCGTTTACAGCCACATTTCAAAATATCTGAGTTAATAATCAGAGTTTTTTCAGTTAACAGCAAAGCGGGGAGGAAAAAAAACCCCAAAGAGGATTGAAAGGATTTGTATGGCTTGATTGTGGCGGAGAATGTAAAGCACCGGGGTACAGCAGTTATTAAAGCCTCGCTCTAGATTGTAAGCTCTTTGAGACGGCCCTCCTCACCGGTTGTCATATTGTTACGTTATATACTGCTTGCTATGTCCTGTCTACCCGTTGTACAGCGCTACGGAATATGATGGCGCCATATAAACAATAATAATCTGTAAACTCAGCAGAGGCTATTAGCCTGTCTGTTCTTCACTGCAAGAACAAACATAGAACCTGCCGGCAAATCGGCCCCATCCGGCCCCCGTCTAGTCCCCCGTTTCTCCTGCTGTAAAGACTCAAACCTTAATCAGTCGTTGGTCTCGTCTTAGATTCAGGAGCCGTATGTCTATCCCATGCATGTTTAATCCCCTCACTGTATTACCCTCTACCACTTCTGCTGGGAGGCTGTTCCACTTATCTACCACCCTCTCAGTAAAGTAAAACGTCCTTACATTCCACCTGAGCCTCTGTTTTTTAGATCCTGGCCTCCCCTCCTGTACTCTGAATCGCTGGAGTCGGGGTAGATTATGGGGCTGATTAAAAGGGACCCCGACTACAAGAGGGGTTAATGAGTGTTTTGTATACGAGGTGGGCATTGTGTAAATACCCGCTTTGTGTTATCTGTAATCGTTGTGTTATGATAACAAATGGCCTCACTCTCTGTGGCGGAGGGAGTGGAATCCCCGGCTACGGGACAGTTGGTTTTGGGCTGATGCCAGGTTTGTAGTAGGAAGAGACGATGGCGGCCGGGACTGTTATGGTCGCGTCTTCACAACGAAGTCCTTTTCAGCAGCTTCTAAAACTTTATTATATTAAATTATAACTGCGGGGTCCCTTTAAATGTGCGTGGGGGGGGCCTTACAGAGGCATGGGGGGGGGCTTGTGCAGAATACCCCCATATGCATTTGCCCTATGCTCACCCCCCCGGGTATTTTCTGTGCACCAGTCAGCTCCAGTGCTGGCTCTCCCCGTACTGGGAGGGGGGATTTATCGAGACCCCCGTATGCATGCGCAGTAAGGGCTCCCCAGTTGGGGCTCTTTTCCTGCCATTGGCCGTCTCCAGCAATAATCGTCGAACCAAGATGATGGAGGGCAACTGCTGCAGCTTCTACCTCAAGTGAGACCTTTATTTTATGGATTTGAAATCATTTCAGACGAGTATCGTTTCCCACCGCGATTGTTCGTTTAGTTGTAACAATGTAGCTTCCGGGGGTAACTATTAGTGTTTTGTCTCCGTGTTCAGGGAATTATTTTATACGCGGAGCCGTCGGTAGCCAATTAATTCTGAAATTCTGCTTGAAAGATCTGTTTTTCTCCTTTTTGCTTTACAAAGTAACGCTGCAGAGCAGTTTATTGGGGGGATGAGAATCGAAAAGTGCGTCATTATTTTTCTCGGGGGGGCGGGATACGTTCAGCTGGTGAGTTTCTTTCGGACTATACCGGTTTTACGTGAAAAATAATTAAATATCCTAGACGTTAGATGGTTTACTTTACTGAGAGGATGGTAGATACGTGGAACAGCCTCCCAGCAGAAGTGGTAGAAGGTAATACAGTGAGGGGATTAAACATGCATGGGATAGACATACGGCTCCTGAATCTAAGACGAGACCAACGACTGATTAAGGTTTGAGTCTTTACAGCAGGACTAGACAGGGGGCCGAATGGGGCCGATCTGCTGGCAGCGTCTATGTTTCTATGTTATTGGCGCGGCCGCTCTTGCGCAGCTTTAATTGGCGGTGTGTGTAGTTTAGATGCCGTACAGCAGGCGTTACCCCAAGGCGTATCCTACCATGTTCTGTTTGGTGCCAGAGCCCAGCATGAGCTGCCTCCCAGCTGTAGACATGCGCGGCTCACGGCTCCGCTCCCTGCGTATTTCTTCAAAGCAGACCTCCTGCTATCCACCCCAAACCCTCTGACTTAACCCCTTCCGTGTCACACTGGGGTATCTGTTACTTTTGGAATAATAAAGTGCTTTTCATATATTTTATATGGTGCTATACAATCGGCGTAATTATACATAACTATGTTTTATTATTTTAATTTGTTTTTTAAGAAAAAGGTATTATTGGATATCTTCCAGAAGTTATTTATTTAGTTTAAGTTATTGGAATTCCTCCAAGAATATGGTTGTATACTTTTTGCAAGTCAGAGTAGCAGCAGCCAATCACGTGCATGCTAATCTACATGTGATCGTTTGCTGCTTCAGGGACATCAATGGGAGCGCTATTGAGCATGTGCAGGAAGTGTACTGGCGAATGCTTCCTGTTTCTGGGAGAGGCAGCCGGGGGGCGGAGTTACGCGAGACAGAAGCCTCATTTTCTAACTCCAATAACTAAAGAACGCCTGCACCGATTTGCATGCAGTAAAATGCGTCGGAGTCCATGCAGAATGCACTCCGATATGCATTAAAATATAAAAAAAAAACAGTTTTGCTTCTTGGGCGGTTCCTTTCATGCAGTTCTGTAAATATTACTCGCCTACCCTAAATTTCCAATTCATAAAGTTGATATCCGACATGTCGTGAAGACGTTTAACTTTCACAGATGACCGTTTATACAGAGCTCTGCGCGTCTCCTTGATGGATTTTATTTCCTGGCGGCAGATATTCAGCGCCTGTCCCCGGTGTTAGAGCGCGCGTGATATATTTCTGTATTTGGCAGCCGCGCATCGCACATAGTATCCCACGTACACAATGCGGGTATATATAGACACTGAAGACGCGGCTGGCATGGAACATATTTTATTGCCGCTGATTGATAAGCATGCGTGATAAATAAAGCGCTCTTTTGGCCCTCAGCGTACCCTTTTTTAACTCTTTCCACGTTGGTTACGGGTCGGCTTGGGAATGGGGTTACATACATGGCAACGGAATCTTTAAAGGGGCAGTCCGGTATCCCATGCAGCCTCATCCGTGAAGAGTCGTACTACTTTGCAAGTCCTTGAATATGCATTCTTCAACTTGAAGAAAATAAAACCGGGTAAGCTGCAGCGCCAGAGCTGCAGTGCTACACTCCCTCCATCTTTGCTGCACCGATTGGCTGCTTCGTTTCACTTAATTTTCATTTCTTCTGCAAACTCCCCCTATTTTCAGACAAAGTAAGTATACTCCATACGGTCCGTTTATAAATTGGGGCCGGATTAATACATTTTAGTGATCTGTAGGGGGAGTGGAGTTTTAAGGTTTGCAGAAATATGAATGATTTAAAAGCTGAAGCCCCACGGGGGGGGGAAAGTTTCCTTTGGCCGTGGATTTCGGTCCGGAATGTAGTTCCACGGTAAGTGTTTTGCTTCTTATTGTTGCATTAATCTTCGTCTGCGGAGCTGGCACTCGCCGCTGCATGCCGCCGTGTCATATGATCCGGGTGTTATTGGCGAGCCTCGCTTGTTTATTAGTTTTGGGTAGAGGTTGGTCAGTCGTCCTCTGCTACACCAAGTCCCGTAACCTTTCCGCTTGTGAATTCGTGGCCCGTCGAGTCCAACCACAACAGTGGGGGGTCCGCCGCGTAGCAAATGCGATGGAGACACCCAGGGTCTGCATAAATCTTTACTGCCCGTTATAGAATCATGTATATTAACCCGAACGCAGTACTTTATTATACATTATTTACTTTAACTGGGGGAGGGGGTAAAGGGGCAAATGTATCTGGAGGGATCTTGCGGAATCCCCCCCCCATGCATTCGCAAAGGGGACGCAATGAAAATGAAAGGGCATGCGACGGCTGGAGCGTCCCTTTAAAACGCCAGGTTTAGACTCTTGTTACCCCAGTATGAGTCACACGTCTTTCAATGATGTCATGTTTCAGAATATGACTTTTTATTCTAAGTAAAAAAAAAAAAAAAAACTTATTTTTTTTTTTTACATTTTTTTTATTTTTAAACAATTTTCCGTATAAAAAAATTAAGTATGCGCTCTTTTTCTAAATTATGTAAAATTCTTTTGATGCGTTTCAGGGACAAAGCGGAATCAACTTCATAAGTTACTAGAGTGACCTTCAGGACCCCCATCGGCGTTTCTTGCAGTAATAGTCTGACCCCCGTGTATAATTAACCCATAAAACCGTGTCAAGTTAGTAACGTTGGCGTTCTTTGTTATCGCGCATGGTGTGTTTGTTACTACGTTGGAGTAACTTTGATGGAAAATTTTAAAAGAAGTCTTTATCTCCATAGCAACGAAAGAACATTCCGGGACCGGTTCGGTTGGTTGCGGAAATAAGGCTGCAGCTTGAGGGCTTTTTGACTCCACGGGGCCTCCGTATTTCCACGAAACCCAATGGAAGAGAGAAATTTACATATAAAATTATATATAAAATTCTATTTTTATTTAAATAAAAGAAATGTATATTTCAATCAATGAAAATTGATCACACAGCTTTATTTAAAAAAAAATATATATATAATTTCTTTAGAATTTATGCAAATTGAGCGTTTTGGCTTTTATTTAAATAAAAATGATTTTATATATATATATATATAATCTCTATAATAAATCTCTCTTAATTGGTTTGCTACCCATAATGCGACTTTATTTGCACAATTAGTGTAGTACAGCCTTGCATTATAGATGGGGGGGGGTTGTCGATCGATTGATCTGTAAAAGGTCACCCGGGGGATATTAGGAGCTGAATGCGTCCACAGAGCGTCCCGTCGGGCGGCTGACGATGACCCGTTGATTTTTTGTTAATAGCCATCAATTTTATTAAAACAAAGGAGGTCATGTATGAAAAAAACATCCAAAAGGGTGTTCTTTGTACAGTTATGGTGTAATGTACCTCCCAACAGGCCCAGTTTTCATTGGACAGTCATGATTTTTAGATACCTGATCCTCATAACAGTCTACGGTGACCCGGAACCCGTCTTTTCTTATCAGATAAATCGGAGTAGTTGAGAGGGGACACACGCCTTTGTACAGCACTGCGGGATATGAAGGCGCTATATAAAACGATAATAACTTTCCGGTCCATCAGCAACTTCCTAAATCCACCCCGTTGGAGATAGAATTTTCTCTACAAAAAGGTTACTGTATCTTCTGAAATGAGAAACATCTGCTCCCCGCTCCCTCCTGGGACGATGCTATGCCTTTTATATCTGTGTCAGCAGATCCACCAGCAGAGAGAAGCGCAAAGAGGTCCCGGCTTTGGCTTCTTGCCTGCGTTACTCCTCAGGGTCATCAGTTATAAGACAGATGCTTTGTAATGCTCTGTCTGAGCAGCTCTTTTTGTTTAATTCTCAATCCTGTTATTTGACTTTTCCAAGATGGTGGTAGATAAGTGGAGCAGCCTCCCAGCAGAGGTGGTAGAGGGTAATATAGTGAGGGGATTAAACATGCATGGGATAGACATACGGCTCCTGAATCTAAGACGAGACCAACGACTGATTAAGGTTTGAGTCTTTACAGCAGGAGAAATGGGAGACTACACGGGGGCCGAATGGGGCCGATCGGCCAGCAGAGTCTGTTTCTAAATCGCACTTTTTTTGGGGTCCTTGCCAATGATTATACCCACTGGAGTCCAGTCTGTGGAAATTAACCCATTGAGTTACGTGGGCGAGGAACACATTCTGCTCTGCGGATTGAAGCAGAAGTCACACAGAACGAGGTTCTTCCACGGCAATCGTTTCTCGCAGATCTAAACCCATCTGTTCATCCAGGATCTGATGGAGTTTGCGTGAGCTTTCTGTACCGGCTGCGGAGACGCGGGGGTCGCAGCTCGTGGCGGCGTCACACATGGCAGTATTTTGAAGTTTTCAGATAAGCCGCAGCGAATGCGGAACGCGTCAGACTGTTTCTCTTTCCTGATGTTAGAAGTCTCGATAAAGAATCGCTTTGATGCATTCTCACTTCTATATTTATTACGCAATATCCCAAATTTCATAATAAGCAAGAGTTTTCCTGAATTGATGCAATATGCGAAAAGGGAACAGGTTCTGCACTACTTTATGTAATTATGCAATTGTCACGGCTTGTGAAAATAACGTGAATCAGAAATCCAGCGCAGACGGGGTTAATGCTGTAAATGACTATTGTAGCTGCAAATGGCGGATTTTTAATGGAATCTCTTCATAGGCGTACAGAGGCCTTTATCACTCTCATCACTCCTGTGTCCCAATGGCCCTTTATCACTCCCGTCACTCCTGGGTTCCAATGCCCCTTTATCACTCCCATCACTCCTGTGTTCCAATGGCCCTTTATCACTCCCATCACTCCTGTGTTCCAATGGCACGTTGTGTTCGCTGATCCAAGCTTAAGTTTAAAAGGCTAATCAATGGTTAGAAAATGCTTTTGTAATTACGTTACAGCCAGAAATTTCCTTGTTTTCCATAAAAACGGCTCAGTGACCCCAAACTTTTGAACAGCAGTGTGTATATAATGTAGTAAATAAAATGGGCTGGATACCTAAGAATAGTTACTTATAACAAAGCGAAATAAAATCAGCAACAGAACAATATTTAATTTTTCTAAGGAAATGTTCCTGACCCTGTAACCTGTTTTTCAGGATTTGGAGTTTCCAGTGACTGAATCAGAATTATTTTCCATCGGGGTTTATCTGCAGGGCTTTGAAAGTATCAGGTTTTCGTTTTTTCATGCAAAATGAACTGAAATAAAGCGACACTTCAGCCCATAAATCCATTTTTAGACTTCATTGGCTTCAGTAGCAGGGAAGCATCCAAAGGAGAACCCCCCCCCCCGAGGGCTGTATACAGCATAATATAACCCCCCCCTCCCGCGCAATCAGTGACAAAAACCTGGATTTATCTCATTTTGTCCCAATAAACTTCATTTATCTGCAGACCTGGAGGTGCCGGTGCTGTCAGTCATGTGATATTTTGGGTGACTTTCCCGGCTCAAACACCACACTGAGCTGATGCTTTATGGCGATGCTAATGAAGTCCGTTCCGCCATAGACTTTCATAAGGAGTCCAGCTGGGTGATTAAGACCAAGCCATTCTATTGTTCCCCACAGGCAGTATGATAAGGAGTCGGGGGGGTTTGTCTAGTAGATTAAGGGTCAAATAACAGAGTGAAAACTCATTAGCGAGAAAACATATTATGGGGGAAAAAACTGGTTAAAAAAAGATAATAATAATAATAATAATAATGCAGGCGTTCCACTTTAAATAGTAGTAGACAATACGAGGTGGAAATGAGATAAAAATCTAATTTAACTCTCGTAAAAATAATACACGCAGCGATTTGCATGCAGTAAAATGTATTTGCGTTCGCAGAAAACAGCCTCCGGTATATACCGTATTGGCTCGGATATAGGCCGCCCCCGTATATAGGCCGCACCCTAAAAGTTTGGTGCTTTTTTAAAGAAAAAGTTTTTTTCTTTAAAAAAGCACCAAAAAAACATGCTGCCACTCTGCCCCCCCCCCAGATATGCTGCCACTGTCCTCTCCCCCCCCCGATATGCTACCACTGTCCTCCCCCCCCCGAGATATGCTGCCACTGTCCCCCCCCGAGATATGCTGCCACTGTCCCCCCCCCGAGATATGCTGCCACTGTCCTCCTCTGCCCCCCCTCCCCAACTTACCGGAGCAGACTCCCGGGTGTCTTGCGGGGTCGGCGGGGGACATCTACGCAATACAACTTCCGGAGCCGGCACCGGAAGTTGTATTGCGTAGATGTCCCCCGCCGACCCCGCAAGACACCCGGGAGTCTGCTCCGGTAAGTCCGGGAGGGTGCAGAGGTAAAACGCATCTGCACAATGCGCTTAGACAACCTCCCGTGCCGGCACCCCCCCCCCCCCGTGGAAAGTGCCGGCAGGGGAGGCTGACTGAGCGTATCAGACAGTAGGATACGGGTCCCCTGCACCGCTGCGGGGGATCTGTATCCTAACCCCACTGCCTGCCCGGCGCCCGGGACTGCGTGTCCCGGTCGCCGGGCGCTAGACCCCGAATATAGGCCGCACCCCCACTTTAAAGTCTTAAAGTGGGGGAAAAAAGTGCGGCCTATATTCGGGCCAATACGGTATTTTACGTAAAAGTCTATCTGGAGCGTTCCTTTTAAGAACAGGAAAGCATATTGTCTTATCAGCATAAACACACAGCGGCCTCCCGTAGCAGATGGTACCGGTTAACGGTAACTCAGCAACACAGAGTCTCGCGCTCGCTTTAACACGGTCCGGGTAACCGCTGAGACGGCACCGGCAGCGATAACTGCATGCGGGGAATAAAAGAACATGCGGACGACATGTCTAATCTGCTAATCTGCTGCGTTCCCCCAAAAAGCTACAAAGTAGCCGTTTGTAGACAATAACCGTAACGGATTCTATGATCCAACACAGAAGGCGTAAATATCATTTTTATTATTTTTGTAAAACGAGACGTTTCATACCGATTGTGTGGGGTTTTTGGACTTCGAGTTCTTTTTATTTATTACAATTTGGATTTCTTGATGATTAAAACGCAGGAAGTAAAAAAAACATTTTAACAAATGAAACGGTCGACTTTTCCAGCTCCAATAAGTAAGGAATTGCCGTAAAATGCTTCGGAATCCATGTAAAACGCGACCGGTTAGAGAGATTCATCGCTGACGTCACCAGAAGGGAATGTCTGAACTCCTATTCGGGCATTTAAACCGCTGCTGAATGTAACGGCGCTCGGTTACACGCAATAACTCTGACAACTCCCTAAATCAAGGACCATTTAAAAAAGAAAAAAAATTATTTCTGTGTATCCCTGGTCTTGTACACGGTCATGAAGGAGTTAAGGGGGGGGTACAAATTTTGGGGACTAGGGTGTTCCTTTAATAAATTTAGGTAATATAACCTTGAAATAATTAAATCTAACCTGCACCTTCTGGCCCGGGGTGCATATCAAGCCAAGTAGCCCCCCCCCCAGAAAATGGCCGGCGGCCAATAGGGTCTTACAGAATATTGCTGGTTGCTGTGCTGTTGTTTGGCGGCCGCTGGCCTTAAAGTGCCAGGGTCCCTTTTTCGTTTCTAGTTTTCTGAGCGTGCCGTTAGGACCGCGTTCTGTTCCGACCCGGCTCCCTCTCCCGTTCTGTTCCGACCCGGCTCCCTCTCGCGTTCTGTTCCGACCCGGCTCCCTCTCGCGTTCTGTTCCGACCCGGCTCCCTCTCGCGTTCTGTTCGGAACGTCCGTGGAAAGCGTGTCCGAGGCGAGCGCGGGGGATATTGTGATATCTGCCACCTTCGCTTAGGATTATTTTAATTAACGAGCGCTTACAGCCAGCAGGGAGCGAATTCTTTTTGGCAGGTGACGGGTGCCGTCAGAAAATCTCACAGTAATTAGACTGTAACCATGGATACCGTCGGCTACATTCTGAAAAATGTATCGGACGGTTACAATAATTACAATAAAAACTAAATAAAAAAATGTTTATGTATTAAATAAACTGAAATTTAGGACCAAAGTTTTTCTCCTATTAGATATCCCAAAGTATACCTATTGTACAGCGCTATGGGATGTGGTGGCGCTATATAAATCACTAAAACTAATTTGCTGAAGATACCAGCCTTGGATTATTATTTTCACTATCGTGCGACTTTACAAAGGTCAACAAAGGTTAATAAAATTCATAGCCCCCATGTGTCCCGGCTTTGTAGGACAGTCCCGATGTGGATGGACTTTTAGTATAACTAAATTAATTTATTAAAACATTCTTTAGTTTATAATTTGTGTTTTGTGTAATTTGTTTGGGGGAGATTTTATTTAAATGTAAGGAACTCGTTTTACCCATGAAAGCTGCAGATTAATGATAAATCATTTAATGGGGAGGAATAATCATGCAGATCATGAGAACAGGAGGTTTAGATGGCTGGTCCTGTGGGATACACATAAAGGGGGTTTCTAATACGTATATTTTAGGGAAAAATGGACGGATTTGCTTTAAATAACGTACCCCATCAGCTGAATACCGTAAATAAGTTTGCCTTCTTGTTTTTCTTCTCCGCAGAAGTAGGAATCTTGGCCAAGCAATATCTAGAACAGGGCCTGCTTGTTCCGGATCATCTCATCACGCGCGTCATGCTCACGGAGCTAGAAAAACGGAAGACCGAACACTGGCTGCTCGACGGTGAGTTACTTACTGACTTTACTGCCCCCCCCCGAGCCATAAATACTACTCTATATGTACCGTGTATAAAGGGGAAAATAACCCCAGCGCTGTATACAGTATTATAACCCCCCAGCGCTGTATACAGTAATAACCCCAGTGCTGTATACAGTAATATAACCCCCAGTGCTGTATACAGTAATATAACCCCCCAGCACTGTATACAGTAATATAACCCCCAGCGCTGTATACAGTAATATAACCCCCAGCGCTGTATACAGTAATATAACCCCCAGCGCTGTATACAGTAATATAACCCCCAGCACTGTATACAGTAATATAACCCCCAGCGCTGTATACAGTAATATAACCCCCAGCGCTGTATACAGTAATATAACCCCCAGCACTGTATACAGTAAAATAACCCCCAGCGCTGTATACAGTAATATAACCCCCAGTGCTGTATACAGTAATATAACCCCCCAGCACTGTATACAGTAATATAACCCCCAGCGCTGTATACAGTAATATAACCCCCCAGCGCTGTATACAGTAATACCCCCAGCGCTGTATACAGTAATATAACCCCCCATCGCTGTATACAGTAATATAACCCCCCAGCGCTGTATACAGTAATATAACCCCCAGCGCTGTATACAGTAATATAACCCCCAGCACTGTATACAGTAATATAACCCCCAGCGCTGTATACAGTAATATAACCCCCCAGCGCTGTATACAGTAATATAACCCCCAGCACTGTATACAGTAATATAACCCCCAGCACTGTATACAGTAATATAACCCCCAGCGCTGTATACAGTAATATAACCCCCCAGCGCTGTATACAGTAATATAACCCCCCAGCGCTGTATACAGTAATATAACCCCCAGCACTGTATACAGTAATATAACCCCCAGCACTGTATACAGTAATATAACCCCCAGCGCTGTATACAGTAATACCCCCAGCGCTGTATACAGTAATGTTGGTCGGTGACAAGTATCTAGTTTTATCTCATTTTGTTCCAATAAACTCCCTTTATCTGCAGACCTGGAGCCGCCGTTGCTGTCAGTCATGTGATATTTTGGGTGACTTTCCCAGCTCAAACACCACACTGAGCTGATGCTTTATGGCGATGCTAATGAAGTCCTTCCTCCATAGACTTTCATTAGCTAGAGAGTCTGGCTGGGTGATTAAGACTGAGCCATTCTATTGTCCCCCACAGGCAGTATGATAAGGAGTCGGGGGGTTTAGTAGATCGGGGGTCAGATAACAGAGCGAGATACAAACGGCTGATATGCGGCTGCCTGAAAACATTATATTATGGGGCGAAAATGACTCGTTAATGACTACATTAACGGCTCAATATTTTAGATAAAAACTATACATTAGAAGTGAGAATTATAGCAGATCTGTCACCGAAATCTCTTTATATTGATCAGTAAGGCGTGAGCTGTCCTGTATGATCTGTTAAATATTTTTGGTCGCCTCAGTGGTTTTTTAACTTCTTTTTAATAATTACCGTTGACTCCCTGCCTTGGAGGGATTTTTTTTTTTTTACTTAACCCTTTCCATACTCCTTACTTCCCCCACTTTCAGAAATCATGGAAAGTACCCAATTCACCATTTTCCACATTGATCTATACGCCGTGCAATTCAATGAAATGGGTGCCTTATCTCCACTCTCCCTCCTACATAAAGGACAGGCATGAATGTTCACCATACGTGTACCATATGTGTACCATACGTGTACCATACGTGTACCATACGTGTACCATACGTGTGCGCTCGCTTTTATTATTAATGAGCGTGTCTGTGTATCGGGGCCGGTGCTCTTTAAAGCTCCCTGGCCGGAGGGGTTGAAATATATGATTAAAGGCTCTCCTTATGTTATATCTTAAGATATAGAATCTGATCCATTGTACAGCGCCGCGGAATATGATGGCGCTATATGAAACAACGTGAACGGCTCTCCTCCTGTATACAGACTGTGGTCTGGGACGGATTCCGTTGACAGGCCGGGGTGTCTGCGGGAGATAACGGGTTAAAGGAAGCCGTCGCGGTTTATCTGTTCACACGCGGACACCTTCTTACCCGTTCCGCTGGAAAGAATGCAGCCTTTGGAACGGTCGTTAGTTAAAAAAATAAATAAAATACAATTTTTGTTAAAAAAAATAAAAAAATTTGCATTCCTTCGGAGATTATTCCGCTGCAAACGTTTTAGAGAATTTCAGGAAATGTTCTCCTAGTTAGAGTTTTTCCTTCAAAATTATTATTAATAGTAATATGTTTTATTTATATAGCGCCAACAGTTCCTGCAGCGCTTCTTACAGTCCCTACTGGTCTGACAAAACTAGAACCGACAGACTGAGACAAACTGATAAATTAATTAACACAAGAGCTTACAATCTAGAAGTATCACTATATTTGCTTTTCAGTAAAATGGGATTTGGTGAATTGCAACTAAATGTAGAAATGTTTATTCTATGTGGGACCGGGGCTTCTGCAGTCATTTAAACATAGAAACCCAGAACCTGCCGGGTGGTAGATAAGTGGAACAGCTCCCCAGCAGAGGTGGTAGAGGGTAATACAGTGAGGGTATTAAACATGCGCGGGGTAGACATACGGCTCCTGAATCTAAGACGAGACCAACGACTGATTAAGGTTTGAGTCTTTACAGCAGGAGAAACGGGCAGACTAGACGGGGGCCGGATGGGGCCGATCTGCTGGCAAACTATGTGTTTTCATCACGGAGGGCGTGAATTGGTTGGCCAGGTCTCCTCTGCTGGGACGCCCTCCGGCTTTTACTCGGAACCACTTCTCGGAGCCTCGTTTCCAAACGTGATTGTTATCCCGAGTTGCGTGTTTGGACTCGACGCTTTCGGCCCCCGGGGCGGATTAATTACGCACGTTTCAAAAATGTTTTGCAATTCTGTGGAATAAACATATTGGGTTCGTGTTTAACTCTTTGTATTCCCCAGGTGTGAGAACCCCCCCCCTTTTGACATCTTGGTGACCCTCGCCTCGCACCATTAGCCACCAGTAGGGAGTTTACTGGGAAGCACCTGTTCTTCTGACTTTGTTTTTCTAGATGCCAATTAATTTCCTCTCCTTTCTTAAAACGCTCGTTATTTGTAAAATGACAGAACAGCCAATTGTACAGCGCTACGGCATTTGATGGTGCTATATAAAACAATAAATAATAATATATATATACACCGTGTATGCCGCTGACCCGCTTTAAATGTTATTTATGATTAAGTCGCAGTTACACGAAATTCTTCCAGCACATTGCAATTTTTTATTTTATTTTTTGTAACATTTTTTCATTTATTTTACTTGTATTCAGGTTTTCCGCGGACGTTAATCCAGGCCGAAGCGGTTAATAAAATCTGCGATATTGACCTGGTGATCAGTTTAAATATACCATTCGAGACGCTGAAAGATCGTCTGAACACGCGGTGGATTCACCCGCCCAGCGGAAGAGTTTACAACCTTGAATTCAACCCTCCCGTCGTCCACGTGAGAATATACATTATACCTTTTTTAATTATTATTTATTTTTTCCATTTTATTTATTAATTTCTTTTTTAATTTTATTTATTTTATTTGAGATATTTTGCATTACGTTTCTGAGCTAAAAGCAAACAATATATAAAATAATAAAAAAAAAAAAAAGAAACAGGAAGTGGGCAGAGGACCTGCCTTTCCTAATTTCCACTTCCTGTCCTCATCAGCCAATCAAGTCCCTGGGTGAACAAGATTCTAATTTAACTTTCTTTTAAAACACTTTATTGGGATTTTAGTAAAATATATATAGATCTATAGCTATATATATATATCTAGCCAGGGCCGGACTGGGACTGAAAAGCAGCCCTGGAAAAATTTGGAGACCAGCCCCATATAGTTTATCTCACGGTGAAGCTCTTATACCCACACGCACCCCTTATACACACCCGCGTCACACTATGTGCCATTCTTTTTATCTCATTATTTGTATTAAATAAATAAATGCCAGAAAGCAAAAGTGTTAAAAGGCCCTAATAAATGAAATACATTACACAGAATGGGATCAAAACATTTACTACTGCAAACATTTTTAGATGAAAGAGTTCCATTTTATTCAGTGGAACAAAACACTGATCACATTATTCTTCACGATATTCTGGTAAGAAACTTTTATTTCTTTATTAATTCATGTAGACTATTTTTTTCCATATTTAATAAAAGCTATGATTGAGACATGTTTGGTTTTTATTTCCTTTCATTTGACAACCTACCCCCGAGTTATGCACCTCTGCCCCCAGGCTTGCCACTCTGCCCCCTGATATGCCTTCTAACCCCCTATATGCCACTCTGCCTCCAGAAATGCCTTATACCCCCTATATGCCACTCTGTCCCATGATATGCCTTTTAACCCCCTATATGGCAGAGTGGCATATAGGGGGTTAAAAGGCATATCATGGGACAGAGTGGCATATAGGGGGGTATAAGGCATTTCTGGAGGCAGAGTGGCATAAAGGGGGTGAAAAGGCATATCATGGGGCACTCTGCCTCCAGACAAGCCTTATACCCCCCTATATGCCACTCTGCCTCCCTGATATGCCTAACCCTCCTATATGCCACTCTGCCATATAGGGGGTTAAAAGGCATATCATGGGACAGAGTGGCATATAGGGGGTATAAGGCATTTCTGGAGGCAGAGTGGCATGAAGGGGGTTAAAAGGCATATCATGGGGCACTCTGCCTCCAGAAAAGCCTTATGCCCCCTATATGCCACTCTGCCTCCCCGATATTCTTTATACCCTCCTATATGCTCCTCTGCCCCATGATATACCTTTTAACCCCTTTTTTTTGTTTTTAACAAATACAAAAAACATTATACAGTACAAAAAATTATTTTACTCACCTTCTACTTCTCTTGACTTCCTGGTAGCTGCACACTGTTCTCCTCTATGCTGACAGCCAGGATGCCACTGACCTGACATCCGGTGCTGCAGCAGTGCGAGGGGGCGGAGCTTCCACCTCACGCTGCTCCCATCACTATGCAGCCATCAGACTGCTGGGAATGTAATCTGAACGGCCGGTGCGTGCTGATGCCGCCGGCCGGAGCTACTTTAACACTTTTTTTTTTTTATTTATATGGTAAGCTGGGTCGGCTTGCCATATAAAGTAAAAAAAAAAGTATTAAAGCAGAGGCGGCCGGCGGCATCAGCACGCATCGGCCGTTCAGATTACATTCCCAGCAATCTGATGGCTGCATAGTGATGGGAGCAGCGTGAGGGGTGAAAGGTCAGTGCGAGGGGGCGGAGCTTTCACCCCTCACACTGCTCCCATCACTAGACGGCCATCGCACACGGCTGCTGGGTGCTGATGCCGGCCGGCCGCATCAGCACCCAGCGGCCGCTTTGATTAGATTTCGGGCAGCCTGGGGGGCAGCTCAGCGGCTGTCTTCATGGCCGCCCAGCCCACGGACCTTCCGGCCCACCGGGAAATTTCCCAGTATCCCGGTGGGCCAGTCTGGCCCTGTATCTAGCGTCGTTAGGATTTATATTGGTTAAAAATAAAAAGCGCTTGAATTTTCAGTAATTGGGGAAAAATAAAAAAGCACTGAATTATTTTTTTTAAATTTTAATCAGACTCATGAGATGAATTTAAACAGATTCTGAGGTTTTTTATTTTCTGACCAGACCTGTTTTTATTTATTTTATTTATTTATGGGAAACGAGACATTTTTCCGGCTTCTCTTTTGGATCCAGGGAATCGATGATGTCACCGGAGAGCAGTTAGTCCAACAAAAAGAGGATAAACCCGACGCCGTGGCGTCCCGACTGCGCCAGTACAAAGACGTCGCTAAACCCGTTATAGAATTATATAAGTAAGTTGTTTTTAAACCCAATCCTTCCAAGTACGAAAATCCCATTCGTTGTCCCGTTTTATTTGCGTCTTAGATTGATAGGAGTGGGGGTGGCGTGAAGCAGACAATAGAATAAATAATAAATAAATAGAATAAAACTTTCATACGTGCCATTGTTTAAAAAAAATAAATGGCTGCGGCGTGAGAGATGGGGGATGGGGGGCCGGTTCCTCTGCCTCGGAACTCCCGGGGATCCGTCGGGGTCCCGTCTTTAGTGATCCATGAAGATCTTTTTCTTCGTTTACGTCACGCGTTCTCTTTTTACTCAAATATGAAGGAAAAGATGAGAACGATTGGCGATATATTTATTGCTTTTATTGTTTACATAACAGCAAAGATATTTTTTTTCATTTACCAAACAATGGGGAGAGGAAAAAAGGGAAAAAAAAGAGAATCGAAAGGGTTTTTTCTCCACTTTTCTCTTTCTCCACTTTTGTCCTTCTTTCTTCTCCCCTCTCCCTCTGCTAATTCTACGTCGAGGAGTTTGCAGTTAGGGGGTTATGCATAGAGTTTGGTACAAAGTATAACAATGAGCGTGAACATTCCATTAGTTGCCATGGCGATTGCACCACTGGTTCAGATTTGAGTATTTACAGCAGGAATACGGGCAGACGAGCCGGATTGGGCTGACTCCGTGTTTCTGTGATGCAGTCGTACGATTACAGAAGTCACACAGACATTTTTGATCGGCTACCCCACAGAGCTTACACTCTAAATGCCTTTTTTTTATATTTCTAATAAGCACTTTTTAACAGTGTGGGGGGGTTTTAGCCGGAAGAAAAATTGTTACATTGGTAAATCTTTCTGGAATGTAACTAATCTATTTTGTAAAGCTGTTAAGCGAAGCGCTAATTCTTTTTCAGTCACTAGATTGTAAGCTCTTGCGATCCGGGTCCTCATTCCCTAACGTATCGAGTCTGTCGGTTCTAGTTTTGCCGGACCCTTTGAATGTAGGGACTGTAAGAAGCGCCGCGGGAATCGTTGGCGCTGTAGAAATAGACGCCGATAATCCCATATTTACCGTTATTTTTTTTCGGTTCCCTTTTTATTTCCTCCCCAGGGGCCGAGGGGTGCTGCATACCTTTTCGGGGACCGAAACGAACAAGATCTGGCCGTATATCTATACGCTAATGAGCACGAAAATCACGCCGGTGCACCCGGAGGACACGAGCCAGGCGTTCCGCGCGGAGGAGCAATGAGCAGCGCGCTTATTTATCGCTCTGAGTGTAAGTGAGCAGCCCGCGCTCTATCGGCCGTATAACGCGCCTGCCCTCGGAAGCTTTAAGCACTTATGTGATACGGTTCTTCTCTCCGCTCGGTGTCTCGCAAACCAACGGACTCTGGTTATACCGCGTGATTTCCCTTTACGTTTTCCTTGGATTTTATCTAGAAACATATCCATTTTTTTGGAGGGGGAGGGGTTTACCACACCCCTCCCCCGCCTTGTGATCTTTTAAAGCCGGTTTGTTTGTTTGTTTGTGAAAATGTATCTTTTTTGTTTTGTTTTGTTTTCTAAACATAAAGAATATTCTGTAACTTTACAACCCAAAGAATATCCAGAGAATGCTGTGAAGATATACTATGTATCGATATCTGTTCCTATATATATACATTTTATATATATTAGTTTTTTTTAAGGGTCCGGGCGCAAGCTTTAAATATATCGCTAGTCAAATATTCTATAAATTCTTTTTTTTTGGGTCATTTAATACAATCAGGATCATTGGAATCGCTGTCATTTTTCTTTTAAAATTCTGCATTAATAATTTTTTTTATTTATTTAATATTTTTAGTTTTCAGCACAAACTTTCTGGAGCATCAGCCTTACTTTACCCAGAAATCCCACCCAGAGTAGATGCTCTTCTGTTGTTGAGCCAGACCACAACACCACATCACATTCATTCTGCTCTCTCTCTATATATAAATACTGCGTGAGAAATAATAAATTATCTGTTAATTGAAATTAATGAAACCATCTATTTTTATTAATTAAAAATATAAGTAAAGGCGTATCGGCCGTGTTAATAAAGATTAATTCTGGTGGAATCGCCATGGATACCAATCACTGTTAATCCCTAGATTTTTTTTGATTTTTTTTGAAGAATGCGTATTTAAGAACATTGTTTAAAAAGTGAAAGGTGCCAAATATTTGACATTAAAAATTGTAACAGATCTAGAAACATGAAATCGATTTAGGGCTCTGTCACCTTCACGCCTCCTTCCGGCTGCAATAAATGCAAACGTCGAGATTTTATTTGCATGGTTCATACACGTATGTATCCGTATATACACGCATGTACACAGTGCACGTCTAGAGCTGCAGCCACTGTTTAAGGCTTGAAGCGACCAATCAGCAGCATGAAGGGGGGTTATTTAAGTAAAGTCTTGTTGAACCCCCCCCCTAGAACTCCCGCATTAAGCGGAGGAGCTGGTGGTGGGGAGTTTAGGGCGTCTTAGCGAGCAGGAGGTCTCCAGCCAGATGGGGAGGAGGCAAAGGGGTCCTCGTTAACTCTTTTATGGCCGGGTAACTCGCCTTAGAAGGAACACCGGCCGATTCCCAAGCGGTTTAGTGGCTCGTTGAAGCTGATTGACAGTTAGCGCCGAGCGGGCGACACAAAGACTCGCCATGACGTGAAATGTTATTTCCATCCTTTCTCTAAACGAAGAGCGCGTGATGTGGGGTTCAGTACAGAGCGGGTTTCCCACCGAGGGGCATGCGCGGATCTCATCCTCGGCCAGCTTCTCCAGCGCTGTTACAAAGTTACCACCAGCAATAAAAGCATTTGTTTGGAATTTTTTTTTTAAAAGCTGAATTTAGGGCAAAAAAACCCCCCCATTTGTTTTTGTTTTGAGGCTGAAATCCCTTTAGTAGAGTCCGTGTTCGCAATACTGTTTTTGCTGTAACACCAACACATACCGTAGCGTTGTTTGCCTGTAACACTGGCTAAAGGGCGTAGATAAATACGGATTTGGACCAAGTTTAATAATAATACATTTTGTATGGTCGGTATCATTTAACCCTTACAATGCCTTGGGTACTCAGCTAATTTGCTAATGCCAAATGCCTTTGGGTGGTAGGTGACGGGAACAGCCTCCCAGCAGAAGTGGTAGACGTTAACATTGTGAAAGTTACCATTTTTCATCCATGAGAAATGGCTGTAGATTCCCCGGGGAGGAATAATATTATCTCCGCTGCCTAGAATTTTTTTTTTTTGCCATACGAATTCCACGCTGTGTCCGAAAACAATTCCCTGCATATTTTTAAAGGGCTATTTACTTTTGCTGCGGTGACATTTTGGCCGTTGGCCCGACTGGGTCCTTTGATGTACGGATGCAAATTCATAGCATGATAATCACACGAAAACAAATAGGAACGGAGCTGGCGAGCACTACAACACCCATCATCCGTAGTGCAGGAACAATGTGAGCGTAGAGGAGGATGCTTTGCATTGCAACATTTTAACACCATACAAATATATATATATATATAATATAATGTGTATATACCGTGTGTGTGTATATATATATATATATATAATTACGGTATATACAGTATAATATATATATTGGATATATCGCCAGTGTACAGCACTGCGGAATATGGTGGCGCTTTATAAATCAATGAATATTTAATATCTATGAATAAAAATAGCGGATCAGAAAGGCGTCGGTAACATCGGATTGTATCACAAAATGCAAAATTGTGATGGAATTCCAACCATTTGCTGTTTTTGGGTTTTTTTTTTTTTTTTTTTTTTTCATTCTGCGCTGTGTTTGAGAAATCGACAATCAAATCCGGCCTTCCCGATCCAGAAAGGGGTTAATTCATATGAATGAATTCAGATTACCGGGAATGCGCAGGGCTGGCGGTGCTTTATATTGGAAGGTTTGACGCCGACACCTCTAGAACAAAATCAGCAGCGGGTATAATGCAGCCGGATCTTTAAAAAATATTAAAACTGCGATTTTTGATTTCATGTGAAAATGTGTATTTTATATAAAAAAAAAAATCGTCTTTTTAAGATTTTCTGAAGGCGTGTGCTGGTGTGGAAGGGGTTAAATCCGCTGATCCGCGGCCTCCTGGGAAGCTGTCAGTTGAAGTTTCTGCTTCGCGGGTTCTTGGCTTGTTACTCGCAAAGCTTTAGGAAGCTACTTGGTGATTGACGGCCCTGAGACCTAGAATTGGGCGTCTCGTAAAGAGCGCTTCCTAAAAAACACATAAAATATAAATATCTAAAAAAAACAAAAACAGAACTGTGCTGTCGTATGGGGGATATCTACTGGTTCACTGGCTGCAGTCAGCTGCAACTCCCATGATGCTCATCCTTTTGGAAACCCATGCCTTATTGTAATCGTAGCTGCACGAAGCGGTCGCCTTTCCACGTCTGCATTTATCTGTCTGCAGCACTGGAATAAAATTCTGCGATCGGAGCAGAAATACTGTTTCTGACCCCCGATCTACTAAACCCCCCCGACTCCTTATCATACTGCCTGTGGGGAACAATAGAATGGCTCAGTCTTAATCACCCAGCTGGACTCAATGACTAATGAAAGTCTATGGAGGAACGGACTTCATTAGCATCGCCATAAAGCATCAGCTCAGTGTGGTGTTTGAGCCGGGAAAGTCACCCAAAATATCACATGACTGACAGCACCGGCGGCTCCAGGTCTGCAGATAAAGGGAGTTTATTGGGACAAAATTAGCTAAAACCAGGTTTTTGTCAATTCCGACTTTACTGTATACAGTGCTGGGGGGTTACACAACAACCCATCACTTTAATTACAGAGACATATAAAAGATGCATCCAGCAGGGCACCAATAATTTGAAGTTAGTCCCAATTTATGTGCCTGGACCCTTTTTGTTGAGTGTGATGCCTGTTTTTCCTCCCCAGTCTTATATTGTTTTACGCATTGTGCTTTATGGATGATCTGACCTTTAGTAAGTGCCATGCTGTGTATCTACCCACTGCTAACACTTTAACCTTTGAAATGCCAGAGGTGATGATCTCTTTGATGCTTCCGCTGTATTTCCTTCCCCAAATAAATCTTTTTCGCTTTCTTGCAGAATTTCTTGCTATTTATAAAGAGATCTTAAGCTCAAAACGTGGAGATTTTATATATAAAGGAAGCTCGTTCTGTAAAAGGCTTTCTCTGAAGATATAAATATATTTTGGGGGGAAAAAATGATACTATGTAACAACAATGTAGAAATATTATTAATGGCTTGGTGTGATGTATACCATGTGAAATCAGGTCACTGGGGTGGAATAACGCACAGGGTAACCTGATATAAAATATAGTAGTATTGTGTATGTCATATATATATATATATATATATATATATATATATATATATATATATATACAGTATAAATATATATATATATATATATATATATGTAGTGTGTATGTATTCTATATAAATAAATATATATGTGTATATATATATATATATATATATATATAGTGTGCTAATTGTATTCAGAATGGAAAGGCATTTGGGGCAAAAAAGTAAATTTTTGATCATTGTCATAAATAACACTGATTGAACCCAATCTGCAGAGGGACAAATTACCCCCCCCCCTTTTTTGGTTACTGTAACAATAAGAGCATCATAAAAATGACTATAATATTTTATTGGAATTTATTTCACGAGTATAATATTTTATACGAGTTCATCTATAAATTCCTGTTTTCATAAAATGAAATTTCGCTTTTAAATGGTAATCTAAAGGACAAAGTGACTCAAAAACCAAAAAAAAAAAGTTTTTGCTAGAAATATTGCATTTTTTAGCTGATTTACATGGTACAAACGCAATGTAAAGAAGCAGGTTGTGTTATAAATAAAAATAAAAAATTCTAAAATCATCTCGTTGGTTGTGGTGGTTTTTTTTTTACTTCTTTTTTTTTCCTGCATGATTTTAATTCACATATTGCTATATTGGCTTTAAGGGTTAAATATACTGATCATCAGAGTTTTTTTATGCAATCAAACCAAGAAAGGAAAAAGTATAATTCCTTAGGTATTATATATAAATATATATATTCCATCAACCTTTCAGGACCTTTACTACTGGCCGAAAAACTCATTATTTAAACCCAAATCCTGTAGTATCCATGGACTGGGGGTATTTCATGCAGTAACAGGGCAGAACTAACCATATATTTTTTTTCCACATATACAGTTTAAAAGTTCATCATATGGAAGCTGAGGTAGCAACTTAACTATAGAGGAAGGGATAACTTAATGGGGAGGAATAATCATGCAGATTCTGAAAACAGGAAACTATGGTATACATATTAGATAGGTTCACTGGCATAACTATAGGGGGCCCGGTGCGATCCCTGCGACCCCTTGTTCCTGTCTCCTCATACCGATTCAAAATCACTGTGGGAAAAGTGACAAAATTGCTTTAAATATCAGATATTGTAAAACAGAAGGAATGCGGATCCTTTGTAATTTTATATCGTTTTATATACAGAGGGTTTGGTATCTGCTGCCATCTAGTGTTCGGACTCGGGAATTGCAGCACTGAAACGAACTGAATTACAGAATTACTAAAAATTACAATTTCTATTTTACTGAGAAGGAGGCAAAATAATGAGATATTAGGTCATCTCATTGTGTGAATCGGCCCAACCCGGTAAGTGACTCCAGCAGAAGGACCAAACTGGAGCTGCGTAATGCAAAGGGATGTATAGCGAGCAGGTCTCTTACACCCAGGACCCGACTTACATCACATCGACGTGCAACTTTTAAACTTTGTAACCTTAAAAAAAAATGGGCCAAACTTATCAAAAGCTGTCATGGCTGCAAATATGTTTGATTATTTTGCCATTTTCTTCTTTTTTTTAATAATTGCAGGGCGTTTGTGGCTCCCGCGGACAGCAGCCGGATCTCACCGAGGTTATTGATTAGTGAGACAATTACCTGCGTCTCCACGCTGCGCCAAATACAATTATCCCTTCGCTGATTGGCCGCATGTATTATTAATTATCGGATTGAAGAGCGTTATCTCCGACCCGACGAGTCCATCTCCACAAATATATAGAAAATAATAGAATTCAGAACCCACCAAATATTCTAAAGTTTCTGTTTAAAATCAGTGAGATGTGAAAATATATCTCTCCTTAAATAAAAAAAAGTTTTTCACATAAAAAAAAATTGCAATAAGAAATAAAGACTGAAAATTCCAATAGTCACATCGAGGCGGCCCTGTATAATGTATAGTTAATGTACAGAGATTTCTCGAATGTCATCTCTCTGCTTTTACTATACATTATACATACTATACATACAGGGGCCAGCTCGCTGATTTAACTATACACTATAAGGGGCCGGCTCAATGATTTAACTATACACTATATGGGGCTGGCTTGCTGATTTAACTATACATTATACAGGGCATCTCACTGATGTAACTACAGGGCATCTCACTGATGTAACTATACATTATACAGGGCCGGCTCAATGGTTTAACTATACACTATACGGGGCCAGCTTGCTGATTTAACTATACATTATACGGGGCCGGCTCGCTGATTTATCTATACATTATACAGGGGCCGGTCACTGATTTATCTATACATTATACGGGGCCGGCTCACTGATTTAAATATACATTATACAGGGGCCGGTCACTGATTTAACTATACACTATACAGGGAATCTCACTGATGTAACTATACATTATACAGGGGGCCGGTCACTGATTTATCTATACATTATACAGGGACCGGCTCCCTGATGTAACTATACACTATACGGGGCCGGCTTGCTGATTTAACTAGAGCTGAAACAACGAATCGATAAAATCGATAATAATCGATAACGGAAATCATCGATAACGATTTCCGTTATCGATTAATCGAGTGATCAATTCGTTGTTGGAGCACTCGGCTCCTTTTACTTACCTCCGCGAGCGTTCCCCGCTTCTGCTACACGCTCTGCAGTCTCCGCCTTCTAGCTACGTGACGGATGTGACGCGTTCCGGAGGTAAGTATTCTTCATGTCTATGTGCACGGATCGCACAGAGCCACTCGCACAGAGCGAATCGCTCTGTGCGAATGGAGCCACTCGCACAGAGCGGTTCGCTCTGTGCGAGTGGCTCCACTCGCACAGAGCGGTTCGCTCTGTGCGAGTGGCTCCATTCGCACAGAGCGGTTCGCTCTGTGCGAGTGGCTCCATTCGCACAGAGCGGTTCGCTCTGTGCGAGTGGCTCCATTCGCACAGAGCGAACCGCTCTGTGCGAGTGGCTCCATTCGCACAGAGCGGTTCGCTCTGTGCGAGTGGCTCCATTCGCACAGAGCGAACCGCTCTGTGCGAGTGGCTCCATTCGCACAGAGCGAACCGCTCTGTGCGAGTGGCTCCATTCGCACAGAGCGAACCGCTCTGTGCGAGTGGCTCCATTCGCACAGAGCGGTTCGTGAGTGTGGGTGCAGGGCAGAGTGGGGGTGGGGGTGCAGGGCAGAGTGGGGGTGGGGGTGCAGGGCAGAGTGGGGGTGGGGGGTGCAGGGCAGGAGACTGGGTGCAGGGCAGAGTGGGGGTGGGGATGCAGGGTGTGAGTGTGGGTGCAGAGCAGAGTGGGAGACTGGGTGCAGGGCAGAGTGGGGGTGGGGATGCAGGGCAGGGTGTGAGTGTGGGTGCAGGGCAGAGTGGGTGCAGGGCAGAGTGTGAGTGTGGGGGCAGGGCAGAATGTGGGGGCAGGGCTGGGTGCAGGGCAGAGTTAGAGACTGGGTGCAGGGGCACAGTGCAAAGTGCTGGGTGCAAAGTGCCAGTGCTGGGTGCAAAGTGCCAGGGCTGGGTGCAAAGTGCTGGGTGCAAAGTGCCAGGGCTGGGTGCAAAGTGCAAAGTGCTGGTGCAAAGTGCTGAATGCTGGGTGCAAAGTGCTGGATGCAAAGTGCCAGGGCTGGGGCAAAGTGCTGGGTGCAAAGTGCTGGGTGCAAAGTGCCAGGGCTGGGTGCAAAGTGCTGGGTGCAAAGTGCTGGGTGCAAAGTGCTGGGTGCAAAGTGCAAAGTGCTGGGGCAAAGTTTCTTGAACAGTAATAGTCCACCTCTTTTCAGAATGTTTGGGGTTATTTTGTTTCATAAATATTGTGTTTGGGTTCTTGTACTTTGAAAATATTGTTTTTTATTACATCATAACAAAATAAGAATGTTAATGTAAATTTTAAGTTGTTTTTTAACATCCAGTTCATTAAATTCTTTTAAATAAACGAAAAATTTGCATATTGTTTTTTTTTATCCGATTAATCGATTAATCGAAAAAATAATCGGCCGATTAATCGATTATTAAAATAATCGTTAGTTGCAGCCCTAGATTTAACTATACATTATACAGGGCATGTCACCGATTAAACTATACATTATACGGGGCTGGCTCACTGATTTATCTATACATTATACAGGGAGCCGGTCACTGATTTATCTATACATTATACAGGGGGCTGGCTCACTGATTTATCTATACATTATACAGGGGGCTGGCTCACTGATTTATCTATACATTATACAGGGGGCCGGCTTATTTCTTCCTGCAGAAGAAGCTCCCCAGGGTTTTCCTATCATGATACATAATTAAAGTCTCATCTCTCCTGCTAATTCCTGCTTTAGTGAATAATTCCCATCTGTTCTCGGATATCACTCATTCATTTCTAACATGAGTCGCAGCGTCACTGAAAGCTTTTAATCCCGTCGTGCAGCGCTGCGGAATATGATGGCGCTATACGAAACAATAAATAATAATAATGTTTAACCAGTGAATAGATCACAGGGTTCCCGGGGAAGATCTGATTAACGAAGTAACAAAGTCCGGGTAGTCATAGGAAATCTTGATTCTTACAAATAACCGTCGCGTCGTATACGTTGTTAACCTTCCTCCATCCGGATAATTTACACACATCGCGAACGGGAGACTTCCGAGTTCCAACGACGTGTTCCATCCTAAAATATTTAAACAGCAGGCGACCTTCGCATTGATCAGATCCCCGGGTCAGGGTTTTAGATCCCTCCAGATCCCCAGATCTCATTCAAACAATACATTTCGTCAAAGGAATAACCCAGTACCAGAGGGGGCCGTGAGTTAATCCATGCCGTGTTTTAGAACGCGTCGCCGTGACAACACGCTAAGCCTCCCCTTACATCTGTTCAGTCCAACCACGTCGCGAAACGCAATCGCTGACAATAAGCCACACATTCGGTAGCCCAGCTTGATGGCCATTGCCCCGGTGACCTTTGACTGGCTTTGAATGACAAATCAGAGCTCGCCATTCGACAGATCATCGGGAATCCCTGCTGATCCACAATACGGAGATCATGAGCAGATCCTTATATCCAGGTAAGGAACGGGGCGATAACAATAATAATAACAATAATAATAATAACTATAATAATAATAATAATAACTATATAACATTAAATGCAATGGGAAGCAATCTTTGCATCCTCTATCGCACGCCGGCGACGTTTTCTAGGAATGAATGCAGAGGCCGTGAGGATTTAACTCTTTCCGTGCATCACAGCACCCTTTCTAGCACAGAGGAAAATTTTGTATGCAGCTTTTTATTTGTTTTTTTCTTTCTGGAATATTTTTACTTCCTAATAACCACTGAATTCCACCTCCGTTACTTTGTATCGAACGGAAATCCAGAACACGGCACTGTGAATTGTATCTGCGTCGCAAAATATCGTGCTCCCCCCCCCGAGCAAGAATTGACATCCCACAATAAGAGCTAAAAATGCTGTATTTAGGGAAAATACATGAAAAATAAAAACCACAACTTAATGTTAAAATGTGACTTAATAGTAATATATTTTTTAAAAATCCGAAAAATGTATTTTTCTCTTGGACACATCAAGCAAAGAATGGGTTAATAGGAGCGTGACGTGCCTTCATGTTTCATTTGCAAACAGTATTCCCGTCTTTAAAGTCTGCGAGGCCTCCATCTTTCTGGTGCAAGCAATCAGCCTCCATTCTGCTTGTGTTAATGTATTTCTTGTTTGTTCATATATATATATATACATTAATACATACATTATATATATATACATTAATACATACAGATATATATACATTATTACATACAGATTTATATACATTATTACATACAGATATATATATATACATTAATACATACAGATATATATACATTATTACATACAGATATATATATATACATTAATACATACAGATATATATATATACATTAATACATACAGATATATATACATTATTACATACAGATATATATACATTATTACATACAGATATATATATATACATTAATACATACAGATATATATACATTATTACATACAGATTTATATACATTATTACATACAGATATATATATATACATTAATACATACAGATATATATACATTATTACATACAGATATATATACATTATTACATACAGATATATTTATACATTATTACATACAGATATATATATACATTATTACATACAGATATATTTATACATTATTACATACAGATATATATATACATTATTACATACAGATATATATATATATTATTACATATATATATATATATATATATACAATAATACATATAGATATATACACACATTAATATATACAGATATACATATATAAATACTTTAATACATACAGATATATATACATTAATCTATAGATATACATATATATTAATATATATACACATTAATAGATATATATATATATAGATATCTAAATTAATCAATATATATATATTTTAATTAAATATATTAATATTAATCATTTCTCCAAATTCACAGGCCAGGTTCCCCCGAAGGCTGCGCATGCATGCTAGCTGCCCTTGAATGGTGCATTCTGTTTTCCGTGCGAGCTGCAACATTTATTTGCTGAGTAAAGCGATTTGTTTACACGCTAGACTGCTTTCAAATTCTAAAGATTAATCCTTCCTTTAGAGTAAGAGGCCACGGCTAAAGCCTCACGGAACCCCCCCCCAGGCCCCCGTCCTGGACCGGGTCGCCTAAAAAATCTGTATGTTATCCAAAAGAACACCTTTCAAAAACGTGCATCATTTATGTTAAGAGATTTTTAAAATAAAATCAGACATTTAAAAAAAAAAAAACAGATACAACGGCCAATCAGAAAGAAGAAGTCATTTCAATCCAAAATAGGGAGATTTGTCTGTATATTTTTTGTACTAATTTACAAGATGCATGAAAATGTTAAATGTAATGAACTTAGTTAAATTAAAATTAATTCTCTATAATATGGGTTAAAATTCTGATTTCCTATGTAAAAAAAGCTGCTATTTTTAAGAGATTTAGGGCCCTGTCTACTAAGGTAAGACTGAAGCTACATTTGGCGCCATCGGCATGGAATTATTAAATCACTTTGTAGTTGGTAATACTATAGGGTGTTCCAAGCATTCATGAATTCCTTTCTTGTGTTTGTCTGTGCCGCTTCCACTGGAAGTCTATTGCAGGTATCTACTACCCTTTCTGTCATTTCTCACATGACCCCCTTAATGTTTGTTAAAATTACACCCCCCTGAGTTCTGAAGCTCTGCTGTTTCCCAGTTGGAATTTGTTTAATCCCTCGACATATTAAAATGTTTCTTCCATGACTTCCTTATGGCTGACGGCTGGTAAGCGTGTGGTGCTGTTGGCCAGCGGCCTGCTAGGTGTTTGCCCCGTGTGCCAGATGGCCAGTTTGGGCTTGATGTGCACCTCCAATGCATTTCCACCTTCCAGCTCTTCTCCATGTGCTATTGGATAGCTGGCCTCTTAAGTCTCCCCTACAGCTGGCTAAGCATGCGCATAGAGGGCTATTTTTTCAGGGCAGCTATAGGGGGTTTAATGCTCCTATATGTGCCATGGCTACGGTTTAAAGCAAATCCTTTTTGCAAAGCCACGTGTCCCACCTTTGTCTCTTCACAGCAGTGCCACTTTTGCCCCCAAATAGCTTATCAGTGCCATTTTTCTCACCAAATAGTTTGTCATTGTCCCCAAACAGCCTGCCTTTACCACCTACCTGCAGGAGTCGTCCCTTTCCCTTCCTGCTGTGCGCAGACTGAACAAGCATGCAGGAAGTGGATGTGATGTCACTTCTGGTGCATGGGGCAAGTAAAGCCAACTGGCCCCATCTGCCCCTTGCCCCACCTCCAGCATATGTACTGGCACACATAGGTACACAAACTTACACACTCACGCTAACACACACTCCCTCTCACACCACGTATGCATACACCTTCATGCTCACACATTTACACATTCATGCTACCACACACCCATAGATACACATCCACTCTGACACACAAACACACATCCATACTAACACACACACCTACACATCCATGTTAGCACAAACACACATACACATCCATGTTAGCACAAAAACACTTACACATCCATGCTAACACACAAACACTTATACATTCATCCTCACACACAAATGCTTACATATTTACATTCATGCTCACACACGCTTACACAACTTATGCTAACACACAAACACTTACACATCCACACTAACACAAAAACACATACACATCCATGCTAATACATAAACACACATTCATGCTCACATACACAAACACCTACACACACATACATTTATGCTCACATACACTTGCATATTCATGTTAACACACAGACACCTATACATACATTCTCATTCCAACACACATACATTTATTCATACACACTTCATCGGCTAACAGCTGGCTGAGTATGATGGGAATGGCACTCCGGCTAATGGCTGCCAGACCCTATAGTCGGTAATGTCTATAATGGAACTGCTGCATGAAAATGTAATTTACATTAAAAATCTCCGTTAACAGGAAATATGCAACAGAGATAATCTCGTTTTACCAATAATATTATTAGTAAACGAAAATGACTTCCTTCATACGTGTTTAGGTCACGAGTCCCACATACACACGGCTCCCGCACGATGTTCTCTACATGTAAAGATTTTCTGTAAATAATAGAATTTCTAATGATTCTTTAATTAACATTTTTACAATAATCTTTTCCTGACTATATACATCATTTTTTGGCTTTTGGTCATAAAATAACATTTCTTAAAACTTGATTAATTTCAAACTCATTATGCCATAAAATGTAATTAAAATCAGCCAGATAATAATCATTTTTCATGATTTGTGAGATTAATTACTCAACAGACCTGGAGCCGCCGGTGCTGTCAGTCATGTGATATTTTGGGTGACTTTCTCGGCTCAAACCCCACACTGAGCTGACGCTTTATGGCGATGCTAATGAAGTCCGTTCCTCCATAGACTTTCATTAGTCAGAGAGTCCAACTGGGTGATTAAGACTGAGCCATTCTATTGTTCCCCACAGGCAGTATGATAAGGAGTCGGGGTGTTTAGTAGATCGGGGGTCAGATAACAGAGCGAGAATCATACAAATGGCTGATATGCAGCTGCCTGACACATCAGACACCCCTGACCACAGAATCATCACTTTTCTGACTATGGGCCTTATTTATAAAGATCAGAACTTGGGGTCCGGATTTAAAGTTAGATGGTGGAAGACTGAGCAGGAACGTGAGAAAACTTCACTTTACAGAATGGGTAGTAGATACCCGGAAAATACTTCCAGTGGAAGCGGTAACGCAAACATACTTCATGCGTCACATATAGCTGGAGAGGCAGAGGGGCAAATGCTATATAAAACAATAATAATAATAGAACCAATAATAATAATAATAAAACCAATAATAATAAAAATAATAATAATAATACAAATAATAAAAGAACTAATAATAATAATAAAACTTATAATAATAATAATAATAATAATAAAACTTATAATAATAGAACTAATAATAATAATAATAAAACCAATAATAATAATAAAATAATAATAATAAAAATAATAATAGAACTAATAATAATAATAAAACTTATAATAATAATAATAAAACTTATAATAATAATAATAATATAAATAAATGCTTATGTGGGGATTCCACAGATCCTGAAAATTCCTGAAAAGGGACCACGCAGCTATTAAATGCATTGCGGAGCATTTACTGTCTGGGGCGTCCTTTTAAAGAATTAAGGTGGAAAAAGTTATTAAATTCTATCAAAAACAATCACCTGGGTAGAATTTCCTTCACTTTTAATGTTTTTAGTCTCTGGTTAAGGTTTGGGAAACGAGGACCGCAGACTCCGGGATCATCGGCTGTTTTATAAATTGGGATGATCTGGATGATTAAACTAAAATCTATAAGACTGTAAAGAAAAAAAATCAGAAACACAACAAAAAAAAAAAAAGTACTAAACGGCTTCACCTCGTCCCCGGGTGATTGTAACGAAACCCAGCGTGACTCAATAATCGGCTTAAACGCTTGCTGTAAGGGTGACGTCACCCGTCCGGCATTTAAAGGGTTAAAAAACAACAACAAACAACTGTATGTGCCGGATGACTGATATCAATTTATACAAATCACTAAGATCAACTCAGAAGCTTTTTTCTTTATCTAATGTGTTTATAATATTTTTGAGACATTTCAGCAATTTTTTTATGTAATTTCCCATGTTTTAGGTACCCCTACAACCATGATTTTTAAACATAGGATATCACACTAGTAACTCCTCCAAAAAGCAAATAACATCAATGGTGGTTGTAAGGAGATTTTTCTTTGCTGAGAGGGTGGTAGATAAGTGGAACAGCCTCCCAGCAGAGGTGGTAGAGGGTAATACAGCGAGGGTATAAAACATGCATGGGATAGACATACGGCTCCTGAATCTAAGACGAGACCAACGACTGATTAAGGTTTGGGTCGTTACAGCGGGAGAAGAGGGGTTTGTATACCTGGGATTTATGAATCTTGTCTCCAGAACTCTGTGACGTATTTATAATAAACAGTAATTCCGGGGACACCGAGCCGTCACATCTCAACTTATCGAAAAAACTCACAAAACATCTTAAAAAGCAGGGATGACCTCATACAAAACCACTTTCATTAACTCACTGACCATGACTTAACGCGATGGAAGAAACAGACGGCCATCAGATATTTCCAGGGCAGAGCGCAGCGTTTCACACCGGGGCCACTTTAAGGAAGTTAATACATTACTGATTATCGAAATCAGTCGTCGGTCTCGTCTTAGATTCAGGAGCCGTATGTCTATCCCATGCATGTTTAATACCCTCACTGTATTACCCTCTACCACTTCTGCTGGGAGGCTGCTCCACTTATCTCCCACCATCTCAGTAAAGTAAAACTTCCTTCCATTCCATCTCAGTCTCTGATCCTCTAGTTTTAGATTCTTGTTCTGAGTACTTTCAATGTGTAATACGTCTGAGAAAATCATCCGGCTTCTCTGTCAGATTTAAATGAATCGAGCAAAAGTAATTTAGTCTCCGGCCCTTCAGCAAAAGAGCTTCTTAACTTCCCAGCGTAGAGGATTCTGAGCAAAGACCCCGTTTATTCTTAAAGGGGAAATCCTTAAGCATAACCCCCCCAGCACTGTATACAGTAATATAACCCCCCCAGCGCTGTATACAGTAATATAACCCCCCCAGCGCTGTATACAGTAATATAACCCCCAGCGCTGTATACAGTAATATAACCCCCAGTGCTGTATATAGTAATATAACCCCCAGCGCTGTATACAGTAATATAACCTCCCAGCGCTGTATACAGTAATATAACCCCCCAGCGCTGTATACAGTAATATAACCCCCCCAGCGCTGTATACAGTAATATAACCCCCAGCACTGTATACAGTAATATAACCCCCCCAGCACTGTATACAGTAATATAACCCCCCCAGCGCTGTATACAGTAATATAACCCCCCCAGCGCTGTATACAGTAATATAACCCCCAGCACTGTATACAGTAATATAACCCCCCCAGCACTGTATACAGTAATATAACCCCCAGCGCTGTATACAGTAATATAACCCCCAGCACTGTATACAGTAATATAACCCCCCAGCGCTGTATACAGTAATATAACCCCCAGCGCTGTATACAGTAATATACCCCCCCAGCGCTGTATACAGTAATATAACCCCAAGCGCTGTATACAGTAATATAACCCCCAGCACTGTATACAGTAATATAACCCCCCAGCGCTGTATACAGCAATATAACCCCCCCAGCACTGTATACAGTAATATAACCCCCAGCGCTGTATACAGTAATATAACCCCCCAGCGCTGTATACAGTAATATAACCCCCAGCGCTGTATACAGTAATATAACCCCCAGCGCTGTATACAGTAATATAACCCCCAGCACTGTATACAGTAATATAACCCCCAGCGCTGTATACAGTAATATAACCCCCCCAGCGCTGTATACAGTAATATAACCCCCAGCGCTGTATACAGTAATATAACCCCCAGCGCTGTATACAGTAATATAACCCCCAGCGCTGTATACAGTAATATAACCCCCAGCGCTGTATACAGTAATATAACCCCCAGCGCTGTATACAGTAATATAACCCCCAACGCTGTATACAGTAATATAACCCCCCAGCGCTGTATACAGTAATATAACCCCCCCAGCGCTGTATACAGTAATATAACCCCCAGCACTGTATACAGTAATAACCCCAGCGTTGTATACAGTAATATAACCCCCAGCGCTGTATACAGTAATATAACCCCCAGCGCTGTATACAGTAATATAACCCCCAGCGCTGTATACAGTAATATAACCCCCCAGCGCTGTATACAGTAATGTCGGGTTTTATCTAATTTTGTTCCAATAATCTCCCTTTATCTGCAGACCTGGAGCCGCCGTTGCTGTCAGTCATGTGATATTTTGGGTGATTTTCCCAGCTCAAACACCACACTGAGCTGATGCTTTATGGCGATGCTAATGAAGTCCGTTCCTCCATAGACTTTCTTCAGTCAGGGTGTCTGACGGGGTGATTAAGACTGAGCCATTCTATTGTTCCCCACAGGCAGTATGATAAGGAGTCGGGGTGTTTAGTAGATCGGGGATCAGATAACAGAGCGAGAATCATACAAACGGCTGATATGCAGCTGCCTGAAAACATTATATTATGGGGCAAAAACTAGAACTGGGGTAAAAAAGAATATTTTGAATAGTAGTAATAAAAATCTTCTTTAGAGACGGGGAGGGATAGAGCGACAGAGATAAAAAGAGACAGAAAGACAGAATCAGAGATTCAGGTGGAGAGATTACATTCGGCCCCCATTTGCAGCCATATGGCCCATAAACTGTAAGAAAAAGCAATAATGAAAAAAAATGAAGATTCTAAAAATAAGATTTGTGAAAAGATGTAAATATCCGGGGAGGGGGTAATAAGGGGAGGGGGGGTAATGAGGGGAGGGGGTAATAAGGGGAGGGGGGGTAATGAGGGGAGGGGGGTAATGGGGGGGTTATTGTCTTCTGGTGATCGGCCGACACAAAGGAACCTGCTTTCCAGTCACGGGGGGGGGGGGGCAGGCGGGGGCGGAGTCCCAGGACCGGGGGTGTGGCGGGGGCGGCCCCGGGAGCGGTGACAGGGAGGGCAGGCAGCAGCAGCAGCATCCAGGGCCGCCGCCAGATGCCCCATGAGCCTGCTCGGGAGCTACCGGAAAAAGCCCAGTAACGATGGTTATGAATCTTTGCAGCTGGTGGAGTCCAACGGGGAGCCGAGTAACCGGGCGGAGCGGCCGGGAGGCGGGCAGGCAGTGAGCGGGCCGGCGGCAGGAGCAGCTCTCCCGGCATCACCAGCAGCGAGGAGCCCGGCCAGGCCGCCGGAGAGCAGCACCATGGACAGCTCAGGTACCGAACGCGCCGCATGCTGGGGGACTGGTACCTGATACTGGGGGGACTGGTACACAATACTGGGGGGACTGGTACCTGATACTGGGGGGGGACTGGTAACTTATACTGGGGGGTACTGGTCCATAATACTGGGGGGTACTGGCACATAATACTGGGGGGGACTGGTTCCCAATACTGGGGGGTACTGCTACATAATACTGGGGGGACTGGTCCATAATACTGGGGGGGGGACTGGTTCCCAATACTGGGGGGACTGGTACATAATACTGGGGGGACTGGTTCCCAATACTGGGGGGTACTGGTACATAATACTGGGGGGACTGGTACATAATACTGGGGGGACTGGTACCTGATACTGGGGGCACTGGTTCCCAATACTGGGGGGACTGGTACATTATACTGAGTGGGCTGGTACCTGATACTGGGGGGACTGGTACTAGGGGGGCTGGTACCTGATACTGGGGGGACTGGTCCTGCACAGAGTGGGGGAGGGGCCGGCATGTTACCCTCTCATGCACCTGCAGCATATTTTTACACCCTTTACATGCTGTGCAGGAGCGAGGCCTGCAGGGAGGGCTGGGCTGGCGGGGATATCACTCTCATGGCACTCAGCCAGCCACTTGGGTCCTTTAACAGCTGGAAGACAATGGTCATTCGTCACTGGCATGTCATGTGCATGTTGGGGGGTGAGATGCACTTTTTGCCCCGAAAATCTGTAAATGCCTGGGTATTTGTGTAGTAAAAGGGGCAATTCGGGCATCAAATCAATAAATGATCATTTACAATATAGTAGATTCTACGTTGCTTAATGGTTAGTTGTGGACTGCAGAGCTTACAATCTAACGGAGTCATAATACACCTGGGCGACCGTTCATGCATTCTGCGGATTGTAAGCTCACTGGGCTCAGTCTGTGTATGAAGAGCTGAACGAGGCCGGGACTGCTGAGGTCTGAGCTGCATGGCTACTAATTCCTCGTTATGCTCAGATAACGCTCTTCGGCTGGTGACGGCTTTCAAATGAGACATTGGAACAAATATGATGAAAAATATCATTCTATCTGCCCATTCTTGCCTAAAAAACCTCAAATCGTATTTGCTTTTGAGATTCTTGTTATATGGATTCTAAACATTGTTGATTTTGTTGGCGCTACCACTTCTGCTGGGCGGCAGCTCTTGGTATCTACTGTTCTTGCTACAAATCTTTTTCTGTTAAGAATAAGCAAAAATGGTTACATTTTAAATGCTTGATATATACGGTATATATATATATATATATATAGATGTATATATGAGGCCTTCGCGTAGCTTTTCTTTCATTCCTCGTCCATAATGCGATTCTCATCCAAATTCTGTATGGGGGGGCGCAGGGGGGAGATGTCTCCTGAATCCTTGCATCTCCTACACGACCTTGGAAAAAAAATCACTTCTTTGTGCTGATGATCATTTGCATTTTCAGACAAGAAAAGCAGTTTTGTCCTCGTCGGTCTCCTCCTCGCTTAGTCTTAAGATCCTGGCTGATAACTCATGTCGAGAAGGGGCTGTTTTATGATGATTGGGGTGTGAGGGGGGGGTTATAGTTTTCTTTGCACATAGTTAAAATCGGTACCCGTTATCAGGCCACATAAAAAAAAGATCTAATGTTACACAGGCTTTTGAGACCTCAGAGGTCTCTTCTTCACCCGAAGACGCGAAGGTCCCAAAAAAACATACGTAGCGAGGTATTTTTTCTATTTTGGCCCATTTAACTTCGACAATAGATTTAATTTTCTCTCGGACACCATTTTTCTTTAATCATCAAAAAAAAAAAAAGACGGCCCCATTCGGCCCCCGTCTAGGCGCCCGTTTCTCCTGCTGTAAAGACTCAAACCTTAATCAGTCGTTGGTCTCGTCTTAGATTCAGGAGCCGGATGTCTATCCCGCGCATGTTTAATATCCTCACTGTATTACCCTCTACCACTTCTGCCGGGAGACTGCTCCACTTATCTACCACCCTCTCAGTGAAGTAAAATAAAGTGCTTAACTAAAGCACATACAGACCGCCGTCTTCTCCTGGCGTTCAGCCTTTCCCGGTGATGTGCTGCAGGCATTGCGGGGGGGGGGGGATGCTCTGCAGAGCCGGCTGGCACTTAGCAAATCAACGCAAATGAATTATAATTTCCGGTTTCTGGTTTAGGAAGCGAAGAGCTGCGGCCATTGGATGAAACCATCAAGACTCCGCCCCCTCTTCATTCTATATATTCCCTAAGAGAGTTAATGAGAAATAAAAATGACATCATACAGCAGGAATTCTCAGTCATTTGGTTAATTAGAATTTTTAATACACTTAGAATTCTGATGACTTAAAGGCACAGTCCGGAATTTTTATATTTTAGAGAAATGTAGAATTTTCCGGCAGATCGGCCCCATCCGGCCCCCGTCTAGCCGCCCGTTTCTCCTGCTGTAAAGACTCAAACCTTAATCAGTCGTTGGTCTCGTCTTAGATTCAGGAGCCGTATGTCTATCCCGCGCATGTTTAAATCCCCTCGCTGTCAGTGGCGGGCTTGGCGGGGGTCTCCCTCTCTCTCGCGCTCTCTCAGTGTTGTCCCCGTCTCTTTTCACGCAGCTCCGTTTTTGTTTCCTCTTGCTTCTTCTTCTGCCTTCTTTCTTCGCCCGCTTCTCTCCGGTAGAGACATTTTTTTCACGAATAAAGAGTAAAATCCGGGAAATCGGAAATGAAGTAATTCTAAAGCCGTTAAATTCGGCACATTTAACCGTTTCCTCGCTGGGTCGCTCGCCTCTTTGGCCGGATAGAGAGACGATTAATAAAAACGCCGACGCGGCGCTTTGTAGACTGGGCTTTTATGAAAGTGAATTCATTCTGGGAATTCTACCAACTTCACAGGGAATCGGATCGCTTCTGCAGCGGACGCGTTCGTTCACAAGGGGTAGAACTCGTCCGCTCGTGCCCCTCCGCTGTTCTTAGAGGTGGCTTCGGAGGGATGGACCCCTTCCAAGAACATGACGGCTATTTATATAACCGGGTAAACAGAGTCCTGTCCTACGGGGGCAAAGAGAAATCTAAAGTCACCGGCAGGATCCCTGCGCACGAGGAATGCGTGAGACTCCCGAGCTGGAATAAGGCAAAATATTTTATATTTTTAGTTTAAAAAAATGTGTATTTTTGGTGCACATTCCCTGCAGTCTCCATGCACATTACACCGCCGCGCAGCACCGTGACCCGCGCAGCACCGTGACCCGCGCAGCACCGTGGCCCGCACCGCACACGATCACCGCCTACTTTAACTAACGCGTGGTGTGTTTGATGCCGAGCTGCGCTGTGACCCGCAGGGGACGCCGGGGGTTGGTAAATGGCATTAATTACCTGGGGAGCTCCAGATACTGACTGCGGGGGTCCGACAGCGCGCATGGAGCCACTTGCCACAAAATCAAGGCAGATTGTAGGACTGGGTGGCAAATGGGTTTCTTTTACACTTCCTATTAAAGGGACAGTTTATACTCCGGGACATCTCTACTCAACGAGTTCTGTGTGAGTACGAGACAGCGCTAGACGTGCCTGGAGGTGAGTATCAGCTGAACTCCTCTCATGCGCAGAAAAGGGGCAAATGGGGGGGGGTTCTGCGGCATCAGCCCATGGATTTGTAACGGGGACAGCAAATGGGAATTTAAAGAGACCTCCCAGGAGCCATAAGTGCCGGAGCCCCCTTTACATAAACAGCACGCTTCATACAAAGTTTGTAAGCAGAAAGAATATTTGATGTCTTCTTGTTTCATTACTTTGATTCTGATGACATCATCATCTGTCTAGAAGGTTTATTTTACTGCCTAAAAAATATGATGTCATCAATTTGTGGCAGAATCCTTTCAGAATGCTATATATATATATACCGTATATATATTAGTATATATTATATAGATATATTAGTATAAATTAGTATATATTAGTATATATTATATAGATATTTTATATATATTAGTATATACCGGTATATATTCATATATGGATCTTCAGCCCACTTCACAATCTGATTAATCGCACTCATTGTGTGGCGACGGGGGAGCTCGCCATGAATATTTAATAATTTGATATTCATTACACAGCGCAGCGAGAGAATATCTGTCGACCTCCTTTCTTTTAATATCAACAACATTGACGAAGCCGGTCGGTTACACAAACAGATACATTGTATCCGCTGGAAGGAAAATACTTCTAAGTGTCCCTAATATTTAAAGATGATCTGATGATGTCATCGGACCCTGCAAAAAATAAATGAATTTAATGAAAGTAATTGGCAAACTTTTCTGGTGAACTTTTTAGGGGATGTATACAGTAATAACCCCCCCAGCTCTGTATACAGTAATATACCCCCCCAGCGCTGTATACAGTAATATACCCCCCCAGCGCTGTATACAGTAATATAACCCCCAGCGCTGTATACAGTAATATACCCCCCCAGCACTGTATACAGTAATATAACCCCCAGCGCTGTATACAGTAATAACCCCCCAGCACTGTATACAGTAATATAATCCCCCAGCGCTGTATACAGTAATAACCCCCAGCGCTGTATACAGTAATATAACCCCCAGTGCTGTATACAGTAATAACCCCCCAGCGCTCTATACAGTAATAACCCCCCAGCGCTCTATACAGTAATAACCCCCAGCGCTGTATAAAGCAATATAGAATATATATATATAGCAAAAAAAATATATCTCATTTTTTCCCAATAAACCCCCTTTATCTGCAGACCTGGAGCCGCCGTCGCTGTCAGTCATGTGATATTTTGGGTGACTTTCCCGGCTCAAACACCACACTGAGCTGATGCTTTATGGCGATGCTAATGAAATCCGTTCCGCCATAGACTCCCGAGTCATTCTGTTTTTTCTCGCAGACAGTATGTTAAGGGGTCACGGTTTTTGTCTACAGTTTCTGAAAAAAAAGTCAGAAAGTTTCCATTATTTGGAAAATGCACAGATTACGTAATATATATATATATTCTGAAATTGCCCGAATCCCCCTCTTTTCCAGAGGCCTCATCTCCGGACATGGAGGCCAATTATGGTGGGGGTCTCCTGGACATTGTGAAAGGAGGAGCAGGACGTCTCTTCAGCAACTTGAAGGACAACCTTAAGGACACCTTAAAAGACACCTCTACTAAAGTAATGCAGTCCGTGGCCAGGTAAATGCACCAATTGTTACAAAATATTGGACCCTTTCATTGATTTCGTTGTAGACGACGGGAGAAACAAGAAGGGCTGTGATATTATCATTTTTATTATATTTTCTGGATTTAAATGATTAAGATTCATATTTTTCGGCTCCGACATTCACCAGATCCATAGATGGGGCAATTCATGCAAATTCTCCTCCGTCTCCCATGATCCTTCAGTGCAGCCTGCATTGGAATCCCATTGGTCGGCCCACGCAGAAAGTTGTATTTTTATGGTTTTTTTAATTAAAATATTCAGTTGAAAGTACTCATTTTCAATAATCAAATTTTAAATGCAAACTTTTAAAGCAATCCTCATAAAAGGTTTTCTTAATCTTTTTTGTAGTTTTTTTATTTAAAGGGACAGTTTAATGTCCCGGACAGCCCCACAGAATAAGAATGCATATTAAAGAACTTTACGGGTACTTTAATATGGATCCTTTAGGAGTAGAAGCTGCAGCTCCCCTTCTCCTCTGTGGTTTGACAATTCTTGCCCCTGATTGGCTGCGTTACGGCTATGAATGTTTTTCATCGTTTCCAGTTATTATGCGTTCCGATCACCAAATGAAATGTGTGATTGGATGGATACTTTGTAAAAGTTCACATGCATTAAAATAACAATACGTTTTGTTGAAAGTGTTACATTTTATGAGATTTTGATGATTTTTCCATGATTTCTTCCCCTTAGTTACACAAAAGGAGAGCTGGATATTTCATATATTACCACGCGGATTATCGGTAAGCGGTTTTACACTTTAATTCATTCTCCGCTGCTTCCGATATGAAACGGTTACACAAAATGCACGAGGTGTGATGTAATGGAGCTATGAGGTCATAGGGAAGTTAATGGTCCTTGATTAGACTCGTCAATAAAAGACAGCTGAGAAACCCGGTGGGGTTTCTCTGTGAGGACCTGCATAGAGATCTCAGTGTGATCGGTGCAGGGGGATCGCGGGGAGGGGAGTGAGAAACCATCTCTCTCACCCCCCCCCCTGTCCTGAAACAGAGAAGGAAAAAAAAACGGTTATTCATTTAAAAAATAATAATAAAAAAATCATTAAAATAATAATATAAATAATACTAAAAAAAAAAAAAAAAAGTAATCATTGTGACATCACTGGCATTAAGAACATGTTCAGGAGGTCCCTAAGAGGACCTCTGACCATTTAAAAAAAAATATACCGTATATAAAAAAAATACAAAAAAATAAAAAAAATAAATTAAATAAAAAAATTAAAAAATATATATAAAAAAGATGATAATAATAAAAAAATTAAAAAAACCTTACATACCATTGCCCTAGCATAACATCTACCCAGTATAACCCTCCTGCCCCCGTTCACAACCCCCAAACCCGTTAAGCCATAGGCATAAAAATTATACAAAATTGTACACCTTATAGTATGCTCCCTGGTGCTGGGAAAGTCTGGAAAATCTATATAAATTAGGTATTTCTGAAATCAGGACACCTGAATTGATGAACTTGGAGGGGATTTTCCATCACTTTACCTAAATTTGTGAGGATTCAGAGGGAAAATGTAAAAAAAAAATTCAGCTAATCATCCAACTATGATATCAAAAGAAAGCTCTATCTCCCCATGAAAAAACAATATATCGTTTCCATGGATACGCTATTCACAGGAAAACAGAATAATCGCTGAACCGACAAAAATGGCAAAATTGCTCCGGGACTTGAGGTACCAAAAACCCCTGGGACTGAAGGGGTTAAGAGGCATCACTTTATTCAAATGGTTTTATAAACTAGGAAACATCAATATTTTGATCATTTTATTTTTGTTAAAAATAATTATGTATATATTTGTTTCATCCACTTTTTATAACCCTCTCTCCCCAGTGATGTCGTTCCCGGCAGAGGGGGTTGAGTTGGGATTCCGTAACCATATAGAAGACGTGCGCTCCTTCCTAGATTCTCGCCATCTGGATCGTTACACGGTGTTCAACTTGTCTCCGAAGTCCTACCGCAGCGCCAAGTTCCACAACAGGGTATGGGCTTCATTTTAACCTTTTCAGCAAAAAAAATTCATCTAAAAAACCTGATTTATTCCAAACGTCATTAAACTGACGGCAGATCGGCCCCATCTGGCCCCCGTCTAGTCGCCCGTTTCTCCTGCTGTAAAGACTCAAACCTTAATCAGTCGTTGGTGTCGTCTTAGATTCAGGAGCCGTATGTCTATCCCATGCATGTTTAATACCCTCACTGTATTACCCTCTACCACTTCTGCTGGGAGGCTGTTCCGCTTACCAACCACCATAAAGTAAAGCACAGAGAGATGTGTTCGTAGACGGTCATTAAATGCTCCTTCCCTAAGAGAATTTTAACTAAGGCCGACAGATGAGGATCGTAAGCCGATTTGCTGAGAAGTTCTCTCGATCAGCAACGCTCTCAGCTGATTGGCTGAGACATGCGCCGACAGCATCAGCCAAGGTTGGACATCTACAGGAAAAGTGGTGTATCAGAAGTTATCCCTGTCTAGCTTGCCATCCTAGCAGGGGTTAATTCTGAATATACTCCTGGGGGAGGTATGGAGACTTCACCCCCCCCATAACTGTCCGCGCACGCACATGCGCACAATGTTTGCTGTAGACTTATTACCTGTATGTACCCTTTTTTTTAACCCTTCAGGTCTCAGAGTGCAGCTGGCCGGTCAGACAAGCTCCCAGCCTGCATAATTTATTCGCCGTTTGCAAGAACATGCACAACTGGCTGCAGCAGAACCCCAAAAATGTCTGCGTCATCCACTGCATGGTGAGGCAACGATGACATCATAACGCAAATGTTTAGTGGGGAAAATATAACGGGATTGAATACGGAATACAGCATACAAGGCTTTATTCTTAGGATTTATTTTATATAGCGCCATCATATTCCGCGGCGCCGTACAACGGGTGGCTTTTCTAGTTATCTGGTTTCTGTATTAAGCCCAGCGAGTGTGAAATGCGTTGCCAGGGGTGACATTGTAACAAGAACTAAAGTGCGGTTGTGCCGATTGTGTTTTGTGGACTCCTGCGATGATCTGGTTTTCTTTTTATCTCACAGGATGGCCGTGCGGCGTCCGCGGTCCTCGTCAGCTCCATGTTCTGTTTCTGTCATCTCTTTTCCAATCCCTTTCCTGCAATCCAGCTGCTGAACTCCAAGCGTCCCGGAATCGGGCTCTGGCCGTCACACCGGAGGTGCGAAACCCACAGCATCTGCCTGTCATGTAATGAGGGAGCGTTCACCCGGACCCTGGCAGCCACATAATTACTCTATAATATAAAGATAGACCCTGCCGGCAGATCGGCCCCATCCGGCCCCCGTCTAGTCACCCTTTGTCCTGCTGTAAAGACTCAAACTTTAATCAGTCGTTGGTGTCGTCTTAGATTCAGGAGCCGTATGTCTACCCCATGCATGTTTAATCCCCTCACTGTATTACCCTCTACCACTTCTGCTGGGAGGCTGTTCCCCTTATCTACCACCCTCTCAGTAAAGTAAAACTGCCTTACAATACAAATGTGGGGGGGGGGATAATTTGGATCAAGTCATATGTTATTGAGTTATATCTGTATCATTTCATTGGATAGCGTGTTTTTTTGCAGGTACATCGGATATATCTGTGACCTGGTATCAGACAAACCCACTCATCCTCACTGCAAACCGATTCTTATCAAATCCGTCACGCTGAGTCCTGTCCCGTGTTTCAACAAGCAGAGGAACGGATGCCGCCCCTTCTGTGACGTCCTCATCGGAGAGACGCGGATCTTCAGCACAATGCAGGATTACGAAAGGATGAAGTGAGACAGATTTCATACATACCGGGGGAATATTTAAATCTTTGGGGGGAAAAATATTAAAAGTGATCTCCTTCCAACAATTCCTTATCATCCGATTACAAATGAGATGTCAAAAATATTATTGTTTTATTTTTAACCCAGTTGCAGTTTTTGCCCCATAATATAATGTTTTCAGGCAGCTGCATATCAGCCGTTTGTATCTCGCTCTGTTATCTGATCCCCGATCTACTAAACCCCCGACTCCTTATCATACTGCCTGTGGGGAACAATAGAATGGCTCAGTCTTAATCACCCAGCAGACACCCTGACTAATGAAAGTGCTGAGGGTTATATTACTGTATACAGCGCTGGGGGGTTATATTACTGTATACAGCACTGGGGGTTATATTACTGTATACAGCACTGGGGGGTTATATTACTGTATACAGCGCTGGGGGGTTATATTACTGTATACAGCGCTGGGGGTTATATTACTGTATACAGCACTGGGGGTTATATTACTGTATACAGCGCTGGGGGGTTATATTACTGTATACAGCGCTGGGGGGTTATATTACTGTATACAGCGCTGGGGGGTTATATTACTGTATACAGCACTGGGGGTTATATTACTGTATACAGCACTGGGGGTTATATTACTGTATACAGCGCTGGGGGTTATATTACTGTATACAGCCCTGGGGGTTATATTACTGTATACAGCGCTGGGGGTTATATTACTGTATACAGCGCAGGGGGTTATATTACTGTATACAGCGCTGGGGGTTATATTACTGTATACAGCGCTGGGGGTTATATTACTGTATACAGTGTGGGGGTTATATTACTGTATACAGCGCTGGGGGGTTATATTACTGTATACAGCACTGGGGGGTATATTACTGTATACAGCGCATGGGGTTATATTACTGTATACAGCACTGGGGGGTTATATTACTGTATACAGCGCTGGGGGTTATATTACTGTATACAGCGCTGGGGGTTATATTACTGTATACAGCGCTGGGGGTTATATTACTGTATACAGCGCTGGGGGCTATTACTGTATACAGCGCTGGGGGTTATATTACTGTATACAGCGCTGGGGGGTTATATTACTGTATACAGCGCTGGGGGTTATATTACTGTATACAGCGCTGGGGGGTTATATTACTGTATACAGCGCTGGGGGGTTATATTACTGTATACAGCACTGGGGGATTATATTACTGTATACAGTGCTGGGGGTTATATTACTGAATACAGCACTGGGGGGTTATATTACTGTATACAGCGCTGGGGGTTATATTACTGTATACAGCGCTGGGGGGTTATATTACTGTATACAGCACTGGGGGGTTATATTACTGTATACAGCGCTGGGGGGTTATATTACTGTATACAGCGCTGGGGGTTATATTACTGTATACAGCGCTGGGGGTTATATTACTGTATACAGTGTGGGGGTTATATTACTGTATACAGCGCATGGGGTTATATTACTGTATACAGCACTGGGGGGTTATATTACTGTATACAGCGCTGGGGGGTTATATTACTGTATACAGCGCTGGGGGTTATATTACTGTATACAGCGCTGGGGGTTATATTACTGTATACAGCGGTGGGGGGTTATATTACTGTATACAGCCCTGGGGGGTTATATTACTGTATACAGTGCTGGGGGTTATATTACTGTATACAGCACTGGGGGATTATATTACTGTATACAGTGCTGGGGGTTATATTACTGTATACAGCACTGGGGGTTATATTACTGTATACAGCTCTGGGGGTTATATTACTGTATACAGCGCTGGGGGGTTATATTACTGTATACAGCGCTGGGGGTTATATTACTGTATACAGCGCTGGGGGTTATATTACTGTATACAGCGCTGGGGGCTATTACTGTATACAGTGCTGGGGGTTATATTACTGTATACAGCGCTGGGGGTTATATTACTGTATACAGCGCTGAGGGGTTATTACTGTATACAGTGCTGGGGGTTATATTACTGTATACAGCGCTGGGGGTTATATTACTGTATACAGCGCTGGGGGTTATATTACTGTATACAGCGCTGGGGGGTTATATTACTGTATACAGCGCTGGGGGTTATATTACTGTATGCAGCGCTGGGGGTGATATTACTGTATACAACGCTGGGGGTTATATTACTGTATACAGCGCTGGGGGGGTTATATTACTGTATACAGCGCTGGGGGGTTATATTACTGTATACAGCGCTGGGGGTTATATTACTGTATACAGCGCTGGGGGGTTATATTACTGTATACAGCGCTGGGGGTTATATTACTGTATACAGCACTGGGGTTATATTACTGTATACAGCTCTGGGGGTTATATTACTGTATACAGCGCTGGGGGGTTATATTACTGTATACAGCGCTGGGGGGTTATATTACTGTATACAGTGCTGGGGGGTTATATTACTGTATACAGCGCTGGGGGTTATATCACTGTATACAGTGCTGGGGGTTATATTACTGTATACAGCGCTGGGGGTTATATTACTGTATACAGCGCTGGGGGGTTATATTACTGTATACAGCGCTGGGGGTTATATTACTGTATACAGCGCTGGGGGTTATATTACTGTATACAGCGCTGGGGGTTATATTACTGTATACAGCGCTGGGGGTTATTACTGTATACAGCGCTGGGGGTTATATTACTGTATACAGCGCTGGGGGTTATATTACTGTATACAGTGCTGGGGGGTTATATTACTGTATACAGTGGGTGGGGGTTATATTACTGTATACAGCACTGGGGGTTATATTACTGTATACAGCGCTGGGGGTTATATTACTGTATACAGTGCTGGGAGTTATATTACTGTATACAGCGCTGGGGGTTATATTACTGTATACAGCGCTGGGGGTTATATTACTGTATACAGCGCTGGGGGGATATATTACTGTATACAGCGCTGGGGGGTTATATTACTGTATACAGTGCTGGGGGTTATATTACTGTATACAGTGCTGGGGTTATATTACTGTATACAGTGCTGGGGTTATATTACTGTATACAGTGCTGGGGGTTATATTACTGTATACAGCGCTGGGGGTTATATTACTGTATACAGCGCTGGGGGGATATATTACTGTATACAGCGCTGGGGGTTATATTACTGTATACAGCGCTGGGGGTTATATTACTGTATACAGCGCTGGGGGTTATATTACTGTATACAGTGCTGGGGGTTATATTACTGTATACAGCGCTGGGGGGGTTATATTACTGTATACAGCGCTGGGGGTTATATTACTGTATACAGCGCTGGGGGTTATATTACTGTATACAGCGCTGGGGGTTATATTACTGTATACAGCGCTGGGGGTTATATTACTGTATACAGCGCTGGTGTTATATTACTGTATACAGCTCTGGGGGATATATTACTGTATACAGTGCTGGGGGTAATATTACTGTATACAGCGCTGGGGGTTATGTTACTGTATACAGCGCTGGGGGGGTTATATTACTGTATACAGCGCGGGGGGTTATATTACTGTTGATGAAACGGGTTAATATCGTGTAATGTTTTGAAGGGAGTATCGTGTTCAGGACGGGAAGGTGGTCATTCCGCTGGGGGTCACAGTTCACGGGGATGTGGTGGTCTCCGTTTCCCATATGAGGTCCACCATTGGAGGAAGACTTCAAGCTAAGGTGAGAAGTTCAGGAAAGGATATTTTTGTAGTTATTGATAGTTTTGCCCCCCGCAGACCTCAGTTTTTGGTGAACAGTCTCTATTTAGTAAATATCCTCAAAATAACACAAAATAAAGTCTCACCGCCCGATAGAATTCTCGCCCCGTTTTCTTACCGGCCAAATATTCTGTTACTTTATGATGTCATCCGCTGTCTTTTTGTTTCCCACTTCAGATGACAAATACTCAGATATTCCAGATTCAGTTCCATACGGGATTCATAGCGCTGGACACCGCTACGCTCAAATTTACAAAGTGAGTATTTTCAGTATAAAAAAAACAACAAAAAACAATAAAAAAAATCTATTTTTATTTTTGAATTTTCTATAAACGGTTTTATTTACCGTCCAATAAATAAAAAATGGGTATTTTTCCATTTCTTTAGTCCTGAGAAAGATAACCAACTGTGCGGCCAATCAGGGAGCGGAGGGGAGTGCCTAATTTGGGGGGTATTGTGAAAAAATGTGTCTGTTACTATGGAAACAACACTTTTTTCCTTCTTTTATGGTAAATAATATGGACATTGAAACAAAACTCTGTTGCAATGTCTGCCTCTCGTGTGCCTCTTCCGACCGCACTCTAAACAAGCGAGTGGGGCTCGGTGTCTAAGGGGGCAGTCGCCACGGAGTAATCGCGCATGCGCGTAAATATTTTTCCACCCGTGCTTTTCTTTAAAGTCCCGCTTTGTGACTCCCAGGCCGGAGCTGGATGCGTGCGACTCTCCCGAGAAATACCCGCAGCTGTTCCACGCCACTCTGGAGCTGGAGATGGAAGCCACGGACAGACAGACGGACCTGACGCCCCCGTGGGAACACTTCCCGTCCAAAGACATTAACCCCGCCATACTTTTTTCCTCCCATCAGGAACTCCAGGACGCTCAGGCAGCTGGCGGTAAGGACTGTGAGTCTCTGTATATGATCCTCGGGATCTCAGAGCGCATGTTCCCTCACTGATACGTGTTACACGCGTGTTTCACAGGTAAAGCTCCTACCGAACAGCATCAAGACAACATAAAGACCCCAGGACAGAGCACATTCTTCTCCTCTTTGAGTTGGCAAGGTATAGATCTGAATTATACATACGTATGAACACATAGAATATCCCACGCGTGTTTAAATCCCCCCGCTGCATTAGCGTCTACCACTTCTGCTGGGTGGCTGTTCCACTTATCTACTACCATCTCAGTAAAGTAAAGACATTCTAAGCCTCTGACCCTCTAGTTTTAAAGCAGCTGCTTTAATATCTTGGTCCCGTTCTCACCGGTCCGTCCGCGTCTGTCGTTGATCAGATTCGTTTTGTTATTTGACGGAGTTTTCTTGCGTCTGCGCGGCGGATCCTTTTTATATCTCGTCACATAATCTTTGACGCGTATGAAGAAAGTTATGCGAGAAATAATTTCCATTAAAACAGTTATTTACTCCTCCACCCCCTGGACAGAAAGGCTTGTTTTATGGGAAATAAGTTTGGGGTCACTTAGAAAATTCCTTGTTTTTGAAAGAAGAGCAGGTTTTGCCCATTAAAATAACATGAAATGGATCAGAAATCCAGCGCAGACGGGGTTAATGTTGTAAATGACTATTGTAGCTGGAAACGGCTGATTTTTAATGGAATCTCTTCATAGGCGTACAGAGGCCCTTTATCACTCCCATCACTCCTGTGTTCCAACGGCCCTTTATCACTCCCATCACTCCTGTGTTCCAATGGCCCTTTATCACTCCCATCACTCCTGTGTTCCAATGCCCCTTTATCACGCCCATCACTCCTGTGTTCCAATGGCCCTTTATCACTCATATCACTCCTGTGTTCCAATGGCCCTTTATCACGCCCATCACTCCTGTGTTCCAATGCCCCTTTATCACTCCCATCACTCCTGTGTTCCAATGGCCCTTTATCACTCCCATCACTCCTGTGTTCCAATGCCCCTTTATCACTCCCATCACTCCTGTGTTCCAATGGCCCTTTATCACTCCCATCACTCCTGTGTTCCAATGCCCCTTTATCACGCCCATCACTCCTGTGTTCCAATGGCCCTTTATCACTCCCATCACTCCTGTGTTCCAATGGCCCTTTATCACTCCCATCACTCCTGTGTTCCAATGGCCCTTTATCACTCCCATCACTCCTGTGTTCCAATGGCACGTTGTGTTTGCTGATCCAAGTTTAAGTATAAAAGTCTCAGTGTTGGTTAGAAATCCTTTTTGTAATGATGTCACATCCAGAAATGTCCTTGTTTTCCATGCAAACAGCTGAGTGACCCCAAACTTTTGAACGTTGTGTGCACTGAGCAGGATTTTTATGGGAAAATACTCGTTTATAAATGTCTTTCTTTTTGTTTTTTTTTTTTATCTCCTCTGAACTCAATTCACCAAAATTTTTGTTTTCTAAGAACAAAGGTCAGAGAAGTCCGGCTCGCACCCCGTGGCGGAGGATCGCGCGGCGTTGGTCCACGAGGAGAGCGAGCAGTCGGACGACGAACTCCTCTCCCTCTCCAGCCAGCACAGTAACACGAGCGGCGAGAAGCTACACGGGACCCCAAAGCACAAAAAAGCCCCCCCGCCGGCTCCTTCCGCCCCCGCTGAGGATGTAGACCTGCTGTGTCTGGATGGGAGTGCTGTGAGCCGCACTCCTCCTTCCCAGCCAAAACCACCCCCCTCAAACTCAGACTTATTGAATGATATTTTTGGGGGTGCGCCTCAGGGAACCGGGGAGACCCTCTTCCAAACCGAAGGGATGGGCTCTGCTCAGTCCACCCCGAGACGGTCAGCGGCCTCGCCGTCTCCATCCCAGTCTCCCAGGATCGGAGAAGGTAATTTTATGATTTTCTCATCCCTCACTGTATTAGCCTCTACCATTTCTGCTGGGAGGCTGTTCCACATATCTACCACCCTCTTTTAGTAAAGTAACGTCATTTATTTTCTGTTTATAAAACTCCAGCTGCCACTTTCGATCCGTTTGGCTGCAGTCCTCAGCCGCCGGCCAAGGACCTACTGGGGTCGTTCCTCAGCACTTCAAATACCGGCAGCAGAGACGCTTTCATACATACGACCCGAAGTCCGTCCCCGACAGTCCACATCGACCCGTTCAATATGGGTGAGGAAAAAGTACTATCCGAAAACCAGAAAACAGAATGGCCGCCCAGCGGCGGAAACCTAGAGGGAAAGAACCATTTTTCTGTGGCTGTCCGATTTTACTCATAATAATAATCATAATAACAATAATAAAAATAATATAATAGTATAAGAAATGATAATAATAAATGTGTTAATAATAATAATAATCATAAAAAGTGTTAATAATAAAGCTTTTAATAATAATAACAATAATAATATTAACATCACTAATATAATAGTATAAGTGTTAATAATAATAATAATAATAAATGTATTAATAGAAGTGTTAATAATAATAATAATAATAATAACAATAATAATATTAACATCACTAATATAATAGTATGTGTTAATAATAATAATAATAATCATATTAACAGTAATAATATCACTAATATAATAGTATAAGAAATAATAAATGTGTTAATAATAATAATAATAACAATAATAATAAGTGTTAAAAATAATAATAATAATAATAAAGGTGTTAATAACAATAATAATATTAATATCACTAATATAATAGTATGTGTTAATAAAATAAGTGCTATTATTATTATTATTAACAATATACGTGTTAATAATAATAATTATATGTGTTAATAATTATTGTTATTATTATGAACACATTTATTATTATTATTAACACATATTGTTATTATTATAATACTAATTAATAAACACTAATATAATAGTATAAGTGTTAATAAAATAAGTTTTAATAACAACAATATAAGTGTTAATAATTATAATTAATTAATAATTTATAAGTAATATAATAATTATTATTAGTATTAGTAATAGTAGTAATAAAAGTATTTCTTCCTGGTACCATTACTAGATTCTTGCAGTTAAATTCCTTGTGTTCTCGTAGAGAGGACAAACCAATAAAGTAAAACCCTCAAAAATAATACTTTATAATTACTCCTTATTTTAGAAACAGAGAAACAATCCCCGTTCGGCTCATCTCGTTTGCCAGTTTTTCCTGCTGTAAAGACTCAGGAGCCATAGGCCTGCACCATGCATATTTAAATTTCCTCACTGTTTTAGCCACTACCACTTCTGCTGGGAGGCTGTCCCGCTTATCTACCACCTCTTCAGTCAAGTAAAATGTTTTACTCACAGTTATTTATTGTCTAGCGGATCTTTTGCATCCTGAGTTTTATTCTGCTAGGAATAATCCGTTTTATCCATTTATAAAGCATGGAATTATGTATTTAATTATTATTTTATCGCTCATCTATATACGTTTCTTTTTTTGTTAGCACCTCCTTCCGTTTCAATTCAGCCCGACGTTTCAGGTACGTGGAATTGGAGCGGCACCACGCCAGGTAAGCTCAGTGAAGGTCTTTATACGGACCTTTTACTAAACAGCCTCTAGATCGTAAGCCTGCGAGCCGAGCCCTCTGTCCCTAACGTATCGAGTCGTCTCTTCTAGCTGTGTCAGACCCTTGGAATGTAGGGACTGGAACTCCTGACTTAGTGAGTGGGGATATGCATCGCTCTGGTACTGAAAGAGTCAAACTACATTTAATAGTGAGATAAATTATCTATAGTCTTATAGTCTATTTTTTTATTTTTTTCCATCCCCAAAAAATGCATTTTTTTTAATATTTAAAAAATATTTTTTTTACATTTTTTTTGTGGTTTATAAAAAGAAACAGGGGAAAAAACAAAATTGTGACTGCTTGACACAAACTGACACCAAAAAGCAACAGAAAAGGCAAAAAATATCACCATAAAAAACCCACATAAATAAGTATTGTACAGCGCTGCGGAATATGATGGCGCTATACAAACAATAAATAATAATAATAATATTTAATATTTATATAAAGAACACAAAGTGAAATATATGGCGTTAGCGTCGATATAAATGCCGATAATCCCTTTATGTTTTAATATTCCGTGTTTCGGAACTCCCAGGCGGTTTAGGCGTGGGAAGCAGATCGGCAGCTACCAGCCCCACTGGGTCACCGCACGGCACTCCTATCCATCAGCCCAAGCCGCAGAACCTCGACCCCTTTGCTGACCTCGGGACGTTGGGCGCCAATTTATCGGGTAAACTGAATTAATTAATTTATTTAATCATTTATTTATGTTGTCATTTGAGCCTAAAAATGTTATGTTTGCAGAGTAACCCTTTTCTAGGGTTTTTAGCTGATTTTGGTTTATTCCTGGCATATCTCTAGGTTCTGCGTTTGCCAGTAAGCCGACCACGCCAACGGGATGCGGAGGGGGGTTTCCACCGGCTAGCTCGCCGCAGCACGTCGGAGGGTCCGGCCGGCAGCAGAACGCGGGGTATAACTGGCAACAGACTCAGACCAAACCCCCAGCCAACATGTCGCACTCCTCCCCGCAGAACAGACCCAATTACAATATCAGCTTCTCTGCCCCCGGCGGCGGCGGGGGGCACAGCGAGAAAGGCAAGGCGGCCCCCGGAACCGGTGAGTTTTGACAGGTACCTGTTTTGCTGAGGGTTTGATGGGTTGAACCGCCTGAGGATGATGGGAGTAGTCAGCTGGAGCAATGAGCCGATGAGAAGGGGCAGTAATGTCCCGGTCACTTTGTCGTGGCAGGTACCAAGCGAGTATTACCCCCCCCCCCCCCGTCCATCGAGGTGGGAAGATCCATTAAGCCGCCCCGGATTTATAGGATGAATTTATTTTTGGTTTAAGATAAACAGAAGTTTTCCGGCGACAATTTCGAGGATTTGCTCTCCGGCCAAGGATTCAACGCACACAAAGAAAGGAAAGGACCCCGGACCATCGCCGAGATGAGGAAAGAGGAGATGTCCAAGGACATGGACCCCGAGAAGTTAAAGGTGAGGCTGAGAGAACCAGCGGAGAGGCGTCGGCAAACCGGGGAGCTCTCAGGGGAGCCCCCGAGTCTCAGGGGTTTTTTGCCCCAATCTCAGGGTCGGGGGGCAGATTCTCCGGCCTGGAGCTCATTCCTTCCTATCCTACGTCGATCTGATGATAGCGAAGAGTCCTACTGAGTGCTGTTGCTCCCAGTATGCTATGGTTGATATCCCTGCTTGAATGCAGGTGGACTCCATTAAATAATGACAAGTAAGGGTTGCCATGACGACCGGTATTAGCGCCGTTGGAGTAACACATTTAGGAACTCGCTACATAGAATCTTCACAGTGGGCTATTAAGGGGTTAATATTTAGAGAGTGTCAGCTGATTTAGAACATCCATTCAGAATCTTGCTTATTTTTTTATTTCAGTTTAGGATTAGAAAATATGGCGGGAGATCCGCTTTAGGGATCTTAGTGTCAATCAGTGAAAGATATAACACACCTTTAGTAAACTGCCCCCCCCGTATGTTACCTCCGGCCACCGCTAAACAAACCAGAAAAGTGAATTTTCTTACAGAGAAAACCTTATTTTCAGATATTAGACTGGATTGAGGGTAAGGAGCGGAACATCCGGGCTCTCCTCTCCACCATGCATACGGTGCTGTGGTCAGGAGAGACTAAGTGGAAAGCGGTCAGCATGGCGGACCTGGTGACCCCGGAACAAGTGAAGAAGGTTTATCGAAAAGCCGTCCTCGTAGTACATCCAGACAAAGTAAGTAAAAAAAAAAACACCTGAGATTACGGCTGATAGGGTTTGTTGCCATAGCTGCAGAAAAAACTGTTGGTTTCCCGTTGCTATATATTTGGCCTGCTTGCTCAAATAATAGGTGGGAATTAAGCATTAAACGGCCATTCCTTTCTTTACTAAATATAAAAGCAAAAACCAACCCTGAAATCGCAATAAAAGAAATAAATTTATATATAAATATAAAAATTCTGCTGCTATGGCAACAAATCCTTTACATCATGATGTCAATTGGATCTCGATTAAACTATACTAGCCTCTCATTAATATTATTTAGTAATTTATATAGGACCATCAATCATATCCTGCAGCGCTGTATATATATATAGAGAGAGAGAGAGAGAGAGAGAGAGAGTGTAAGCTCTTTGAGCAGGGCCCTCCTCACCTGTTGTTTCAGTAAGTCTAATTGTTATGTTATATACTACTTGGCATGTCCTGTTTACCCCTTTGTACAGCGCTGTGGACTATAATGGTGCTATATAAAAACAATAAATAAATAAAAAATAAATTATATATATATATATACAGCTGGGACTATAAACGCAACAACCACTAGAGGGCGAACTAAACCAATACAGGGACATTGTTTCACTGTATGGGCAAATTTGACCTAAACATTCTGCTAGGCATGGGGCAAATATAGCAGAGAATTTAAATGTCATATTACGGGTATATATAATTAATGTATAATATATATATATATATATAATGTATATAATGTATATATAATGTATATAATGTATATATAATGTATATAATGTGTATATATAATGTATATAATGTGTATATATAATGTGTATATATATAATGTATATAATGTGTATATAATGTATATATAATGTATATAATGTGTATATAATGTATATATAATGTATATAATGTATATATAATGTATATAATGTGTATATATAATGTATATAATGTGTATATATAATGTGTATATATATAATGTATATAATGTGTATATAATGTATATATAATGTATATAATGTGTATATAATGTATATATAATGTATATAATGTTTATAATGTATATATAATGTATATAATGTGTATATATATATATCATAGGTATATTTTATTTTGCAGGCCACCGGGCAGCCGTACGAACAATATGCAAAGATGATTTTTATGGAGCTGAACGACGCATGGTCAGAATTTGAGAACCAAGGACAGAAGCCGTTATATTAACCCCGTAGTATCCAGATTCCCCCCCAAACGCAGCATTCGTCCCGCAACAGACCCGGCAAATCCACAAACATTACAAAAAAAACCCATAAAATCGCCCAATTCTGTGATTTTACACCAAAATTCTGTTTTATTTCTGGCAATTAATAGTTACAGATACAAGATCCCATAATAATGATGATGATGATTTTTTCCAGTTGTTTGGTCATAGTGTTAAATCTCTGCCCACCCCGACCCCGGTATCTGTATTTATTTATTTATGTATTTAATTCACTTTCACTTTAATGATAAAATGTTTAACTTCAGAGCCCGGGACGCACCGATATTAGATGATTTTGTGGCCTGGCTGTGAGGTTCGATGCAGAGAAGCGATGCCAGATTTCATTGGTTCTGCCTGCTCTGGGGGTTCAGATGTCCCAAGGGGCCCCAGGCTTCCGAATCCCCTTTGCCTTTATCCCCCTTGATCCTGCGCGGGGAGCCGGAGGCACCTCTGTATACGGGCGACCACATCAGCCTTTTGCTTTTATACAGGTTACCGGGGTCCCTAATAGAAAACTGAAATGCCATTGGTTACATTCTTTTGTTGGGCAATCACCATACCCAGGGCCTTCCCAGCATAGGCCACGTGGAGCTCTCCCGGAGGAGCTGCTTTGCATAAAGGAGGGACTAGCTCCATGTGGGACAGGGGTTAGCAGTGTGCGTTTCTGGGCGGGGCTTTTAGTGGGAAAGAACTGGGCGGAGAGCAGCAGAAAGTAGGCGGGAAGTGGGTGTGGCCATTGTGTTCCCCTGCCAGGAGAAAGAAGAATCGGAGCCGGAGACCCTGGGGGAGCAGGGCTTCACCCGGAGACTCCAGGCCATCTATGGAGAGGTTTTCGTGCCCAATAACCGATGTCCCCGTTTCTATTTGGTTTGCTTGTCCGAACGTTTGCTAAACCAGTCGATTAACGATTGAAGGGGTTAAAGGTCCAAAACTTGGTTTAACCCTTCCAGGGCCTGGAATGGCCCTCCAGCATACAATTACCCTGCTCTTCTCTGGGTTTGAAGCTTTATAATACCAAACCTACAGGACCCTCGGCTTCAGGCTACGTTTCCAGCGATGCTCGGTGGGGAATAATTCCCCGGCCCATTAACTCCTCGTTGTTCTGCGTTTCTTAGAACACAACCCCGGAATCTGGTTTTTTTCCCCCCAGACAATCTATTTATATTAACCATGTTATCATTTGATTTCTTAATTGTTTTTTAAAATATTATTATTATTTTTTTTATGCATCAGGTTTAACCCTTCTAGGGCCAGAGTGGGAAAGCAATAAGGTGATCACCCACTCTGATTCTTGAAGAGTTATTTATTTATTTTTTTGCGTTTTTTCCTCCCTTTCATGCACTTTTTGTTAATTTATGCAAACGCCGTTACCTACGGAGAGACGTTACGATCTCTTGTTTTTTTTTTTATGCAGTACTTTTAAAAAAAAAAAAAAAAGCAAAAAAATAAATAAGCAAAAACAGGTGAGATCACGCAAGAGGTGAAACTGCATCATGGGAAAAAAAGAGCTTTTTGAACAAAAAAAAAATTGTCATGTTTACCTGGAATGTAAAACGCGTTCTTGTGATCGGTTAATTGTAATTCTTTTGCGTTTCTAGGTATTATTGTGTATGTGATACATATTATCACCGAATCTATGGGTGTAACATACGCTTTCTACCCCCCCCATAAACTATTAGCTCCATACCCCCATTCTAGCAATGCGTAAAGCCTTTTATTTCCCAATCCTAAGAAAAAAAATAACTTTACCCTTTGCATACCGGAGGCATGTTCTGTGGAGTGATGCATTGCTCCCCCTCTAGCACCAAACGGGTTAATGACAAAAAAAAAAAAAGTGCATCGGTTTTATGTTTTTATTTCCATGCTTGTTTGTGGTTTAAAACAATTAAACATGCATTCCTTTTCTATTAAAAACAAGAAAAAAAAGACCCAATATTGACTTTTCTTTCTTTACAATGGGGATAGACTGAAGAGGGTGGTGGGTAAGTGGAACATCCTCCCAGCAGAGGTGGTAGAGGGTAATACAGTGAGGGTATTAAACATGCATGGGATAGACATACGGCTCCTGAATCTAAGACGAGACCAACGACTGATTAAGGTTTTAGTCTTTACAGCAGGAGAAACGGGCAGCTAGACGGGGGCCGGACGGGGCCGATCTGCCTCAGTTGCCCCTTTCTTCAGCTGTCTTGTTAGGGTCATTATTTTTAGCTACCGGAAAACATCACATCGAGTTCCTACCAAGTCCCGCCGGACCTGCGGCACCTTAGGTTTATTGATTGCTATAGCGCCATCATATTCTGCAGCGCTGTACAATGACCCCAGTAATATCTCTGGATACAGTTGCAGAGTTACGGAGTCCGACACCTGGGTTTTCGGAATGGAGCGGTACGGCACTCTTTGGGGTTCTGCAAATACCGGCCGGGTTCTCTCCTGCGGGGCGAGGTGTGAAGAAAAGAAACATTGGGGGGGGGTTCCTTCCGAGCCGGGATTAAGATTTCAGATTTCTCCAGATTCTGATAATAGCAGAAATACGTTCAGCGAAAGAACGTGGCGTCTTGTGCTGCGAGCCTTGGAAAGATGCAGGATGTTGGGTTACGTAGCTAGAAGATTATTGTTATATATATATATATATATACATAGCGCCATCATATGCCGTAGCGCAGTACTATGAGTAGACAAGACATAAAAAGCAGTACATAACATAATAATTTGATTTATAGAAACAACAAGTGAGGCTCAAACGCGCTTACAATACAGGAGATACAAGAAACAAAATGTCAGAAAACATCAGGATCTCAACATGCGCAGCTCAGGGGAAACACGAGCGGCAATTTAAACATTTCAGTACATAGAGGGGTTAAACAAAGTACAGGAGGGTATTCAGTGGAAGAGAATGTTGAAAGATGCGATCGCGCAGGGTTAGGTGGCGTGGATATTATAGTACAGATCATCTCTTCATTAAGAGGCGGATACGTTGAACAGCCTTCCAGCAGAAGCGGTAGCAGTTAACACAGTAAGTGAATTTAAACATGCATGGGCCAGTTTTTACAGCCGGAGTAAACGGAGGGACTGGTTCTTCGCCGCTGGTTGTTTCTGTATTTCGGTGCGAAACCTAACTCTGAGTCACAGTATCCGAGCCAGCAGCCCGACTCTCCGCACCCAGTCCCTCCAGCCTCCTCTGTAAGTGACAGCCGGAAGGAGCAATCCAAAGGGGGAGGCAGGAGCTGCTCCGGGACCTCCTTACCTCTCCGGCCTCCTAGAGGAGGAAAAAATAAATAAAAAATAAAACATTTCCTGTTTCCTCCCCTTTTTCTGTGTCAGGAAGCGGACTCGGTAAACACAGCTCCTGCTCCAAACATGGCTGGCATTAAAGGTAATGTGCAACTTCAGCTTCCTCGCTGCCCCCCGGCCCCTCCTGATACAATCTGTGACCTATGCGTTAACTGCAAACGCACCGGCCCTAGGAGCCAAAGTTCTAGATGTTGAGCAATCACCATGGAAACCAGCAGAATGTTGCCGCAGACTGTATCTCATCTCCTTAAAACTTTCCTCCCTTTAAACTGCGTGCGCGCCTGTGCCTGCGAGGGTTAATGCATGCTTTAACCTTTTAGTAACTAAAGGGAGGTTTGAACGAACCTGCGGTAAATCTCTCAACACCCACATTATTATTACTATTATTATTATTATTATATTATTATTATTATTATTATCTTTTATTTATATAGCGCCAACTATTCCCGCAGTGCTTCTTACAGTCCCTACATTCAAACTAGACACGACACGTTAGATAAAGAGGGTCCGGCTCGCGATGTATCGGAGATTCTGTTTTATTTACCTTTTAAATAGAAATCTTTGTGTTTCTTCGATACGTTGTTGCTTTTCTCTATTCTCTGTTTAAATGCCTTTTTAACCTTTTAAAGATTCGCTCCTCAAAGAGTTAATAAGACATTTATTGTCATTTTGGAGTCATTGAGGCTGATTGTATAAATTGTGTGTGTGGGGGGGGAAAGGTGAAATCTCCATGGCAACCAAAGTAATATTCATGTTCTTTCTTCTTTGTTTCTGAATCGCTTTGCCCTTCGCACACAAAGCCCCCCCCCCAATTACACGCTGAGGGGGAAGAATAAAGAACTAAAAATATTTAGATATTTCTAACAACTTTATGGAATCAGAATCACCCAGAAAATTTATACCCATTCGGCCCCCGTCTAGTCTTCCGTTTCTCCCGCTGTAAAGACTCAAACCTTAATCAGTCGTTGGTCTCGTCTTAGATTCAGGAGCCGTATGTCTATCCCATGCATGTTTAATCCCCTCGCTGTATTACCCTCTACCACTTCTGCTGGGAGGCTGCTCCACTTATTAACCACCTTCACAGTTTAAATACATTTACGGAAATCCAGCTAATAGCATTAGAAACAAATTAGGTTCTACTGGACTGTAAAATTAAGTTCGTGTGATTTTAGGTGGGCCGATACTTTCATCAATGTAAATATTTTATAATCATGGTAATATATTGTTTTTTTTCAATCATCAAAACATCTCTGTGATGTCATAAGTTCTACAACTTAACTCAGTGATAAAAAAGCCGTAATGCAATCTAAGGCCAATATTTGTCTCTTTCCTGCTACTACTACAACTCTTATGATGCTCAGCCAGCAAGTCATGGGGGCCACATATGATTGGACTGATTTTGTTTTTTAAATACTCTTTGAGCTGTTATATCTTTTTTTTTTACTGTTTATTGTTGATGTTTTTTTTCCGGGTTGTAGCGTTGGTCGGATTGTCGTTTAGCGGAGCCATCGGCCTGACGTTCCTTATGTTGGGATGCTCCCTGGAGGAATACAGGTACGCACCCCTCCCCCCAGCATGGTGATGGATTATTTTTATGTCACATGACAATTAGGCCTTCCCAGAAAAATTATAAATGAGGCAGGGTTTCCCCTGATCAAGGATGCACTAGGAATGATGATTTTTATAATAAAAAACAGTTAAATTTAGGAGATTACCTTTAAATAATTTATACCCTTTAGAGCCTAGGCTGGTTTTCTTACATATCTATAATATATAATATATACATATTACAGGACGGTGTCTGATCCCTGCGCACAAACTGCCATTACCCTCTGTCATATAACACCGACCGCTTCACCAAACAACAATCAGGGAGTTAACCACAGGGGAGATGTAACAGTATACAGAATAACCCCCAGCGCTGTATACAGTAATAAAACCCCCAGCGCTGTATACAGTAATATAACCCCCCCAGCACTGTATACAGTAATATAACCCCCAGCACTGTATACAGTAATATAACCCCCAGCGCTGTATACAGTAATATAACCCCCAGCGCTGTATACAGTAATATAACCCCAGCACTGTATACAGTAATATAACCCCCCAGCGCTGTATACAGTAATATAACCCCCCAGCGCTGTATACAGTAATATAACCCCCAGCGCTGTATACAGTAATAACCCCCAGCGCTGTATACAGTAATATAACCCCCCAGCGCTGTATACAGTAATATAACCCCCAGCGCTGTATACAGTAATATAACCCCCAGCGCTGTATACAGTAATATAACCTCCAGCGCTGTATACAGTAATATAACCCCCAGCGCTGTATACAGTAATATAACCCCCAGCGCTGTATACAGTAATATAACCCCCAGTGCTGTATACAGTAATATAACCCCCCAGCGCTGTATACAGTAATATAACCCCCAGCGCTGTATACAGTAATATAACCCCCCAGCGCTGTATACAGTAATATAACCCCCAGCGCTGTATACAGTAATATAACCCCCCAGCGCTGTATACAGTAATAACCCCCAGCGCTGTATACAGTAATATAACCCCCCAGCGCTGTATACAGTAATATAACCCCCAGCGCTGTATACAGTAATAACCCCCAGCGCTGTATACAGTAATATAACCCCCAGCGCTGTATACAGTAATATAACCCCCCAGCACTGTATACAGTAATATAACCCCCAGCGCTGTATACAGTAATATAACCCCCAGCGCTGTATACAGTAATATAACCCCCAGCGCTGTATACAGTAATATAACCCCCAGCGCTGTATACAGTAATATAACCCCCCAGCGCTGTATACAGTAATATAACCCCCAGCGCTGTATACAGTAATATAACCCCCAGCGCTGTATACAGTAATATAACCCCCAGCGCTGTATACAGTAATATAACCCCCAGTGCTGTATACAGTAATATAACCCCCCAGCGCTGTATACAGTAATATAACCCCCCAGCGCTGTATACAGTAATATAACCCCCCAGCGCTGTATACAGTAAAATAACCCCCCAGCGCTGTATACAGTAATATAACCCCCCAGCACTGTATACAGTAATATAACCCCCCAGCGCTGTATACAGTAATATAACCCCCAGCGCTGTATACAGTAATATAACCCCCCAGTGCTGTATACAGTAATATAACACCCAGCACTGTATACAGTAATATAACCCCCAGCACTGTATACAGTAATAACCCCCAGCACTGTATACAGTAATATAACCCCCCAGCACTGTATACAGTAATATAACCCCCCAGCGCTGTATACAGTATAACCCCCCCAGCGCTGTATACAGTAATATAACCCCCAGCGCTGTATACAGTATAACCCCCAGCGCTGTATACAGTAATATAACCCCCAGCACTGTATACAGTAATATAACCCCCAGCGCTGTATACAGTAATGTAACCCCCAGCGCTGTATACAGTAATATAACCCCCAGCGCTGTATACAGTAATATAACCCCCAGCGCTGTATACAGTAATATAACCCCCAGCGCTGTATACAGTAATATAACCCCCAGCGCTGTATACAGTAATATAACCCCCAGCGCTGTATACAGTAATGTCAGTCATGTGATATTTTGGGTGACATTGCTGGCTCAAACACCACACTGAACTGATGCTTTATGGCAATGCATCCATAGATCAGATAACAGAGCGAGAATCATACAAATGTCTGGAATCCTCCCGCTTTCTTTTTTCCAGAGTTTATTGGCCGCTGTTCGTTCTGATATTTTACGTCATCAGCCCCATTCCGCACTTCATCGCCAGACGGCTCAGCGACGACACGGACGCCGCCAGCAGCGCCTGCCGGGAACTAGCGGTTTTTTTCACCACCGGGATCGTGGTCTCGGCGTTTGGCCTCCCGATTGTTCTGGCCAGAGTCATGGTGGTGAGTTAATAAAAAAATCATCAGAGGGGCCGCGGGAGAGCAGAGATCCGTGTCCTCGTAAGCATGAAACACGGATCTCCTCTCCACCATAAGTAGGGAGCATAAATATTAATTTATTTGGAGAAAAGAACAGTTTAGATCAAATTAACTCAATGAGCCAAAAAGTGAGAGATCTGTGAAAAAAAATCTAATAAAAAAAAAAATAGAATTCTCTTGGTTATTCTGTAAAGACTTCACTAACCTCTAGAGGGCGCTCCGACCTCCACCGATACTGAAAATAGAACACAAAACGTTTTACTTTATACAGCGCTGGGGGTTATATTACTGTATACAGCGCTGGGGGTTATTACTGTATACAGCGCTGGGGGTTATATTACTGTATACAGCGCTGGGGGTTATATTACTGTATACAGTGCTGGGGGTTATATTACTGTATACAGTGCTGGGGTTATATTACTGTATACAGCGCTGAGGGGTTATATTACTGTATACAGCGCTGGGGGGTTATATTACTGTATACAGTGCTGGGGGTTATATTACTGTATACAGTGCTGGGGGTTATATTACTGTATACAGTGCTGGGGGTTATATTACTGTATACAGCACTGGGGGTTATATTATTGTATACAGCGCTGGTGGGTTATATTATTATATACAGCACTGGGGGTTATATTATTGTATATACAGCGCTGGGGTTATTACTGGGCTCTGACTCTCTGTTCCGTTGCAGATTAAGTGGGGCGCCTGCGGATTGGTCCTGGCAGGGAACGCCGTTTTATTCCTTACAATCCTCGGCTTCTTCGTTGTGTTTGGGAGAGGAGATGACTTCGGATGGGAACAGTGGTAACGAGTATCCGTTCCTCCCGCGCTGACCCCCCGGCGTACGACGTGTTCTCGCTGTACATGCGCGCCTCGCGTGTATATTATCCGCTCCCTGTTTACAGGCTTCTTCTCGTTTGTAGGGGAGCTTTGTTTCCGTTTTGTAAAATAGATACTTTATATCCGTATAGATTCTCTGGTAATAAAAGAATTTACCGTGACGCCGAGCATTCATCGCGCATGCGGTTCCCGGGTCTGTTCCAGGACTCGCGAGGCTGTTATTGGGTTTTTGCGTACCGCGCACGTTCTTTGGCAGTATCTCTTATTACTTCTTTCAATCATTTCAGCTGCCCCCGTACTGTTCCTAGAGGTCAGACCTTGAGACGGGCGGACATTATTGGGTCTCGCTCTGTGTATCGGGGTGAGAAATGCACTTTTCACGCTAATGAAATCACATTTCTTTATAGAGCGCCAGCACATACCGTAGCGCAGGAGTTAAAACGTATGGTCGTTATAACGATATGCTTGTAATGCGGTTCTGTAACGTGTGCCTTACACACCATGTCTAACGACCCCCGTGCAGCCTGCGTAGGGGCTACAAATATCATCCAATTTGCTTCATTCATATTTTTTTCCCGGGAATGCTTAATTGTCATGTGACACAAACGCTCGGCACTTTTACAGTTAAATGCTGCATTGGAAACATTATTTCTCGTGCTGTTAAATGCCCCATCCTTACCCTGGAGTTATTATTTCATCATGTTTGTTTCAGGGAATGTGTCTCATGTGACAAAAGAAACCATGATGTCATAGGTTGTTGCCATAGAAACCGGTACTCAGCAATTAATGTGTTGATTTTAAAATCTTGAATAGAACCAACTCGTTTTTGGTTCCCCTTCAGGTCATTGCTATGGTATGCAGGGGCAAATGGGGAAACGTTTAATGCACCCATGAGTTTTATTTGGGGAAAAAAGGGATAATTTAAGGTTTATTGTAGGGGCAGGAACTAGTTTGATGTGGGTGGGGTAACCATGTCACCACACCCACTAGCCTCTTAGCCCCACCTCCAAAGTTACACATAAGCCTCATTGTGCCTTATAAGAAATCAAGCATTGAACCCAAACTCATCAGATTTAAAATAAATCTCTCCTGCAGTAAAGTTATAAAAACATAAACAATTGTAAAGGTTATTAGCGAGTGCGAGGCGTAGGAGGAATGGAAGGACTTTTTTTCTTTACTGAGATGGTAGTAGATAAGTGGAACAGCCCCCCAGCAGAAGTGGTAGAGGGTAATACAGTGAGGGGATTAAACATGCATGGGATAGACATACGGCTCCTGAATCTAAGACGAGACCAACGACTGATTAAGGAAAAGCAGACAGATTAGATGGGGCCGAAGGGGGCCGATCTGTTGCTCAGTTCTACCTTCTGGGGAACTCAGAGTATTGACTTTCTGTCTGCCGTAGATATTAACGCTGACGGGAGCGAGCGAGGGGAAGGAATGTATCGATCGTCTTATTACCTTCCATAAATCCTTACAGAGTCATGTGACCTGCCATTATCGACAGAAGAAGTTAAACCCTTAATTAGCGAAGGATGAACCAATGGCTTGGGAGAGGGAGGGGCTTAGGCTTTGTCCGTAATTCATAACCTAACAATGAATCCTTTACAATATTATTTGTTTTGTTCATTTATTTACATTGTATCTGTTTCTAAATATAATCTACGTGTAGAAGATTCCATACTCTCACAGAACGTAGCTCTTCGTACAGAACGTATCTTTCCCTTCGAAGATCCTCCATTCATTATCTGTTACTGAGCAGCTCAATTATACAATTTTCTACAATTTTAAGAGAAAATTTCATGAAATTATTGTTTTCAGGCAACTTCAATATCAGCTGTTTGTATGATTCTCGCTCTGTTATCTGATCCCCGATCTACTAAACCTCCCCGACTCCTTATCATACTGCCTGTGGGGAACAATAGAATGACTCAGTCTGAATCAACCAGATGGACTCTGTGACTAATGGAAGTCTATGGAGGAACGGACTTCATTAGCATCGCAATAAAGCATCAGCTCAGTGTGGTGTTTGATAAGTGAAGTCACCCAAAATATCACATGACTGACAGCACCGGCGGCTCCAGGTCCGCAGATAAAGGGAGTTTATTGGGAGAAAATTAGAGAAACCTAATGCGAGCCGTTATGTGACTAAAGCTCAGATGATTGCCCCAGGGCTCATTATTCAGCCACTTGTCTCCTGGGTTCTGCCAAGATGAGTCCCTTTAATTCCACATATTGTTTTTACCTGGAGTCTGTAGAAAACGTATGTAAGGAAGTTTTACTTTCTGAGCGGGTGGTAGATAAGTGGAGCAGCCTCCCAGCAGAGGTGGTAGAGGGTAATACAGTGAGGGGATTAAACATGCATGGGATAGACATACGGCTCCTGAATCTAAGACGAGACCAACGACCGATTAAGGTTTGAGTCTTTACAGCAGGGGAAACGGGCCGAATGGGGCCGATCTGCTGGTAAATTCTGTTTCTATATAACTCTGATTGCGCAATCCTGCCATGTTAGCTCCCCATAGACCTAACACTGAGCTCAGCAGGGCCGGAGTTGGACTCGAGGAGTTATTGCAGAATTTCTATATTTAATGTAGGAATGTAAGTGAATTTTTTTACAATTTGGATTTCATGAAACGATTATTATATAAACTGCACAATAAAGGGTTTTTTCCCCTTTAGCATGGGTTTCAAAATGTTTGTTTCTTTCTGATCTGTAAAACCTGCATTATATGGTTTGATTTGTGACAATTATATGAAGTATCACTTTTTGTGGAAAATAAACATTCGCTGAAACCATTTCTTCTATTTTTTTCTTTGTTTCAGAATAATTATTTCTCCTGCCAAATGCTTTGTTTGGACTAATCTATTTTTGCCAAAGCAAAGGAGCCGGTGCTATGTGCTGCACGAAAGCATTAAAACTCATCATAATTATGGCCAATTAGGTACAATGCAAGTTATTAAATGTTGTGCTTTATTATTTATTGATTTACCCACCAAAAATTGGGGGTCACTTAGAAATCTCCTTGTTGTTTTTTAAAAAAAATTTAAGCAAATTTCATTTGGAATAAAATAACATGAAATGGATGAGAAATCCAGCGCAGACGGGGTTAATGCTGTAAATGAGTATTATAGCTGGAAACGGATGATTTTTAATGGAATCTCTTCATAGGTGTACAGAGGCCCTTTATCACTCCCATCACTCCTGTGTTCCAATGGCCCTTTATCACTCCCATCACTCCTGTGTTCCAATGGCCCTTTATCACTCCCATCACTCCTGTGTTCCAGTGGCCCTTTATCACTCCCATCACTCCTGTGTTCCAATGGCCCTTTATCACTCCCATCACTCCTGTGTTCCAATGGCCCTTTATCACTCCCATCACTCCTGTGTTCCAATGGCCCTTTATCACTCCCATCACTCCTGTGTTCCAATGGCCCTTTATCACTCCCATCACTCCTGTGTTCCAATGGCCCTTTATAACTCCCATCACTCCTGTGTTCCAATGGCCCTTTATCACTCTCATCACTCCTGTGTTCCAATGGCCCTTTATCACTCCCATCACTCCTGTGTTCCAATGGCCCTTTATCACTCCCATCACTCCTGTGTTCCAATGGCCCTTTATCACTCCCATCACTCCTGTGTTCCAATGGCCCTTTATCACTCCCATCACTCCTGTGTTCCAATGGCCCTTTATCACTCCCATCACTCCTGTGTTCCAATGGCACGTTGTGTTCGCTGATCCAAGTTTAAGTATAAAAGGATAATTGATGGTTAGAATTAGAAACCCTTTTGTAATTATGTTACAGCCGGAAATGTCCTTCTTTTCCATGAAAACAACTCAGTGACTCCAAACCTTTGAACGTTGGTGTATATATCACCATCATATTCCGTAGTGCTGTACAATGGGATGGCTTTTAGTGATAATAAAATACATTTGTTTCCTTTGCTCCTTTTGTTCAGAAATAGTTTGGGGGAAACTCTATCCATATTGGTAGCGAATGCAAAGATCCAAATTCAGATTCAGAGCTGCCGCCGTTGTTGTTGTTCGTCTCGTTCTCCGCTCAGCCGCTGGAATATTCTTTTTGTACAGAAAATCCTTTTAATCTCCCTGATTGGCAACAGTTTTATAAATCCAGCCGGAAGTACTGGATGTCACCGCACTGCAAGAACAGAAGCTAAAGGGCATATTTACTTAAGATTTCAGGAGAAAGAAGAAGATTTGCTTTAACATAGAAGAATAAAACCCGCCAGCTGACTGGCCCCCCATCCGGCCCCTCTAGTCGCCCGCTTCTCCTGCTGTAAAGACTCCTTAATCAGTCGTTGGTCTCGTCTTAGATTCAGGAGCCGTATGTCTATCCCATGCATGTTTAATCCCCTCACTGTATTACCCTCTACCACTTCTGCTGGGAGGCTGCTCCACTTATCTACCACGCTCTCAGTAAACTAAAACCCTTACATTCCATCGAAGCCTCTGATCCTCTAGTTTTAGCCTCCTGTTCTTACATTTCTATCTCTGTGAATGAACCTGTAGAGACAGACGCTGCGAGTTTACATTAAAATGATTCCATGTCTCGTGAGTCAGTGCAGATTTAATGACTTTTAGACCATTGAGGCCTGGAATGAATTTTTAATTTTTATTTTACTTTTAAATGTTTTAAATCGTTCGTAAATCTGTACGTTGTGTATCTTTAGAATACCAATAATTGCCCCATTTTTCCATCCCCTTTCCAAGGCAAAAGCTCCTCGTTCTTTAAAAAATAAATGTATTTTTACATATTTTTTTATTTTCATCTAATTTATAGATTATAATTTACCGGTAGGTTTTTTTTAAAAAATAATAGATGATGGCAGGAAGTATTTTGTGACCTCGTTTACTTGCTTCTTGGTGCTTGGTGCTTCTTGTCACGGGCAGGGCTATTGGCCTTTTTAACCATTTTATGACATTGGGGAGTTACGCAGAGCATCGCTCAGCGCTCTGGGACGCGATTGGTTAAACAAATATTGACAATAATATAAAATTCGGGGATTCCAAATGGATTCAATAGAAAAACATTTTTTTTTCCTTAGGCGATGAATCAAAAACCTCAATCGAAGAGGTGATGGAAGGGCTGAAAATGCTAAAAATTGCCCAAAGCTCTGGACCGCGGCCGTCATTTCATCAAAACAATCACAATGTAAAGGGTGTTTGTGACGTCCTACAAAGTAACCCTTTCAAGCTCTCACCTCGGAGATCGATGCTCATTATGGCCGGGAGACAATAAGCTTGATGGGTTTCGAGTTTCCGTCTTCCCCGAAGCTCCGCTCCATGCCTTTGTTTCGTCCCCTGTGTCCAATCCGACTTTTCGGAGACGTGCGAGAGGCGCTAAAGAACTTTTTTCTAGGTTTCTGTAAAAAATGTGTAGAATGAGTGTAGAATGCGTGTTGTTTGTGTGACGTTTTGTTGCACTCGGTATCGTTATGCAGGATGTTTCAAGATGTTTCTGGGAAAGTGTATTTATAATGGCCAAAAGGACATGTTTTCTCCAGTGGGTGTGGTCAGGGCGGAGCTGGGGTGTGGTCGGGGTGGAGCTGGGGTGTGGTCGGCAGGGCTACAAGGTTCCAGGTTTCAGCGGCTCTTTAAATCACCTGCCGGAACCCTCTTCAGCCTCCGAAACACGTGGGCTCTCAGTCTTAGATGCTCTTATTTTTACCCAATTTAACCTAAAATCTCGTTATCCAATTTGCTCAGCGTTTTCGCTCATCCATTAACGTTAAACAAAACGTGTATCGAGTCGTCGATTTTATAGACAGGAAAAAAAGGCATTCATTAACTTTTTCCTTTTATTACATCGTTTCTCGGGCTTTCCTGCAGGAATTTAAGCCGAGTTTGATTAAATGGGTTAAAAATGAACCTATCTACAGCATTGGTAATTAATTAGTTAATAAATTATTTAATAACTCTCCAATTCCAATTAGACAAAAAAAAAGGTTCTAGTACGTAAAGCAGTTATTATTATTATTATTATTATTATCACTATTACTATTATTACTATTATTATTACTATTATTATTATTACTATTATTATTATTATTATTATTACTATTATTATTATTATTATTATTATTATTTGCCTTTGGCTCCGGATAATCATTTTTGCTGAACAATATGCCGGGGCGGGGGGATTTTCCATAAGTGCCATCATATATGGTATGTTAATAGTAGCTCCGCCCACCACTGCATAAGCCCTACCCACAACGGCGTATTTATTTTCAGCCTTAACAGTAATAACGTTTTTCCGTCTGATTTTATAATAGTTTAGAATTATCTTCAAATACACTTTTGGTATGCCAACATTTTAAAGGATAATTTATTACTTTTATAAAATCAGCAAATTAACAATCGGGGAGAGATAACGTAACGGGGAGGAATAATTATGCAAGTCGAGGAAATTGGCTGCTCCCATGGTATAGGCATGGGGGGTTTCTGATACATATATATATTGTTCATTTTAATCTGTAAGAAGCTATAAATGGGATTATTTAATGTATAGAACAGTAAAACGTACATTATGGGAAAAGCGGCCAATTCGGGTTAAATACGGGCAAATAGCGCACTTTCTGTGGCCCTTTACCTCTCGTAAACCCAGCGACGCGCCAAGTCGCTCCTTAGTAGCCAACCGGTTAAAAACGACTTAAAATGGGAAATAAAGTCGCCCGACGCAATTCAAATCCCGTCGTCAATGAAGTCATTGATTAACCTTTGAAGCGGGGAGGGTAACCTTAACGTAATAACATTACAGGAAGACAGAGAACGAAACAAAACATTTACTGTATCCTAAAATTACATTATCGCCGGTAGTTAAATTACGAGACGCGGTGAAATAAAACGAGGCTGAGATACCCGGCAGGCAGTGTGACCGGGGGGGGGGCAGGCAGTGTGACCGAGCGAATATCTCCGGAGACACGGAACGCCCGGCGCGTCCGGGACACGACACGTCACAGGGCGCACGGAACATTGGACTTGACTCCTTGTTACAGAGTTAATTAAACAGCCACAAAGACAGCGGCCAATCGGCCTTCCCGATATCCACACGTTGTGTTTTCATCCAGACGCCGGATGGAAGCATTTCCCAATTTGTCTGGAATGGGTTAAAAAAATCTGTTTATTTTTTCGTCTTCAGGGGAAATCGGAATTTCTGTGAATTGACTTTTATCGATACATTCGCAGCGTGTAGACCCAACCGACCTTTGATACATTTAGGTTTTAGGTTTAGGTCAGCGAGGCATTGCCCAAAAAACAGGACTGTTCTGCAAAAAAAGTGACTGTTGGGAGGTGTGCTTTAGAACAGCTCAAGCGTCTTCAGTTAGCCCACCCATGAGAGAGGGGATGGGAGAGAAACATTTAAATCACATAAAGGTACAGAGCCGGGGAATATGATGACGCCAAATAAAACTATTATTATTAATAATAATAAAAACAATAATAATGATAATAACAATAAAAATAATAACAATAATAATAATACAAATAATACAAATAATGGGGTTTAACAAAGTACAGGAGGGAAGTTTATTTCAATGAAGGAGAAAAGTTACAACAAGAGGCCGGAATCTAACACTAGAGGGTCAGAGGCTGAGATGGGATGGAAAGCCGTTTTACTTCACTGAGATGACAGTGGGTAAGTGGAACAGCCTCCCAGCAGAAGTGGTAGAGGGTAATACAGTGAGGGTATTAAACATGCATGGTATAGACATAAGGCTCCTGAATCTGAGACCAGACCAACCAGCAGGAGAAACTGGTGACTAGACGGGGGCCGGATGGGGGCCGATCTGCTGGTAAATTCTATGTTTCACGGAGCTAAAAACTATATATAATGCGTGTGATTTTCTCATGTTCTGTGGGTGCCAAAAATGATTCCAAATTAACATCTGTAAATGAAATTGTTTGAAAATGCCAGAAATCGCACGCTTTACTTTTCCATGAAATCCGATCCCCCCGGGAGATAATGGGCAATATCCAAAAATCGGATTTTCACTGCGCCTCCCGCAAAGAATCCCCCCCCCCCGATTCTGAGAACTATTGGAAAAAGCCAAAGAATGTCTTAAGTTCCAGAAGATTCTCTCGCTCGCTCCCAGTCAACGTTATAAAGAAGCCAAAAACGTACATTATGCAACGAGATTCCCATTCTCTCCGATTTAACTTCTGCCAGAAATGTTTCCCGGAGTCACGGAGAGGAGCAGCTTTTCCCTGATTCCATATCATATCTTGCAACGAGCCAGACGGGATTTTAAAGGTGACTGTTCCACTTATAAAATAATATTTTAATATTTACCGGTAATATCTATTTATATTTATTTATAATATTTATTTACAATATTTATTTATATTTATGTATAATATTTATGTATAATATTTATTTGTATTTATTTAAATATCTTTATAATATTTATTTATATTATTTATTTATATTTATTTATAATATTTATGTATAATATTTATTTATATTTATGTATAATATTTATGTATAATATTTATTTATAATATTAATTTATATTTATTTATAATATTTATTTATAATATTTATGTATAATATTTATTTATAATATTTATTTATATTTATTTAAAATATTTATTTATATTTATTTATAATATTAATGGCGTCCCCCTGTTTTTTTTTTATAAATGCATTATTTAAAGAGTTAAATCCTATAATTTATATTTACTTTCTCTCATTGTTGGTATCAGTTTCAGGAGGTTATTATTTATTTTGTTATATTTTATTTACCCCTTTTAATGATTTTTTTTTATTTTATTTAATCAGATTTGATTTTGTTATTAATTTACCTTCTAATTTATTTTGAACATTTTTTAAAATATATTTTAGCGCTACACTGTTAATTGGTAATTATGTTCTACTTTTATAAGCAGGTAAAATAAACATATTTCTATTTTTAAAATAACTTACTGTTTTTCTGTAGTTTTTTGTTGAATGCCTTTCCGCGCGGCCTCTTAATTTATCCCCTCTGCACTGCTCTGCTGTGTTTGCTTGAAGATCTATTAGTTTAAGGGGGGCTATTAGTTTATGAGTGGTTGTAGGAGGTCAGACTGTTGTGATGTAATACATAGAGGAGGGGCTCTATTGCTAAGCAGCTCTAGTATCTTAAATGCAGTTTTTTGCAGTTTTTAAGTGACAGGGAACATTGGGGAGAAATGTAAAATGGTATATAGGTTTCTTTTACCTCCTATTTTGTAAACACATACTCATACCAAATTTGTGACATTTTTAATAAGCTTTAAAAATACAATTATTTTTAAGGAAATCTGTCACTTTTACCATGTCCTAAATTAATTTCATATACTAAATAAACTCATGCAATTGTGTTTACAGCTTAAAATAACCAAAATATACATTAGAATCACTTTATGTATATCCACCAGGAGCAGACATCTTGCAGCCTGCGTGATTATTCCTCCCCATTATGTCTCCCCTATTTTCAGATTGCTGATTGGTTTAGGCAGCTGGGATGAGAAGGGAGAGAGTTTTAAGTTTTATGTAGCGTATATTTTAATTGGATTCTGCTTTATTATTTGCCTGGATTCAATTTATTTCAAAATGTTAAAAAAAAAGGTGCCAGCATTGCAAGAGTTAAATTTTTTTTTGTAATCGATCGCCATTGGTCCAGCCTGTTTTTTTTTTGCAAATGGCAGCAGCGGCCACCGCGGGAGCCCCTCTGCCGCCGCGGTGCAAAGATGGTCCTGACGGGAGATTAATAAGTGAAGGCGCACCCACCGCGTGTTTCCTCGCCAAGCAAAGCAAATACGATTATCAAAAAAAACACAGAAAAGTCTAAATGGAAAGAAAAATGTCTTCTGGGTTAAAAAGCCTCATCGTGCCGGGGAGAGGCGGCCGGTGCGCAGCTCTGCGTGGACTACTGCGGAAGAAGGAATGGAGACCATAAGGGTGGCAAAGTCGGGACTGTCTTGTGCAAATTGGGACAGATGGGAGGCATGCAAACGTTGAGCAGCTCATTGGAGCAGGGCCTCCGTGGCAGATTATCCATTAGGTACATTCTATGGGGGTCCCTGAGCTTCAGCACCGAGCAAATCTCCCCGCGTGTGATATACAGCGCTACGGAATCTGCTGGCGCTATATAAATAAATGTAATGTAATGAGAGATATTTCCAGCATTCAGCCGCAGTTCTGGCTCGGTGGACGCCGAGGGGGTCTCTTCGGACCCCGATATGCATGCCGTGAGTCTTTCATGTCGCTTGATTGGTTGCTTCAAGCGGAACTGTCCCTTTAAAAATGGCGCATTGTTCCCATTACTGATCAAAGTCGAGACCCTTCCCAGAAACAACTCCTCAATCTTGTAGAGAATTATCGCTTTGCTGGGAACATGTCACATGACACATTACAATGCGCTAATAGGTTGTTGCCATAGAAACTATAAAATGATTATGTGTTGTAGAATGTGATGAAACTGAAATTGGATAAAAGAATAAAACCGATAGATCTGCGAAGATTTATTTGTTAAGTGGGACAGCACCTTTAACGAAGAATAATATTTAACATTTAATTATACCAGAATTCATTTTTGTAATTTGAACTTAATATGAATCATATTAAGCATTTTTTATAACGTGCCAACATTTTTCACATCGCTGTAGAGAGTGGTGGATAAGTGGAACAGCCCTCCAGCAGAAGTGGTAGAGGGTAATACAGTGAGGGTATTAAACATGCATGGGATAGACATACAGCTCCTGAATCTAAGACGAGACCAACGACTGATTAAGGTTTGAGTTTTTACAGCAGGAGAAACGGGCGACTAGACGGGGGAACCAGGCCTGACATTGACTTATTTATGGCTGTTTATTTTTGAGCGACTTAACACCTCCGGACCTCGTTACCAAAGAATAAGAAACGAGCTTCATGCGCATTGCAGGCTGAGGGTAGATTTGCTCTGATCCCTCGGGTTATTAAGTCGGCCCGGGGTAAGTTGCGTAGGAGCCCCGTATTCTCGCGTAGTCCGAAGGTGATGTATGAATCTCCGAAGGGAACAGAAGCGCCGTGTAATGCGATACTCTGCGGCCAGACTCTGTGCGTAAATAATGTTTTATGAATCAGGTGAAGAGATGAAGCCGGGACGAGGTTCTCAGAAACGCTTTAAAGCCCCGCCGTACTTTCTGATTCATCTGATGGCAACGAACCTCAATGACCCCTCCTTTATCTGCAGACCTGGAGCCGCCGGTGCTGTCAGTCATGTGATATTTTGGGTGACTTTCCCGGCTCAAACCCCACACTGAGCTGATGCTTTATGGCGATGCTAATGAAGTCCGTTCCTCCATAGACTTCCATTAGTTAGGATGTCAGGCTGGGTGATTAAGACTGAGCCATTCTTTTGTTCCCCACAGGCAGTATGATAAGGAGCGAGAATCATACAAATGGCTGCCTGAAAACATTATATTATGGGGGAAAAACTACAACTGGGGTGAAAAAGAAAACAGCTCAATCCTTCTGAAAACGTTCGTTATTCTGATACGAGGAATGAAGAAATGGTCTGAGTTCCCCTTTAATGTTCTTGTGAAGAACCCTGTCTGATCCTCACTGTTATAATTATTATTATTATATTTATGTGTACGCGGTTTGAATGTGGCTGCAGCTCCAGCCTTCAAGGAGACGATCCTATAATCTGGCTGGGACTCTTAATCAGCCAGCACAGCCCTGTCTGCCCAGACGGCCCCCGCACTACAGGGGGGATAACACAGGTGGGAGAAACCCATTGTGTCCCTTAATCCCCTCACTTGATGCATCCCCTGTATACCGATGGGATTTGTGAGGGGATGTGGCTGATGGGATTTGTGAGGGGATGTGGCTGATGGGGTTTGTGAGGGGATGTGGCTGATGGGATTTGTGAGGAGATGTGGCTGATGGGATTTGTGAGGGGATGGGGGTGATGGGATTTGTGAGGGGATGTGAGTGATGGGATTTGTCAGGGGATGTGGCTGATGGGATTTGTGAGGGGATGAGGGTGATGGGATTTGTGAGGGGATGTGAGTGATGGGATTTGTGAGGGGATGTGGCTGATGGGATTTGTGAGGAGATGGGATTTGTGAGGAGATGTGGCTGATGGGATTTGTGAGGGGATGGGGGTGATGGGATTTGTGAGGGGATGGGAGTGATGGGATTTGTGAGGGGATGTGGCTGATGGGATTTGTGAGGGGATGGGGGTGATGGGATTTGTGAGGGGATGGGGGTGATGGGATTTGTGAGGGGATGTGGCTGATGGGATTTGTGAGGGGATGTGGCTGATGGGATTTGTGAGGGGATGGGAGTGATGGAATTTGTGAGGGGATGGGGGTGATGGGATTTGTGAGGTGATGGGGGTGATGGGAGTTGTGATGGGATGTGGCTGATAGGATTGGGGGTTGGGTTCGGTGCACAGTGAATGGAGATCGTATATAAGTTCTGTGTGTTTGTAATAAAGAGAGTTCTGTTTTAACCTCAAAGCATGAAGTTCCACAGCGTGTCCACTGACTGGGAGAGGGAAGGAGCTGACGGGCGGATGTGTCCAGTCTGGGGCACAGGACGATCCGTCACAGTTCTGCACAGATATTTTTAAAACTGTATTTGGGAAAAAAGTCAATATTTTAGGCTTAATTTCTCCCGCATTTGGCCGAGTCGTGCACGGAATGGGTTATATAATCCCAAATTTAAGTCCAATTCTCTAAATAGTTTTTTTTACCATCCATGAAACACATTTTGTTGTCACGCTCAGCAGACAGAAGACCGACGTTAAACAGCGTCTGCCGGCGATTGAGCTGTAATACTTTCTGGTTTTTATAGAAGTGATAATAATTCCGTGTATTTTGGACCCGATCGCCCAGATGATGGATCTTCCGATACGTTGTAACAAACGGGAATGTATTCGGCGCCGGCGGTCAGGAGGCGGTTTGGGGGATACAGCCGGTACGCTGGGAATCTCATTTAATGGCAGCTGGAACGCAGCTCTACAAAACTCAGAGCCCAGCGGGGGCCGAAGCGCTCCCCACCCCGCAGCCGCGTCTGCCACTCGCTAGACGCTCCGTACCGAGTCCATTAAATCCGCTTTCATCAAATAGAAGATCCTCCGGCCTCCGCTCCGCAGAGAAGGTGTTTCATTTACAGGATTCTAGAACATTCAGCGTAACGCCTAGCAGGGTCATCAGTGCTTAATAGCAAGATATTAAGACAATTTGTGGAATATATATTTAATCTCCTGGAAAAAAAACAAAAGAATTGTAACTAAACCCTCCGGTACCGAAAATACCCCAACCTGGAAAAAATGCACTTTATCCAATAGCGGAGATAACTTATGAGTAGCAACCTCTACCACCTCTGCTGGGAGGCCGTTGCACTTATCTACCGCTTCAACTATTCTCCCAAAGACTGGCCAGACCAATCAGGTTCCAGGTTTCTAGTAGATATATATATATATATATATATATATATGTATAGAAAAAATAAATAAATATTATAAATATATATATATATATAATTTAAATAAATATTATTTAAGGATTATTATTTATTGTTTTATATAGCGCCATCATATTCTGTAGCGCAGTACAATGGATGCATAAAGATATACCAGTATACTTATATATATATATATATTTATTATTTACGGTATATATTTATTATATAAATATTTATAAATAGATATACTGTACATATATATATATATTCATCAGTATACAACATTTTATAGGTTTAGTTTGGGTTCTAAACGGTAAAATGCAGGATTTTTAGGAAAGATTAATTTATAGCTTATTTATGGTTTCATCATCAATTTCTGATAAAAAGGAGTAAATAAATATAAAAGTGCAAAGAAAACTCTTTTCCTGTTTAATCTTATATACATTAAAACAAAATAAATGACAATGCTTAGAATTGTTTAAAGGTCGCTGTCAGTCATCAATGTAACCGTTCTAATTAAGTAAATTATTTAGAGAGGGAAACGAACCATTAATAAAGATAATTGCCAAAAGCGCGGTGATTTTCACTCATTTCCAAGCCGTCACATGACCGGCACAGGATTTACATATGGCCCCAATTATCTGTATGTTATGTAAATACGCCGACGCGTCTTGTAAAGAGTTTAATGAGCGCCGATCTCTCGGCAAAGAGGGGAATTATGAACCCGGAATGTGGCAAGATGGGGTGTAATTGGGCAAAAAAAAAATGAGTGTTTAATGTCAGTAGGTAACAGGCCTTATAATTTCGCCATGAACGCCGTATAAGAAGCTGCGCTGCGTCGGTTGCGCCGGTGAAGTGGATTTTAACCATTCCCGGGAACCTTCTTAATGAGCTGCCGCTAAGACTCATTAACCCTTTATTAGCCCCTTGTAATGATTCAATGGAGTGACTCTCCAAATGTGTCACCCAAATGGCTCTAATACCGGTCGTCATGGAAACCTTGACTTGTCATTATTTAAAGAGTCACTTAATTGAGTCACCTGCATTCAAGCAGGGATATCAACCATAACGTACCGGGAGCAAAAGCACCAACTTGGAGAACATATAATCATGGGGGGGAATAGGAAGGAGTCAGACTGAGTGACCCCGAGAATCTGCCCCTTCACCCTGAGATTGGGGCAAAAAACATGAAGGTTCTCAGGTATTTGGAGGGGGGCTCAAAATGTGATAATTTTTTCATATATTTTATGACATTGGGGGTTATATATATATATACCAGGGTTTAACTGAACTTATCACCATAGCAACCAATGGAATGTTCCCTCTGATTGGATCATTGCATTGGTTGCTATGGTAATAAGGCCACATTTGAAACTTTGCACCAGAATGATTTTTAGAAATAACCCCCATTTGCATTTGAGGCAGAATTTTTAAAAGTATTTTAAACTTTTTTTTGTCTCCAGCACAAAAATGGCGGCAGAGACTCCCAGCGCTGCGCGGAGAGTGGATACAATCGCTAAAATATTTTTGTTTTACATTTTGAGTAGAAATTCCAGACTTTATTCAATTTAGCAGTAAAATGATGATATTTTTTTTTTAAAGATGAGATTCCTAACAGCCTCTCCCTATTCATTTACTCCTTATTTATCATTTTCTGTAATTCTTAATTGTTATTTTTTTTTCCACTACTTTTTAAGTCCCGTTTACCCATCGTAAATGTCCAGAATATGATGGCGCTATATACATTCATAATGATCATTTTTCGCATTTTTACTAGAACTTATTTAAAAATGGTAATTATTTAATTTTTTTTAAAAAAATATTTTTATATACAGTATTTTATTAATAATAATAACTGTAGCGAGATACTTACGGCCTATTCTGTCCCTTTAAGGCATCTCAAAAAAAACCAAAAAACCTCACATAAGAGTTGGAGAAATTAACCCTATGTTAGCCGGAGGGCATTGAGCCACGGTATGGATGTGGCAGGCAGAGGGTTAAATCCTGAACTCAGTCCCTGGGAGTTTATTTTTAAGTAGATTTCCTGTATTTTTAGAACATTCGGATAACAGCAATTATGGCCACTTGAATGGTAAATCATTTGTCTTCAAGAGGAAGATGCGGAGGGTCCGGCTTTCACGGGAAGGAGCCGGCCGGCGGCGGCGGCTTTTAAGCTTTTGGGTTCAACGTATTAAACGATTCATCGCTGAACAAAGCCGGGGACATCTGCTATTAAAACTTTGTGCTTCTTTATGCTTTTTTGCTCAATTAGATTTTCAAGAAGATAATGGCAATATTTAAAAAAAAAAAAGATCTTTTATTCCAATCCCTTTTCCAGTTAAACAATGTTTAATTCTTTATAATTATTATTAATATTAATATTATTTAGCATGACCTTATAAATGACGCTAAAATCTTCTATGTTCGCCTTTCTTTTTCCATAAAGAAAATATAAAAATAGGCAATACTTTTGGTAATTAGAGAGTGGATAACAGAGTAAGACCACCCAAAAGATCACCAACGAGGCTCAATACACGGGCAACGATGGCAACGTCTGGGCCGGAAAGGCACCAAGGGGCGAAATGTCGCGTTCAGCGCTACTTTATATGATGGCGCTATATAAATAAATAAATAAATAATATTAATAATAATAATAAATTGGATAACAGAGGTAAAAGGTGCCAGATTTGGCATCCCGCTCGCAAAGGAGGAGACGCGCGGACCCTGGAGACGCTGAGCACGAGTCAAAGCGTGAGCGAGCGCTCCAATATGTTGTCATGGGGAAGGAGATTAAGCCGTCAGAGGTGAGGTTACGTGCCGGTAGAGGTCACACGATAACGAAGACCGCAGAAAACGACCTTTATAAAGAGACGCTTTGGGATCTGTTGATTTTGCGCCTCTGATGAGGTCAGAAGACATCTAACGAAATGATTGGGGCTTCTGCGGGTATTAAAGGTGCGGAATGTAACACTTTTCTAACCAAATACAACATTCCAAACGTCTTTCCTACGACCTCTGAATCCCCAAATCCTTCCCACAAATTATTTGTAATGTAAATGTTACTAACAGTGGTAGATAAGTGGAACAGCCTCCCAGCAGAAGTGGTAGAGGGTATTAAACATGCGCGGGGATAGACATACGGCTCCTGAATCTAAGACGAGACCAACGACTGATTAAGGTTTGAGTCGTTACAGCAGGAGACTAGACGGGCCGAATGGGGGCCGAATGGGGGCCGAATAAGGGCAGATCTGCCAGCAAATTCAACATTTCTAAATAAAACAGCACTCAACAGACTCATTTTTTGCTTTATTTTAAATTTTTACTTTTCAAACTTAGTTATTGAGTAATTATAGCTTAACCCCTTCAATGAGCTTCAACAAAACTAAGATTTTATCCAATTTTTGAACATAACTGCTCTGAAAAGGATTTTTCTGGACCGGCCTCATTTTTTTTTCTTAAATGTTTATTTTTCACACTATTTTATTTCCGATTACGCTTTGTTTATCAAGGATGCAAAAAAAAAAAAAATACACATTACTAAAAATATATCATTAAATGTGATTATTATAAATATTATTAAATAAAATAGAGATTGCGAGCCTGGAGTTCCTTCTTCAGCTGGAAAAGTGAAGAAGAGACCGCTAAGGACCTGAAGGCTTTAAGCAACCTTCTTTGTTGTAAATAGATTTCTTTTCCATGAAATAAAGACAGTCTGGGCTGCTAAGAGCCAATATGGAAGTTAATAGAAGACTGATTCACGCACTCCAACCCCCACGCAGGCGCGCAGGTTCAAGGATTCCTGATTATATTGTATTTGCTCTTATAATGTATGTTCTGGATTGTAAGCCCATCCGAGCAGATCCCCCCTGCCTCCAATTGTTATGTTATTTACTACTTGTTATGTCGCGTTTACCCATTGAACAGCGCTGCGGTATATGACGGCGCTATAAAAAACAATAGATAATAATAATGTTTTTTATGAGATGTTCTGACCCGATGTCAGTTATCTGCAGACACCCCCCCCAGGGCTCAGCGCTGGACTGAACTCAGAAACATTCCTAGGGATTTCTCCTGGTTTCCGATACCTGCAGCAAACTGAAAGAGGATTCAGGAAAGGAGAAGAATATCAATGAAATCAGGGGTTATAAATACAGCTAAAATACTTAAATACAGTGATATTCTCATAAATTCCTTACTTTTTATTCACAGTTTTTAAAAATGATTTTTTTAAATATTTTTTTTATCTATTATCTATCTATCTATCTATCTATCTATCTATCTCTCTATCGCTCTATCTATCTATCTATCTATCTATCTATCTATCTATCTATCTATCTATCTATCTATCTATCTATCTATCCATCCATCCATCTATCTATCTATCTATCTATCTATCTATCTATCTATCTATCTATCTATCTATCCCTATCTATCTATCTATCTATCTATCTATCTATCTATCTATCTATCTATCTATCTATCTATCTATCTATCTATCTATCTATCTATCTATCTATCTATCTATCTATCATCTATCTATCCCTATCTATCTATCTATCTATCTATCTATCTATCTATCTATCTATCTATCTATCTATCTATCTATCTATCTATCTATCTGTCTATCTATTAAGATTTGATTTCAAGTACATTTTTAAACGTTAAATTACTTAACAAATGATTAAATATATATATATATCCGTAGTGAAAGTGCCGGGATGCTGTTAGTGGATAGTGGGTACTGATACTCAGCGTTCGCTGCATGAGATCCCCACCACCTACAGGAACCAAGGCAATCGTCTACAGAAGCAAAGTCATTCATCAGCCAACAAGTGCCCCAGACAAGAATCCCTTTGTTGCCCCAGACGCATCGTGTTCTTTGTTGCCCCGGACGCATCGTGTTCTTTGTTGCCCCGGACGCATCGTGTTCTTTGTTGCCCCGGACACATCGTGTTCTTTGTTGCCCCGGATGCATTGTGTTCTTTGTTGCCCCGGACGCATTGTGTTCTTTGTTGCCCCGGACGCATCGTGTTGCACCCAAGTCAGGTACTGGACGAGCTTCCACGCATTGGGGACATTTTCTTTGGTGACTGCCGGGCGCCCTTCTATTTCTGGCAGGCGCCTGACTCTCCTGGCGCTGAGACTTACCCCGTACAGGGGCTCGAAATGGTTTGACTTTGGATTTACCCCTACAGTGGCATAACACGGTGCAGGGGTCCACAGGTCTCAGGGGCCCCATGGGGTTCCTCGGTGCACACAGGGGCCCCTTAAACCTGCACTAATGCCACCTGCTGATCATTATATTTAAGAATTATTCATTACCAGCCACGTGCAATGTGTCTGACATCATATAGCTGTTTAACCCCTTAATGACAAAGCCCGTACATGTACGGGCTCAAAATGCATTGTTTTCAAAGGGTTTAGGGACACCCATTGTCCTTAAGGGGTTAATTTTTGCACCCTGGGCATTTGGTCCATAAATACCCCAGTCGGGAAGCGTCCATGTACCGGTAAGATCCACCTTTAGATAAGGTTCCTCTGAAACATTTACCTGCTGCACAGAGTCCATTTTCCAAAGCGATATTTAGTTGAACATTTAACACTTTACCTTGCAGTCCATTGCTCATCAGGTCATCGCTCAATGGGTTAAATGAACCGTGACACACTGGTCACCGCGCATGCATGGTTTGGCGTGTTATTTCAGGCATTATTCCACGCTAATGGCTTTAGGAACACCTGTTGCCACTTTATTTTACAAACCCCGTCATTGGTAAATGGCTTTTAATAAGTAATGCTTTGCGCGATGCGATACGGAGATGCGATACGAGGCAAAGATTTTGATTTCGCGTCCTCTTTTCATAAACGATTATCCAAAACTGGATCTCCGACGAGACGCGCGGCATTAATAATAAATTCACAACGCCGCTCTCTGCTGAATTAAATCACCGGATTGAATTACCTCATTTTCATGCGCATCTACTTTTCGCCAAAGAAAATAAACATAGCTTCTCTGATTTCATTCTTCTGGTAATAAATTACAACGTTACATTAACCCTTTGGCTGACGGAGGGACTCAAACCACATCCACCCAGAACCACATAGTGCAGTTATAGCTTCCATATATATAGCTCACGTCTGAACCTTCCTTCCTCTCCTTCCTTCCTTTTTCTCCTTCCTTCCTTCCTTCCTTCCTTCTTTCCTTCCTTCCTTCCTTCCTTCTTTCCTTCCTTCCTTCCTTCCTTCCTTCCTTCCTTCCTTCCTTTCTCTCCTTCCTTCCTTTCTCTCCTTCCTTCCTTCCTTCCTTCCTTCCTTTCTTCCTTCCTTCCTTCCTTCCTTCCTTCCTCTCCTTCCTTCCTTCCTTTTTCTCCTTCCTTCCTTCCTTTCTCTCTTTTAATTCCTTTCTGTCTTTTAACTCCTTCCTACCTCGCTTCCTTTCTCTTCTTCCTTCCTTTCTCTTCTTCTTTTCTGTCTTTCCTTATTCTCCTTGCTTCCTTTCTCTCGTTCCTTCCATCCTTTCTTCCTTCTCTTCTTCTCTTCTCTTTATTTATCTAATCCTCTTACTTTCTCTACATATATTTCTCTATTGATATATAGATATCTCTTTTCTCTCTGTCTGTCTCTCTCTCACTCACTCTCAGAGTGAAAGAAAGAGTGAAAGTTGCATTTTTAACACTTTAATTCTGTGGTCTATAAATTAAGAAAATCAAGAAAGACAATGAAATATTTACAGCAGCCAAAAGCCGTCGGCTGTCCCTTCTAGTCTGTATGTTTAAGGGTAGCCGATGGAACTGGGAATAATTCCAAGGAGTTAACCCCACATCGCATTCTTCGAGATGATAACGACTTGTAGGCTTTATTGTTAATCATCAAATCTGGTGAAAATGGAAGAAAAAAAACAGTGTGGGTTTTACTGAAAAGGTGATTGTGGGAAGTGGACTAGTGGGCAACTTGCCACATTGTTGCATCTGAAGTCATCAAAGAGCTTCTGAGCGATTGAATCTCACAGACCAAACGTGTGTGCGTGTGTGTGCGTGTGTGTGTGTGCGTGTGTGTGTGTGCGTGTGTGTGTGTGTGAGTGTGTGTGTGTGTGTGTGTGTGTGCGTGTGTGTGTGTGTGTGCGTGTGTGCGTGTGTGTGTGTGCGTGTGTGTGTGTGCGTGTGTGTGCGTGTGCGTGCGTGTGCGTGTGTGCGTGTGTGTGTGTGCGTGTGTGTGTGTGCGTGTGTGCGTGTGTGTGTGTGCGTGTGTGCGTGTGTGTGTGTGCGTGTGTGTGTGTGTGTGTGTGCGTGTGTGTGTGTGCGTGTGTGTGTGTGTGTGTGTGTGTGTGTGTTGGTGCAGACACAATAAGCGTTGAATCAGACTATATTGAAAATGACGAAGTAATTGAATAAAGCCGGTAGGATCTCTGAGCGTCTGCTCCCTGTATAGATTGTCAAGCTGTTGGAGTATTGTACATAAAACAATACACGGCGGAGAATGACTCAGGAACTCAAAGGAGAACTTGGTCTCATCCAACCACATCTTCTGCTGGCTGCTGAGTGACTCATTGTTAGAAGACCCAAGGTGACTCATTGGCACGCAGGCTCATAGAAACCCACAGACTCATTCAGGATCAAACGTTCTGGCCAGTTCTTCATCCACTTCTATGCTACGACTATCTGGTACCAAACGCTGTGACTCTGAACTTGCATACTTTCCCAAAGTCGGAGATTAGAAGTAAAATAGCCCTCAGTGCCGGAGGTCCTCAGCACAGCAGCAGGTGAAACTGATAGTAAAGGTCATTGGGATACTTTGTGACAAGGATATTGTTTAAAAGCTTGAGCAGACGCTGAATCCCAATATTCTCTTCCCATACCGCGCATGCAATGCGTTCAACCCACCAACCGACTCCAAGAGTAGTGCTGTGGTGCCATCCAACACACAGTTAATATGTTTCCATGGCACATTTAACGACCTGGCCAGGAGAGGGATCTCACATTATGTACCTGACTCTCTTCATCCACGTTGGGTCTTCAACAGCTGTTGCTGAACCTCATCTTCTATGGTTCCTTGGGCAGATGGGATCTAAGAATCAGATGGGACCTACGGTATCTAGTAAGATGTTTGGTGACTTACGCTCTACCCATGAACATTTGTGTAGATGATAAGTCAATGGGTTCCTTTTAATGATTTTAATGAATTATATGTCATACTAAATGATTTAATCACTGTTTCTTCATATGTGGTGGGGAGGCCCCAAGGTGTCCACCAGCTGGACTCATATCTTCCAAAAGCTGAGCGAGGCCGTGTCCATCCTCGGATGTCTTAAATGGAGACTATGGAGCCCAACACCTACTGAAAAGGGCAAATACGTCTTCTACTTGTAGCTCGCATCTGGGAGCAATTCAACCATATAATCCAAAAAATCAGAGAGTGGCGCATGATTTCAATGGATAATCGTACGGCGAACCTGCATGAGAACGTTCTGTGCTATCTCAATGCTTCCTCTACAGGTGAATGGATGCGGGTACATGGAAACCATCCACAAAAATAGCGCATGTTCACCCAGCCACTTCTCATCGGGCAACCATGAACAATATGGCACAAAAATACCCCCATGGGTATTCTTACCCCCCCCCATCTACTGCAGGGCTTTACCGGCCAGGCACACATCTCTGACATTAGGAAGGGTTTCCACATATTTTTGGTAATATAATGGAATTTGGTTCAGTTTTGTGACAAGCTCACTTTATCAATAACTCACGTTTAACCCCTTAAGGACAATGGGCGGTCCCTAAACCCATTGAAAACAATGCATTTTGAACCCGTACATCTACGGGCCTTGTCAGTAAGGGGTTAAAGAACTCATGTTTTCTGCTACTAATTCCATTTACAGAACCATAGAATCATAGAATCAATAATCCAGAATAATCAATAATCAATAATCCCGAATAATCAATAATCAATAATCCCGAATAAACTCTAATCGTCCAATAAATGATTTCCTCCGAACTCTAATGAAAAGGTATCATGCGGACTATTACATTTCAGTTCATTTATTTTTAATAAATACAATGTAATTTCTGAACCAAAACGGAGGGTAATCTGAATGGAATGCCCAATAAAAAACATAAAAAAAATGTAATTAAAAAGGATACTATAATTAAAATTAAATTATTCTATATAACGTTAAACACATTCTGAATCATCATGTTCAAATAGTTTTTGATATCACACAGATTGACAGTTTTAGGTAAATATAGACATTTTAAAAGATTTAGTGATTTTTTTAAATGGATAAATGTATTTTTTTAAGAAAAAAAAAATATTTTTAAAAATAATTAAAAAAAATATAAACTTTCATCTCGTTCACTCTACTTAAAGCCACTGACCTTTGTGTAAAACATCAGAACAGCAGAACCATAAAACGATACCCGGCCATAGTTTTAAACAGACAGGAATCGGTAATATATCAATAATACTCTTGATGCCCATGGGGGGGCCAGCATGGGCTATAGTGGGCCTTGACTGTTGTGCGGAGGAGGGGTAGGCTTTTTGGCGGGAATTTCGGGGGTGGAGTTGGGGGAAGATTATATAAGTGGCTGCTTTCCCGGGCTTAGGAACCATTTTTTGTGGTTGGCTTACCTGGTTGCGCGTCCCACCCTCCCTCCCTTTTTTCTTTTGTTTGTAGGTTTGTGTCGTTTGTCACAGCCTGTGGGGCGGCAGCTTGCCAGGTATCCAGGGGGTTAATGTGGTGGTAAGTGAATGGTTGGTAACATCTGGTGGGAGGTTCTTAGCTGTCAGTGCTGGGAACCTCAGGTCAGGGTGGGGGCATCTCGGTATGTCCCTTCCTTAAGTGGTATTTGGTTCTGGTACCTGGATTACCCGCCAGGCTTGGGTGTTTATTGTAAATATTTACATGTTGGTGTTTGAGTCGTTGTCCTTGTTAACGCACCGATGTTTATTGTTTCAGGTTTTGGGGTGACAATGACTCTAATAAATAAAATTGGCTGTGGCCTTTTCTCATCCATATTTATGGTGTGCGGGGTCATTATTGGGGGGTTTTTAATGGGGAGTTAAGCCTGGCCCGGAGAATCGAAGCTACAACAGTCATTATTCCTCTTGAATTCTTTATAGCTCCCAGACTTTTTTAACAACTTTTTTTTTTTTTACAGCTTTTCCCTTAATTTTCTTCTCCCCCATCTGGTTGGATGCAGAGATTTCCACCTTCTTTACATGGTGTTCTAGTAATAGGGTCTTTTTTTAAAATGTTTGCACAGGTCAGGGCGACCTTTAGTTTCGTGCCGCGTTGCAAGGGGATGATCTTTGTAAATGTCAGGACGCGGGTGTATATCTGGTAACATTGTACGCTATATCTGGATCTTATACAGAGCACTTTGTTGGGAATTTGCAGTTACCATAATTTTTTTTAGACCATAACTAGTATCATAGGACTTTGTCTTCACTTTGCTGAAAGGGTGGTAGATAAGCAGAACTGCCTCCCAGCAGAAGTGGTAGAGGGTAATACAGTGAGGGGATTAAACATGCATGGGATAGACATACGGCTCCTGAATCTAAGACGAGACCAACGACTGATTAAGGTTCGGGTCTTTACAGCAGGAGAAACGGGCGGCTAGACGGGGGCCAAATGGGGGCCGATTGGCCGGCAGATTCTATGTTTGGGGACGGGGCTGATAGCTGTTTGACTTCTGATTTATCAACACCTGACTGCAAGATGTAGGATTACCACTCTTATGCGACTGCCGTGATGGATATAGCGCCATCATATTCCACAGCGCTGTACAAAAACGGGACATAACAAGTAATGCATCACAGAACAACGTGGATTTATAGAAACAGAAGGTAAGGAGGCTACTGGTCGTGGGACTCTAGGAGGCTAGTGCCTCTGGCTTGTGCCTCTATCCGGGGCATTCATCAGACGTAACCCGATTACTCGCCTCACCTTCTTTCTTTAACGAAGTTACATCGCGTTCCATAAACGTCATCCTCACGGTTCTAAAAACCCAACAACTCACAAGGAGTTTCACCTCCAGCCTTTTCTTCTGGTCTCGTTTATCCTTAAAGCTTCCATTCCACGGTGAACGTGGCGCATGGACAGAGGCCTCAGCGGTCTGCGGCCAACACAAGAATAATGGAGAACGCAAACAATGGAGCGGAATCATCTTAGAATGTTTTGGTTAAAAAAACAAACAAACAAAAAAACGACACATAAATATTTTTATTTTCTTCTGAAATAAAAACTATACCAGATGAAAATTGTAAAAAAAAAAAAAAAAAAACTCTTTAAAATGTCAAAATATAATTTTTTTTTCTTATTTATTTATTTTTTTTTACAGATTTTTTTTTTTTTTAAATATTCTGCTGAAATCTTTGTAAAACATCAAATAAAGCAGGGCCAAAAATAATATTTATTCCTAGTTTTCAGCATTTATCATATAACATTCCCCCCCCCAAACCTTGTTTGTCGAAGAGTTTATAGGAAGGGAGACGGGGGTAGATTGCGCATGGAGTTCTGTAACCCGGCTAAATGGTTGTTTTTTTTACTTTTTAAAACCAAAATGAATTTCTTATCGTTTTTCAGCAGCAAACGGTTAACTACTTCGGAAAGTTAAAGGGAAAAAATACTGAATTAATCCCGGCTCGGGGCAGTCGGTGATTATAAAACCGAATACATTTTGGGGCAAATTCAGTAGAAAGATACATTATTATCATGCCAGTGTATCCGTTATTAATATTGTAACCACTGGTCTGCTAGAGATGCCTCTAAAACCGATTGCTAGCTCTTCAGCGCAAACAGAAATAAAATGGATTGCTAGCTCTTTAGCTTGAGAATAATTGCAAGCTCCTTAGAACACAGTCCACAAGCACCCGATTTAAATCCTTCGGATGAGTATTAAGTTAAGTATCTTTATTGTTTAGTTCAATAAATTTTTTCGCAGCCCCCCACGGACAGCGTCGGAGCCATCAGACAGAAATGCTAATTATAGCGAATAATGTAGACTTTTTTCAGATTATGTGATTCATTGGCCATGTTCTGTTGTTAAAATACACGCAAGGATTTGTGTGTCTGGGGCCCCTCATAGAGGCACTACCTGCGGACCCTTATAGAGACACTGCCTGCGGACCCTTATAGAGACACTACCTGCGGACCCTTATAGAGACACTGCCTGCGGACCCTTATAGAGACACTACCTGCGGACCCTTATAGAGACACTACCTGCGGACCCTTATAGAGACACTACCTGCGGACCCTTATAGAGACACTGCCTGCGGACCCTTATAGAGACACTACCTGCGTGCCCTTATAGAGACACTACCTGCGGACCCTTATAGAGACACTACCTGCGTGCCCTTATAGAGACACTGCCTCCGGACCCTTATAGAGGCACTACCTGCGGACCCTTATAGAGACACTACCTGCGGACCCTTATAGAGACACTACCTGCGGACCCTTATAAAGACACTGCCTGCAGACCCTCATAGAGACACTACCTGCGGACCCTTACAGAGACACTACCTGATTTCATTTTCAGAGCCGCCGGGCACACGGCCTCTCCTTCTAAACCACATCTACTGAGTCCGTGCTTCCGACCCGGGACCGGTGACCTGGAGCATAGACCGCGTGCGCGGCGGACGGACCTCCTAACCATCGAGAAATCCCATATATTACCAAAAATCAACAAAACCCGCATTTACGCAGCCGCCTCGGCCCCTGGCGGGATCCTGTTGGGGGAAGACGGTTCCCCAAGGAGCCAGAAGGCATCAGCAAGACGTCTTCAACCTCCTCGCCCATTGGATTATACATTGTCCAGGGCCAGCTCAGCCCTTCACACCGGAGGAACCCGCCCTGCATAACGTATGGTGAAACTGCAACTCTCCTGCCAACTCTTCCTTTCAGTGAATAAACTCCAGCCGGTAACGTGGAACGTCGCGTTGGACTGCGTCAGAAAGACGTTGGCGGCAAGCGCCTCATCTGCCTGAAACGTTTAATGACATCTCGAGAATTAGAAACAGTTGGACGAAACCTCCGAATGAAATGCACAAACACATGCGCGCCATTCAAGCAAAACACATCGTCTGCAGGGCCGTCCGCTGGGGATAGAAGAATTCGCTCTGTGATTCTTCCAAATATTCCAAAGCGGAAAAAAGGGGGGAAAAAAAACCTCCGACTTCTGGAACGGCAGAAGCGGGGAGAAACGCTCCGTCCAAATACAAATAAATAACGATCCCGCCGCACGGGCGAGGAGGGGGCGCACGTTTATCCCGAGCGCCACGGGATCTCCGCAGGCTGATCAATGGCCCTCCGGTCATCCCCGATGTGGGGTTATTGATGAGCGGGATGTTGCGGTCTCCTCAGAGACCCCTGATTGTCCCGTCTGCCCACTCGCTTTACCCTTCAATGAGCGTCAGATAGTGATTCACATCATGCAGATCGGATGTCAGCCCCTGTGCCCTCCCCTGTGTGTATGTGTGTGTGTATGCGTGTGTGTATGTGTGTGCGTGCGCGTGTGTGTGCTGGGCTGTCTCTCTAGGAGGGGGGGGTGATCTCTCGCAAATAAACACACACAGCAGAATGAACAGCAGCCGCTCTGACTATGAGAGAGGAACTTCGCGCGTGCACACGGTCTGCCGGTCCCAGCCGAGCGAAGGAACAGCCATGGTAAAGCCGAGCTTTCTTTCATTTCAGAAGCACTCCGATGCCCTCCACCTGGCACGCGAGGGGTTAACAAGAGGCTGCCTTTGATATTCGTTTTATTTAACCCGGGGCTGATCGAAAAGGCAGATCTCCAGCTGTTTGCAGAGCTACACCTCCCACAACCCTCAGCCAGCCAGCCAGTTATCTACCCTGATAACCCTTTGTGTGCCAGGTGCAATGCATTGGTTGTTTTATTTATTGATTGTCTTTATTGTGCTTTTTATTTTTTATTGATGTTCCATTTGCCGCAGGACGCGTTTAGGTTTAGGATTCGATTCACCTGACTCCCCATACTGCACATAGCCCTTTAAATATACGCGGTTTAACCTTTTGCATGCCAGAGACTCGTGCAGTGCCTGATTTGGTGAAACCGGTTAAAGCGGGGCGACCTGTGTGATCGCTTGCCTCTTGTACAGCTTTAGGTGACAACGGTCTGGGGAGAAATAAACCCTTAGCCTCAGTTAACCCTTTGCATGCCACAACACCTGATCTGGTTATACCTGGAAAGTTGGGGTACGGTTAGAGATTGGGGGGGAGGGGCTGTGTGATATCTTGCCGTCTGTGCCGCGGGAGCTTACAGGGTCTGGGCGATTAATTCTTAGTCTCTATTATATGTTCTAATGAAGATTATGTCGCCATATGGTTTAACCCATTGTTGGACAGAATTCTGACTATGCCAGCTACAAATTAACTATTTATCTACTAGACAGAAGACTTTTTCCTCATGTGATTTCAGACAGCCTTATGGACTTAGTATTTTTATTTTATTTTTTTCTGCTATAATTGACCCGTTTAGCGGTTAGGTTATAACCCTGATGGTCGTTCGATGGAATCCGTTAGATATTACGTTTCATTGTAGAATTTCTCCTTAAAACTGACTGCGGCTTCAAGGCAAGACGCTTCCCAGCGCGCCAGTTACTCGCGGATGAGTTAATGATCTTGGCCGATGACAGCGTTTTGGTTGTCTTAGCCGGGCACCTGCTCCAGTGACTCGTTTTACAACACAGAGAACGGCTTCCAGCTTGGCTTTTACAGCTTCTCGGGGAAAAGCGATCAAACGGGGCGGAAAAAACACACCGAAAAAGCATAAATTCCATAAATATTCTATAGGAAACGCGCCGATCGGAAACAGAACAGATCTTTACGGAACGGCCGCCATTCCGGAATATTTGGCCAACTTTGGGAAAAAAAATAAGCGGTTTGCTGCTGGATTCAAATCTGCTTTTACCTAATTAATGACAATTTACCATTAATAGCCATTTTTATTAATACTGAAGTTTTGCTTTGCAAACGTAATAATTTGGGTAAATTTATTGCTAAATTCACTAATATCTGCTTTTAGGTCGGTTGTGAATTCATCATGTTGGGAAGTTGTGTAATACCACTAATGATTTACTCTATGACGTTAATACCTTTTAATGGGACGACATAGAAAGCGATGTAAAGTTTCATGAACTTTGAGATCTCGGAGGTCTCTTTTTCAGATGGAATGAAATGAAACTATTTAGGGATAATACGGCTAAATGCATTTCTCTTATCGGTCTGTTTAAAGACGCCGGAGGGTTTTTGGATTGGCTCACTATAGAGTTAGTAGTGGCTGCATGCGCTCAAAAACCAAGAAAGTCCCATTTTAGGTTTTATCCCAAATTCTCAATGAGAGGGACGCGCATGTACATATCCACAGGACGGAAAAAGTGTATTAACCGGCAGAAAATCCATCTCGGCTGCGCATTCAACGAGAAACCAAATGCGTAAACTTGTTTTCATTGTCATTAAACTAAATTTTACAAGGTTACCACGTTTATATTAAATCCAACAAAAAAACCCTGCAAGTAAATCTTTGTTATTAGAAAAATAATATAATTACAGAAAAAATGTGTTTTTTTAATATTTAAAGGAATACTAAAATAAAGCAGATCCATGATTTCCGGCTCTCTAGGTCCTTTTTTTGTCCGTTTTATTAATAATTCATTGAATTTATTGTAAGGTTTTAATGATTCCGGGAGTTGTTAGCTTGACAGCCGCTAATCTCGAGGGACGCATCGTTTGTGGCTACCAAGGGTCAAACCCTGAAACCTGGACCCTGAAATATAAATGAGGGTTAAAAAATGTCATTCTCTTTCCAAAATACCATTAAAAAAAAACCCAGTCTCAGCCAACAAGAAGGGGAAAAAAGGGTTAAGCTGTTGATGATGATGTCAGCCTTGCCATGTCCCTGATTGCATCATACAGAACGCATCATCCTCAGATCCTAAAAAAAAAGGCCTTTTCTCTGGGGTAGAGATACCGAGCTAATTCACTATTAATTGCCCCCTCATCTCTGTGCCCGGGGACCGGACGAACCTCGTATTTATGTTTGAAATCATCTAAAAAAAAGGGAACAAACGCGTCGTTAACCCTTTACCCAAATGTGTCTGCTCTGGGAAAGCAGGTGTTGGAAGTCAGTACACAGACCTCTGGCACACAACGCGTTAATTGTCCTTACGTGTTGAGCGTGACCGCGCCGACAGTGCGACTCTGTGTCTGCGCACGCTGCGTGCAGTCGCCAGGCGCTGAGTAATTAACGCAGAATGAACCAAAATTATGAATTCACCTTCCTTTCTAACGAATCCCAGACTTTTTTCATGTGATTTTTTTGGCATAATATATTTTATTTACACGGCCCCAGTAAATAATAATGCGTGTTATGTGCCTTTAATGGTTTTTGGTTTTTTTTAAGTATTTTTAAAAACACTTCTTAAAAAATATAGCACTCACTTTAGGTAGAAGCTGCAGCCATGGAGCTACAGCTTCCCTGCTCCTCCACGCTCTGAGGATTTCAGAGCAGCCAATCAGTGGCAGGAATACGATCCTATTGAAGTCAAAGGGAGCGCTTTCCGCACATGTGCACAGGGGTCTGCATAGATCTTTGCCCACAGTGTGCACGGGGCCAGTGCTGCAGCTGACTGGGGGGGGGTAAGTATGTATTAAAGCGCTTGTTATAGCTGGAGTGACCCTTTAATTTATAAACCCATTCCCTGCTGTTTCTATACACATTATCGGGGCTTTTAGGGCAGTAGAACCCTGCGATCCCCTCATACCCAGCAAACATTCTGACCTCCTAGAAAAGAGGGGCATCAGGAGAGGAAAGAGAGGCATCAGGGGAGGGATCAGGGGTTCTAGCTACACCCCTAAACCAAAAATGCCGCAATATGTTAATTATTGGGAGGAATGGGCATAAGTCTTGGGTACTTTGACCAATTTTTTAATACTTTGACCCAAGCTAACAGGAATCTGCATAATACACTGTTTTCATTCATTAAAATAATTTAAAAAATCGTGTTATGAGGAAAAGTGACCATAATTTGGTGCCAAAAATAATGAATTAGGATGCGATGTCTGAAACGCTTCAAATGTTTTTTTTTTTTTTTTTTTTTTAATAAAAAAAATGTGCAACTTTTAGACAAAGTCCTAAACCATGAGATAAAATACACCGGTTACAATAAGTGTTTTTTTTTTTTCTTCAAGTAAAAAAATGTTAATTTCGCATCCTGTCTTCCAGGTGTTAAATTCCAAAGAAGATAAGTTCTGGAACAAGTTTTTCTCGGCTTTTTTGCACTGGGGTGAGTAACGCCATTACGTTCCCCGGCGGACGGCTTTATTAAAATCATCGCCAATCCTGCATAACTCCAGAAATTGTTTTTATTACTGAATTATTTTAATTTTTGTATTTTTTTAATGATTTTTATTTATTTTTTAAATATTGTTTATTACAGATAATTTTTATTTCATTTTTTTAAAATTTTTATAGAAATGCTCAGCAAATTTTCTGCAAAAAAAAAAAAAATATTGTTTTATTTAACAGATTTTAGGGTTAAATTGATTATTTAAAATGTCTTGAAGGAAACCCACGTCAGTTCTGCTCCACGCTAATTGCTGAGTGCTGTTCAGCATTTAATTGCGCTCTCTGGCATGATAAGCAAATAAACCCTCGCAGATCAGCGATTTGGTTCTTTCCTCTGAAAGGTTTAATCGCATAAAACAACACAGAAAGTTTGAAGAAGTTTTTTTTTTTCCGGTTTCCATGGCGACAACCTATCAGTGCCTGCGTTTGTGTCAGATGATAATTAGGTGTTCCCTGCAAAATTATGAACGAAGCAAAATCTGACGCAAGCTGCTGGATGCCGATCGGCGATGGATCCCGAGTTAGTAATGCGGACCCCGGCCCAACCCAGGATAACGCCTGGAGTGCTAGTCGCGGACCACCACAAATATTTTAGGGCCACAGCTGTGACATGGTGCAAAGATGGCCTGATCTGGTGGAATCTTAAAGCAAATCCGCTAAACAAATATATTTCTGTATTTAGGTTCAAAATAGGTAATTTTTGTGGGAACTTTCTAAATGAGTTGCCCCTGAGACTCTTGAAATATTAACCCTTTAATAACCCATCGTGAAGATTCTGTATAGTGATTCCCTGAATGTGTTACCCAAATGGCTTTAACGCTGGTCGTCATGGAAACATTGACTTATCATTACTTAGTGATACACTTAACTGATCACCTGCCTTCAAGCAGGGATATCAACCATAGGACAAAAAGCACCAACTGGGAGTCTTATATATGATCCCACTGGGGCAGGGGGGTATAATAGGAAGGAGTCATCTCCGGTATGTGTGACCCTGAGAATCTGCCCCTTCACCATGAGATTGGGGCAAAAACCCCAGAAGCAAAAAACTTTTTTCTGTTTGCGTAAAGTGCGGCCGGGCCACAGGCTGGAGCGGCAGGTCTGGGGCATTTGCCCGATGTGCCAGATAGCCAGTCCAGGGCTGTTAGAAGCCCTAATATAATAAATATTATATAATAAATAAATAAATAAATGGACTGCTTTATAAACAGATAAAGAGATTCTATATTCTATATTTCAGCGTTATTGGAATCTCCCCGTCTGATACATTGTATCAAATAACTGCAACAAATAATATACGATTCCAGATTTCCGTCTCATAAAAGTCGATGTCCGGTAGAAAGCGTTACGCGGCCGTCGCCCCGATGCATCTGTTTCCAAGGTTTCAGATTAAAGACCCTCGCGTCAATTAAACATTTCCCAAAGTGCCGGCCCGGCTAATTAGATTTATTAGTCGCTCAAAGTGCATTTATTTGGGTTTTGAAGAGGGTGCTTTATCAGACCTATTAGCGGTTAATCACCACGGATAAAAAGGGCCGTCTCGGGGACGGCGTCTCTTTAAGCCTCTCTTTGCTTTGCTACAGATTGATTTCTTTATTATTTCTGGGGTTTTTTTATTTTTCCTCCCCAACATGATCTGTCGGCACTTAGACAGCGACCTGGGACCCACAATATGAGGAAATATATATTTCCCCCAGAAATAGCCAATTTTCAGGGGTCCTGTTATTTGTGCAAATCTATTCGATGGCCTCTTGGTTACATTCCTCAAAATCCTTATTAGCAGAGACAGGTCGCCCGGAGGAGATCATTAAGAGATAACATCAGTGCGGAGAGATCCGACAGCCAGCAAAGGCCTTTATCGGAAGGCGGAGATTACCTCGATGATCATTAAAAGGGGAAATGTATAAGAAGCCCACCTTCTGTGTATACCGCAGGATCTGCGTAATTATTCCTCCCCGTTAAGATCTCTCTCTGCTTTTGTTAAGTTGCTGGTTGTTGCTGATTGGTTCAGGCAGGCTTTGCACGGGAGAGGAGAGGAGAAGGAAAGTTTTAAGAAATGTATTTATTTTTGGTAAAGTTGACGGCTTCCCTTTGAACAGCAAAGCTCCTAGAATCTGCCAGCAGATCGGCCCCCATTCGGCCCCCGTCTAGTCGCCCCATTTCTCCTGCTGTAAAGACTCAAACCTTAATCAGTCGTTGGTCTCGTCTTAGATTCAGGAGCCGTATGTCTATCCCATGCATGTTTAATACCCTCACTGTATTACCCTCTACCACTTCTGCTGGGAGGCTGCTCCACTTATCTACCACCTTCTCACTTTATTTAAAAAAGAATCAACTGTTTGGGTACAAAGTGGGAAACCCGTCGTTCTTCTGAATAATGACCCAGAATGCTCTGTTTCCTCTTTTCCAGAATTCATTCGAATTACAGCAGCGTACCCTGAGGTTTTCCAAGTCCCCCCATCGGGCTTCTACCTGTCCTGTGCGTTTAGAAACTCTTCCTCGGACTACTCTGCACGGAGCGGAACTTTACACAACGTCTCGCGTTTCCCTTTGGATTCCGACATCTTAAATCCCGGGTGGAATTCCCGGTGCCACCGTTTACCGGACTCGAGAACCCAGGAGCCGTCCTCCTGCTGCCTCTGGGATGGAAATCATACAAGCGCCTCCGGTGATGAGGAACGCGCCAAGCGGGAAAACAACGTTTTATCATTTCTTCCTCCAGATCTGCATGGATTAGGTGCGTAGTCATCCCCACGCTGACGATTCCACCGGATCCGTTACCCACGCTGGATACGTATCTGTAACCGGCGGATAAAGAACAAGCAACAATGTATCAAAAAACTAAAATTAGATTAATGGTATGGTCCAGTGAAGCCCTTTGGGTGGCAGGTGGGTAAAGTCAATGAGATCTCCGCTGGCACGGCTTCTAAACTGGTAATTATCAGAAAACTCCACAGGTATTAGTAACGGCTTTAATAATGAACTTTGTAGCATCTGCCCCGGGTTTGTTTCTCCGTGGAGCTCATGGGTGTGAGATTGGATAGAAGTCCACGATTAAAGGACTCCACACTTGAGTTTAATGTTTAATTAAATCATCCGAGGTCTTCTTTACAGAATTTGCCATCTTAAAAGATTGTAACTCGGCTCGGTTTGGCGAGAGTCACATACCTTTTCTAGACTTCGGAGGACCCGTCTTCAGAAGTGATGAGGAGAAGGTACCTCTGAAGAGTTAGGAGAGAGCGTGACTCTCGGTATATCGGCCACTGAAAGTCCTCTTTGGACCAAAAATGCTTTTTTTGGATAAAATAACTAATGGCTAAGAAGTCACTTTCTCTAATGATGGACCGAGGGGACAGAGTTGCCCACGAAGGACATCAGCTTCCTTGCCAACTCTTACTGCCCAATGGGCACGCTTGATTTCATGTTAATAATGGAGAGTTTGGACGTTTTCTTAGACTTGATCTACAGAATATTAATAAAATAACTTTTTCCCCATCATCTGTTGATTGAACGTCATAGGAGTTGTAGTTTTTATCAGCTGATGCCACAGATTTACATAGCAACAGATCGGCCCCCATTCGGCCCCCATCTAGTCTGCCCGTTTCTACTGCTGTAAAGACTCAACAAATCAGTTGTTGGTCTCGTCTTAGATTCAGGAGCCGTATGTCTATCCCATGCATGTTTAAATCCCCTCGCTACCACCTCTGCTGGGAGGCTGTTCCATTTATCTACCACTTTATCTCAGTAAAGTTAAACTTCCTTCCAATAGCCATCTGACCCTCTAGTTTAAGATTATGGCCTCTTGTTGGAACACTTCGCCTCCTTGATTAACCCCAAATTGATTTCACTTTTTTTTTTCAGATCTTACATGGGGGATACAATGCTGGATTCAAGAAGGAACAGACCGGCTAACCTGCGAGATAAAGTTATTATCCGATAACACCGACGGGGTAACGGAATTCGCACTGAACCTCGCCCAGTAAGTATACGCAGCAGCTGTGGCACGGATCGTCAACGGACAGGAAATTCATTTATTCGTTCAATTGTGTAAATAAAATCCCAAATAATTATCAATCGGACATAACAGATCCACCCCTTGCCACACCCCTGACCACGCCCCCAAAACAAAATTGTCCCTCTTATCATTTGGAATGTTGCCACACACGCGTCTCGAGGGTTCCGAGGAACTTAATTACTAATTGTTTTCAGTTCCTTATATAATACAAATCCATACATTTAAGTAAACAAGTTAACATTTTTTTTTTGACTTGTATTCACTGTATTTAAATAAAAACTAAATTTAATTCTTGCATGTGCCAAGAAATAATTATTGTTCCTTAAAATCTACATTTTACCATTCTATACACTCAATAAACCCATTTAAAAATGTATAGATTAAACACAACAATTTTGTGTTAAACATTCTTACCCTTTTATGTGTACACCATGGGAGCAGTCATTTGCAGTCATTTGCCGCCCCAAGCGTTTTTTTTTTTTGTTTTTTTTTTTGGAAGCGGAGGAGAGAGAGAGGGGCACCGAGTAGTTTTCGCTTACCCGCTCGGCGCCCCTCTCTCTTTCTCTCCTCTGCAGCGAGTCTCCCTGTTCGGTCCCGGTGCCGGCTTGTAATGCAGAGCGCCGGAAGTGACGTCAATTTCCGGCGCTCAGCATTACAAGCCGGCACCGTGGCAGAGCAGGGAGACTCACCCGCAGGACTGTTTAAAGGTAAGTACCGGGGGGGGAATAATGGCGTCAGCGAAGTTTAAAATGAAGCCGCCCCCCCCCGCGTCGGCGGGGGGGGGGTGCCATTTTAAACTTCGCCCCAGGCGGCGTTAAGTCTTCGGCCGGCCCTGTCCCCAATGGTTTATCCCCCCTTTATTGTTAAGTTGCTGATTGTTGCTAATTGGTTCTGGCAGCCTTTGTAAGAGTTGGGAGGAGTAGGGAGAGAACATCAGCTCGGGAAATTGATTAGGTATTCTAGTTTTGCCACGTTTTGCCATTAGGCTTCCTTGGGTGAGTTATTCCATTTTAACTAAGAACAAAAAAGTCAATTTTAAAAATAAATTTAGTAAAAGCCGCAGGCGGTGTTTCCCCTTTAAACCTCCTCTTGCAGAACATGACAAATTGGCAATAAAATCCATTTATTAAATGCATTTTTCACCATTGATTAAAAATATAGGTTTTTTGTAATTTTTTTTTTTGTTAAATAGTGAATAATTGCTGTTCTGATTGCAGGCAGCTGACATCCTCAGATGGACCCGTTTTCCTTCCAAACCAAAAATCAACAAATTGAACGCATCCAACTTTTTGTTTTTGTTTGTTTACAAACTTGAGTGAAATTGTTTCAATATGTCCAAAATTCCAAAAGGAACGTTCTGTTTCCACGCGGGAACCGAGAACGATTAGAAACAGAACGGGAAATTGGACATTTTGGATTTTATGCACAAGGCTGTAAAATATTCAGAAAAAAAAAAATTCACATAAAAGGCAATTTTTCCAAGAAAAAAAAAAAATCTCCCCCTGAGCTGCAAGACGTAACGTGCGGGACATGTGTGTAACGTGCGGGACATGTGTGTAACGTGCGGGACATGTGTGTAACGTGCGGGACATGTGTGTAACGTGCGGGACATGTGTGTAACGTGCGGGACATGTGTGTAACAGGCGCAGAGGTGTTCCCTTGGGGGGCTGGGAAAATAAAACCCTTCCATAGCTTGTGACTTCTGCACTTTATAAAGTATCTGCTGATGGATCCAGTAATCATAATTCCGCAAAAAGCATAAAAAAGGTTTTTTTTCCCCATTATAGTGCAATGTTCAAGGGCGCGTTGAAATGGAAATGGTTTCCTGTCTATAGAAGGTATAGCAGGTTAATTAGCTAACTGGGGGGGGGGTTTAAAAGGACGTCTTAAGACCCTAAGTGGTTGTGAAAATGTACGTTCATCTGGGGACAACGAGGCAATGAGGCTGTTTGGTTCACTTCACTTTTCTTCTTCCGTTATATAAAATATGTAATATGTATGATATATACATATTATATATATATAATATGTATATATCATACATATTATATATATATATATATATATATATATATATATAGTATAAATAAATATATATAAATATATATCTTGTATAAATATATATATAGATATAGTTATTCATTGTGTATTATTTTTTAGTTAATTTTCTTGAAAATAATGTATATAATAATCATGGTTTCAACAAATGTTTGCGCTTTCTGTGACACACAAGATGTATACCCTCACTAGATAATACAAATATGTCAAAATATTTTAAGGAAAAAAAACTCATTTTAACTTAATATTAAAATAAATGAATAATAAAAATGTACATACAGATATATATAGAATTGAAGCTAATAATTTTCAGTTATTTCAGTTAGCTGCTGTTGGGGTATATAGATGCATTATTATATATTATACAGTATATAGATGCATTATTATATATTATACAGTATATAGATGCATTATTATATATTATACAGTATATAGATGCATTATTATATATTATACAGTATATATATAGTCATTATTATGTTAATATATTGAAGGTTAGGGGGTTGTTGCTTTATTGCCCCGGGGCTTGTAAGAGTTTTGTGACCCCAGGTTGTATGGCCAGTAAAGTTAGGGATCAGATAGATTTTTTTTTATTTACTAAGAAATTGAGATGATTCTCAGATGGGGTTTCCATGACGACTGGCAGACATAACAATAAATGATTGATTTATATCATATCCCATTGATTAATTATTACTAAATTCTCTTTTTTTATCGCTTTACAGGTTGTCGGGGGAAGGCGGATCTGCCGATTGCCGGTGTGGAGGATTTGCAGTGTGTGAGTGTCTCCTGCCCGGCGTGAACCTCACGGATTCCTATATCCTATATGTAGAAATTCACGACGACAGCACCCAGCTCGTGTCCCCCCCGGTATACATCGCGCCTTCCCGAATAGGTGAGTTAACCCCGTCTGTGCTGTTCTCAGTGCTGTCAAATTTTTACTAATAAGAATAATAATAATAATAATAATAATAATAATGTTATTATTTATATTATTATTCATATTATTCATATTATTATTTATATTATTATCCATATTGTTCATATTATTATTCATATTATTATTTATATTATTATCCATATTATTCATATTATTATTCATATTATTATTTATATTATTATTCATATTATTATTTATATTATTATTATTCATATTATTATTCATATTATTATTTATATTATTATCCATATTGTTCATATTATTATTTATATTATTATCCATATTATTCATATTATTATTCATATTATTATTTATATTATTATTCATATTATTATTTATATTATTATTATTCATATTATTATTTATATTATTATTTATATTATTATCCATATTGTTCATATTATTATTCATATTATTATTTATATTATTATTCATATTATTATTTATATTATTATTATTCATATTATTATTTATATTATTATTCATATTATTATTCATATTATTATTATTCATATTATTATTATTATTATTATTATTTTTATTAATAAAATCTCTCTGGAACGTCAATACTTGTTTTCTATTAAAGGAAAATGCGTTGACTTATGGAAGAGGTATACGAGGGATTTTTAATTGAAATAAATATATATTTGTTAACCCCCCCCCAGAAAACATTTAGTAACATTTTATTTGCTCGTCTGCTACTTTGAATTTTTGTTTATAATTCACAATTTTTGGATACATTGTGGATGAAGCTTTTATCTCCATTTCTGGATGTAATTTTATGTAAAAATATAAAATAAAATCCTAGTAAACGGTGAACCTCATTGCCCTTTGTGTAGATACAAAATTAAATTGTATTTACTAAAAGTGCTAAAAGCACCAAAGTGCGGTCATTTTTATCCAAGCCATAGATTTTTCCAGGTTTACTGAGGTTTACTGCGTTTCAGCGAGCGACTGATCAGATTACCGGCGGGATAAATTTAATAATCACTGTGAAATACTGATATCTGACCCAAAAGGCTTTGTCTGTACATTTGGTGTCCTTAATTCACCCGATACTCGTTTCAATTAGTCGTACCGAAACACATCAATTACAGACGCCTTTCTACTAAAAATAAAGCTCCAAGAAGTCTCAATAACCCAAACGTTTTAAATCCCGGTTACCTGTGTGGATTTTTACAATTTATCCCATTTTTTTACTGGTTTGTGCGCAGATGACCGATCCCGGACTGGTGATAGAAACTCTAACTAAACCCCAATAATACGGGCTGGTCATTTCTGTAACATAAACAAATCAGCATTAAATCACGCTAAATTCCACATCGGAACCGCTGCTTGCCTAATAATACCAAAGCAAACCTTCTAATTGTTAGTGCAGGTCATTGCCACAACAGAAGCTCATTACAGCCAATGACTCCTTATCATACTGCCTGTGGGAAAAAATAGAATGGCTCGGTCTTTATCATCCAGCCGGACTCTCTGACTATAGAAAGGAACGGACTTCATTAGCATCACCGTAAAGCATCAACTCAGTGCGGTGTTTGAGCCGGGAAAATCACCCAAAATATCACATGACTGACAGCAACGGCGGCTCCAGGTCTGCAGATAAAGGGAGATTATTGGGACAAAATGAGATAAAACCAGGTTTTTGTCAACACAGACCGTTATTACTGTATACAGCGCGGGGGGTTATATTACTGTATACAGCGCTGGGGGTTATATTACTGTATACAGCGCTGGGGGGTTATATTACTGTATACAGCGCTGGGGGTTACATTACTGTATACAGTGCTGGGGGTTATATTACTGTATACAGCACTGGGGGTTATATTACTGTATACAGTGCTGGGGGTTATATTACTGTATACAGTGCTGGGGGTTATTACTGTATACAGCGCTGGGGGTTATATTACTGTATACAGTGCTGGGGGTTATTACTGTATACAGCGCTGGGGGTTATATTACTGTATACAGTGCTGGGGGGTTATATTACTGTATACAGCGCTGGGGGTTATTACTGTATACAGTGCTGGGGGTTATATTACTGTATACAGCGCTGGGGGTTATATTACTGTATACAGCACTGGGGGTTATTTAACTGTATACAGCGCTGGGGGTTATATTACTGTATACAGCGCTGGGGGGTTATTACTGTATACAGTGCTGGGGTTATTTTATTGTATACAGCGCCGGGGGTTATATTACTGTATACAGTGCTGGGGGGTATATTACTGTATACAGCCAGAGCCGGCCTTAGGTGTTCCGGCGCCCTGTGCGAACTACTCCTCTGGCGCCCCCCCTCACTACCCCCCCTCTGCCCCTTCAAACTACCCCCCCTCTGCCCCTTCAAACTACCCCCCCCTCTGCCCCTTCAAACTACCCCCCCCTCTGCCCCTTCAAACTACCCCCCCCTCTGCCCCTTCAAACTACCCCCCCCTCTGCCCCTTCAAACCGCACAGGGCGCCACACTCCAGGGGGCGCCGCCGCCGCCGGGTCCTCCCCCGCCGCCACGGGGTCCTCCGCCGCCGCCACGGGGTCCTCCGCCGCCGCCGCCGCGGGGTCCTCCTCCGCTGCCGCCGCCGCGGGGTCCTCCTCCTCCGCCGCCCCCTCTGCACCTAAATGAAAACGTTGTTTTTTTTGTTGTTGGTTTTTTAACTTTATTTAACATCGTCCATGTTAAATAAAGTTAAAAAAACCAACAACAAAAAAAACAACGTTTTCATTTAGGTGCAGAGGGGGCGGCGGAGGAGGAGGACCCCGCGGCGGCGGCGGCGGAGGACCCTGTGGCGGCGGCGGACCCCGTGGCGGCGGCAGCGGCGGCGGACCCGGCGGCGGCGGCGGCGCCCCCTGGAGTTTGGCGCCCTGTGCGGTCGCACAGGTCGCACACCCCAAAGGCCGGCCCTGGATACAGCGCTGGGGGTTATATTACTGTATACAGCGCTGGGGGGTTATTACTGTATACAGTGCTGGGGTTATTTTATTGTATACAGCGCCGGGGGTTATATTACTATATACAGTGCTGGGGGGTTATATTACTGTATACAGCGCTGGGGGTTATATTACTGTATACAGCGCTGGGGGTTATATTACTGTATACAGTGCTGAGGGTTATATTACTGTATACAGCGCTGGGGGTTATATTACTGTATACAGCGCTGGGGGTTATATTACTGTATACAGCGCTGGGGGTTATATTACTGTATACAGCGCTGGGGGTTATATTACTGTATACAGCGCTGGGGGTTATATTACTGTATACAGCGCTGGGGGTTATATTACTGTATACAGCGCTGGGAGGTATATTACTGTATACAGCACTGGGGGTTATATTACTGTATACAGCGCTGGGGGTTATATTACTGTATACAGCGCTGGGGGTTATATTACTGTATACAGCGCCGGGGGGTTATATTACTGTATACAGCGCTGGGGGGTTATATTACTGTATACAGCGCTGGGGGGGTTTATATTACTGTATACAGCGCTGGGGGATTATATCACTGTATACAGCGCTGGGGGGTTATATTACTGTATACAGCGCTGGGGGTTATATTACTGTATACAGCACTGGGGGTTATATTACTGTATACAGCACTGGGGGTTATATTACTGTATACAGCGCTGGGGGGTTATTACTGTATACAGTGCTGGGGTTATTTTATTGTATACAGCGCCGGGGGTTATATTACTATATACAGTGCTGGGGGGTTATATTACTGTATACAGCGCTGGGGGTTATATTACTGTATACAGCGCTGGGGGTTATATTACTGTATACAGTGCTGAGGGTTATATTACTGTATACAGCGCTGGGGGTTATATTACTGTATACAGCGCTGGGGGTTATATTACTGTATACAGCGCTGGGGGTTATATTACTGTATACAGCGCTGGGGGTTATATTACTGTATACAGTGGTGGGGGGTTATATTACTGTATACAGCGCTGGGGGTTATATTACTGTATACAGCGCTGGGGGGTATCAGAATTTAGAGCTCTAAATGAAAGACATTCATTGGGAATTGACTTTGGCAGGCAAGGAGTTAAGCAGTGTATTCATTAATATGTTAAAGATCCTTCTCCCAGCGGTGTTGGTACTGTTTTTAATTGGACTGTTTATTTTTGGCATGTATCGGTCTCATGACTAACACAGCCGAGCGGCATTGATAAATATCACCGTTTGGATTAATTGCCTCTTCCTTTAGTTGCGTTAACCCCCGGGTCAGATATTTAACGCCGTCTTTAATGGATGTAACATAATGAGTCGCAAGCAGGAGAAATACACCCAGAACACGAATCAACCCCCCCCCAGGAAGATCCGTCACCCCCTCTGGTTATCATTCACATCTAATTATACGCTGATCGGGGTCTCTAAAGCTGCTGTTCCACTTGGGGGCCTCATCAGATAAATGCTCTATCAGGTACAGAAAAATTCAAGAAACCGGCCATTATATTCTTCTCAACGCTCCCTGCCACTTCAAAAAACAAATGCATTAAAAGCTTTCTTGAGAAACTGGAGCTGCTTAGCAATAGAGAAACTACAGAAAAACACTATGTTAATTGGAGGAATACGTTTATTTAACATTGTTACAAGAGTAGGACATAATAATTAAAGTATTTTGGAAAGATGGGGGAAAATGTCTGGGTGAAACAATTAAAGAGAACAATTTTACAGAACTTTTTGTGTGGTGAATAAGTGGAACAGCCTCCCAGCAGAAGTGGTAGAGGGTAATACAGCGAGGGTATTAATCATGCATGGGATAGACATACGGCTCCTGAATCTAAGACGAGACCAACGACTGATTAAGGTTTAAGTCTTTACAGCACACTAGACGGGGGCCGAATGGGGGCCGATCTGCCGGCACATTCAGGTCCAGTTCATTTTAATATATCTACTAATTTAAGGGGAAATGTTTGTTTTTTCATCCACAGTCAAGCCTGATCCACCAGAAACGGTAAGAATGGAAATAACAGAACGAGGGGCTGTGACGGTGATTTGGTCCAAACCGAGTTCAGCATCTTCTGAACTTCTGTATCAAGTGAGACATTTGGTGAATTCATCGGAAAAAAGCACAGAGGTAAAAAATAAATGAAAAATAATGAATGTTCGGCTCTAACGGGGATCCGATGTTATTGGGAGGACGTCCCGTCTCGTGATTTAAACCGGCGCGCTAATCGCTGGGCTCTGCCAGCTTCCGATAACGGGGGGGGGGGGCGAAAATGTGCGCAGCCTTCCAATTATACCACCGTTCGGTGAAAACGTATATCTTTGTACAGTTTTCAGCCACGTTAATTAATTTTAGTAATTAAAATACAAAGCTCAGCCTCTGAGTCATAAAATAATTAACAATGATTTAGAAACCTTTTTTTTTTTTTTTTAAAGATGTGCAACAAACAATAAATTCACGAGAAATAGAATTTTGATGGAAACATTTAAATGCAGAAAGGGATTACAGGAGGGGAGTTTATTTCAATGGTCTTTAGACCAGAATCTAACACTAGAGAGTCAGAGGCTTAGGTGGAATGGAAGGAAGTTTTACTTTACTGAGAGGGTGGAAGATAAGTGGAACAGCCTCCCAGCAGAGGTGGTAGAGGATAATACAGTGAGGGTATTAAACATGCATGGGATAGTCCTTACAGCGGGAAAAACAGGCGACTATATCGGGCCGGCAAGTGCTGTGTTTCTTGTTTTATAAATTATATATTTTATATATTTAAAAATCTTTTTATATATTTTATTTTCTTATAGTTCATTTTTTTTCTCTTATGGAATCTGCCAATCGAAAAAAGTGCATTGACCGACATTCTTTCCTACAAAAAAAAACTATCTATTTTAAATCATCAGTCTTGGAAAAAAATGTAGCAATTAGCTTTAGTTCTAGCCTAACCCGTAGAGCTTGCCATCTAAAGGTTCCGTGTAATGATGCCATGAAACGCAAAGATCTGGCAATGGCGTCGGTTATCTGGCGCTGGACAGCAGAAACTTTCCATGAATTCGGAGCAAATTTGCCCCAAAAAATAATTCTGTTTTGCGCAGGAATTAAATAGCGGTTATACCCACCGGCGATTAGAAAGTACGATGTCACTTTAAGGCCAGCGGCCAACGGCTCGTGGATCCAGCTGCCGGGCAAATCCAGCCGCTGGCCACACATTGCTGCACCAGTTAGCAAGTCAGCGCCTGAAAAGGAGTTTCTACGTACAAAATAGTCTGAAATAATTGAATATATTGAGGTATTGATGAAAAAAAATATGATAGGTTTAAAAATGAGTCTTAATTTCTAATACTAAATGAATAATTATACTAAATCCACAAAAATGATTCAATTCATTCTATTTAATATAGAAATGTGTATAATGTATATAAAAGGCTAATAAAGACATATTGTTGCAAATCATTTATATTTAGGTATTTTCCATGGTAACCGCATCGACAAAATCTGTGTTTTTATTCGACACAATTATTTCTGAATTCCACTATTTTGACGAGATGTTTGTTTCTGCGCCCAGGTTTACCTTCTCAGCAGAGAAACGTCGGTCACCATTTCTGAAATCCTTCCGTGCGCTGTAGTCTTCGTCGAGGTGCGCTGCAAAATTCTTCAAGGATCCGGGGTCTGGAGCGAATGGAGCCGACCGGGGGTGTTCGATACACGAGGTCAGTGCTTTAAAATAAAGAAGAGGGCGGTGGATAGGCGGAACAGCCTCCCAGCAGAGGTGGTAGAGGGTAATACAGTGAGGGTATTAAACACGCATGGGATAGACATACGGCTCCTGAATCTAAGACGAGACCAACGACTGATTAAGGTTTGAGTCTTTACAGCAGGACAAACGGGCGACTAGACGGGGGCCGGATGGGGCCGACCTGTTATCTCTGCTAGAACGCAGCCATTCTCCGTCTTCTCCCTTCTTTTTATTGATTGCACGTTGTCGAGAGATACTGTATCTCTTCTAGACGGATCGCCAAAGACTGGCGGTATCATCGAAACCAAAGAAACTTAAATTTCTAAATTTGCCTAAATTATGATCAGGACCTTCTGTAAACATAATGGGGTCTGGAGAAACCTTTACATTGTGGGGTCTCCAAGCCCAGTCATGCCAGCTTCAGAGATCATTGGTGGTGAGAGCGTGGAGTTCGTCGGTCAGTTGCCGGCACAGACCTCCCCACCTCCTTCTTAGCGCTACCTGATGCCAGGCTGGCGATATGACATCATACCCTGACGCTCTACAAGAGCTGACGGGGGACAGACCTCGAGGAAGAAGCATTTACCTCCAGACTATGGTGGACGTTGAGGGAGCCCAAGAGGCGGTTGCCCATTCCACCACAGGATGGCCATGATCGGCGTCAAATCTATTTTTTCTATTTTTATTTTTTTATTTATTTATTTTTTTAACAAAACATACAACACATAAAATACATTCTTAATTCATCTTAATAGAATTATAATTGTCGCAGTACAGACATAACCCACAAACATAAAACACAAAGGGAGGAAAGAGAAAGAAAACTAAATATAAAAAAACTAAATAAAATTAAACAAAAAAAAAAACTAAATAAATAAATAAAAAATAAAATTCAACAAAAAACAAATAAGTAAAAAAATAAAAAAAAAATTAAACAAAAAAACCCAAAATAAATAAATAAATAAAAAAATTAAATTAAACAAAAAAAAACCCAACAAAAAATAAATAAATAAATAAAAAAATAAAAAATAAAATTAAACAAAAAAAAAATAAGACTATGGTCTGTGGGGAATTCGGTCGGATGCTTCTTTCTTTTATAGTTATTTTCATATGGATCACAGTATTATTCTTTTAATATTATTTTACATTATGTACTGTTTTGGTTTATTTTCTTATTTCTTTTATTATTCTCTTATTTAGGTTATCTTGTTCCAATCATTTTTATATATTTTATTTTCCATAAAACCTTTTGTCCATCGGTCCTCCGGGTTCTTCTTTTCACCGACATGAAACCCTTCGATATATAATTATATATTTTTTTTCTCTCTTCCACCACGCAGATATTGTGTATTCTCCCCAGAAAGTCCTGGCCAGCGCCGGGTCCAACGTCTCAGTCTATTGTATCTACTGCAACCAAAACAGGAAGGTTCCGTCCCGAGACATGAAGTGGTGGTTTGATTTGGCCAAGAAAGTCCCCGCTGAGCAGTACTCCGCCGTCAGCGATTACGTCGGCAAAGTCACGTTACTCAACCTCAACACCTCCAAACCGAAGGGCAAGTTTAACTACGATGCGTTACATTGCTGCATCCAGAACAACCAGTGCCATCACCGCTACGCGGAAATCCACGTTCTAGGTAACTTTGGTTTTATTCGCTCTTCTCCCCTAAAAGCATAAAAGTTTTGGGTGGAAAATATATATATTTTCTAATTCTTCTTCTTACGTTGATGGCCCGCCGGAGGTGGTAAATATTAATATTGTAATAATGTATATATTATTTTTTAATTTATACATTTTGTCTTCTCGACAGGCGTGGACATGTTAACAAAAAAACCAAAAATTGGATTATTTTTAAAAGCTGATTCCAATGCAAAGTTTTAAAATTGATCTTGTCTCCATAGTAACCGAATGCAATGGTCCAATCAGCAGGAATATTTCATCGGTTGCTATGGTGATACATTTGACAATCACAGAATCATTTTTTTATTCAAAGCGTCTAAAACTTACTCCGTGAATGGATGTTGGAAAAAAAATACCTGATTAAATTTACTTTTTTAAAAACTTTAAAAAAAAATGTAAGAAAATAATTTTTGTACGTGGGTGAGAAAATGGGCTTTTTCTTAAAGAAAGGTTTTATGAAATATTTTCTTAATGGCTAATAAAGACTAAGTGTCTCTATAAATCACGCAAAATTATACCAAAATAAAAATATAATAAATAAAAACTATATTAAAAAATAAATAAAAATAATAAATAAATAATAATTGAATTGAAGGATTTGTATTATTTTATTATCGTCTTATTAGTTTTTATAACATAGTTTTATCTTATTGTTTAGACACCAACATCAGCATCGCGTGTGAAACCGACGGGAGACAAACCACCATGACCTGTCGGTGGAGCACAAAGCAGATTCCTTCACTTCAGGGAAGTTCCTTTGAGTTCAAATTCTACAGGTGAGAAAATTCTACAGGACGGGAGAAATTCACCTATTTCTGATATATTACCTCGACATTCAAACCATACATTATACAGTGCGGCCCTTCCTGCCAGCTCACTGGTGTTGGCCGTTCGTAAGGGCCAGGCAGTTAAGATCTAGTGGCTGGATGTGCTTAGTGTGTTACTGTATACAGCGCTGGGGGTTATATTACTGTATACAGCGCTGGGGGTTATATTACTGTATACAGTGCTGGGGGTTATATTACTGTATACAGCGCTGGGGGTTATATTACTGTATACAGCACTGGGGGTTATATTACTGTATACAGCGCTGGGGGTTATATTACTGTATACAGCACTGGGGGGTTATATTACTATATACAGCGCTGGGGGTATATTACTGTATACAGTGCTGGGGGTTATATTACTGTATACAGCACTGGGGGGTTATATTACTATATACAGCGCTGGGGGTATATTACTGTATACAGCGCTGGGGGTTATATTACTGTATACAGCACTGGGGGTTATATTACTGTATACAGCGCTGGGGGGTTATATTACTGTATACAGTGCTGGGGGTTATATTATTGTATACAGTGCTGGGGTTATATTACTGTATACAGCGCTGGGGGTTATATTACTGTATACAGCGCTGGGGGTTATATTACTGTATACAGCGCTGGGGGTTATATTACTGTATACAGCACTGGGGGTTATATTACTGTATACAGCGCTGGGGGTTATATTACTGTATACAGCGCTGGGGGGTTATATTACTGTATACAGTGCTGGGGTTTATATTACTGTATACAGCGCGGGGGGTTATATTACTGTATACAGCGCTGGGGGGTATATTACTGTATACAGCCCTGGGGGTTATATTACTGTATACAGTGCTGGGGTTATATTACTGTATACAGCGCTGGGGGTTATATTACTGTATACAGCGCTGGGGGTTATATTACTGTATACAGCGCTGGGGGTTATATTACTGTATACAGCGCTGCAACAGATTTACAGAGAAACATAGTATATCGGCCCCATCTGGCCCCCGTCTAGTCGCCCGTTTCTCCCGCTGTAAAGACTCAAACCTTAATCAGTCGTTGGTCTCGTCTTAGATTCAGGAGCCGTATGTCTATCCCGTGCATGTTTAATACCCTCACTGTATTAGCATCTACCACTTCTGCTGGAAGGCTGTTCCACTTATCTACCACCGTCTCAGTAACGTATATATTACCTTTACCAAATATTTGACTCTTTATTTTCTTTGTTGTAGGAATAAAGTTTATTGCTCAAAGACAGACAGAGTGAAGAACGCGTCCACCTTAGCGGATTGTCAAAAACAGAGGGACGGCTCCTTCCAATGCGTATTTCAATCCATTTATATCCTGTCCGGTTACACGATGTGGATTGAGATTAAGCACCCGCTGGGAACCCTCTATACCCCCCCGCAGTGCGTTCTGCCTATAGATGTCGGTAAGTCACCTATTTTGGCCCCCGTTTGGTCGCCGTTTCTCCTGCTGTAAAGACTCAAACCTTAATCAGTCGTTGGTCTCGCCTTAGATTTAGGAGCCGTATGTCTATCCCATGCATGTTTAATACCCTCACTGTATTACCCTCTACCACTTCTGCTGGGAGGCCGTTCCACTTATCTACCACCCTCTCAGTAAAGTAAAACTTCCTTCTAACGCACTTCTTTTTTGTTTTCTTTCGTTATTTATATATTTTATAATTAACATGGAATGGAGAATTACATTCGCCCTGCTAGTTTTTTTTTTTTATCAGGATAATTTGTAAATATTTGAAATCACGAAATCTCTATAAACTTTTGCATTATTGAAAATATCTCAGCCAGTTCCGCTTCCATATTCATTACCTGTATTTTAAGGCAAAACGGGATCATTTCAGAGCAGCGTGGTTACGACGCCCTCCGAGGCAGCTATTATCTGTAATATCATTTGAACAAAATGTTCTTTGAGCTGCGAGTAATAATCAGAGAGGTTTTTATAATGCACTGAAAAGCATTTCTATACAGATGAGGTAGAAGAACATTAATGGATCACTGTTTAGTTCCATGGTAAAAACAGCACCTTGTATTTTTGCACAGAGATAATAGAGAAGTGGATCAGCCTCCCAGCAGAAGTGGTAGAGGGTAATACAGTGAGGGTATTAAACATGCATGGGATAGACATACGGCTCCTGAATCTAAGACGAGACCAACGACTGATTAAGGTTTAAGTCTTTACAGCAGGATAAACGGGCAGACTAGACGGGGGCCGGATGGGGCCGATCTGCTGGTAAATTCTACCTTATTTCATGTTTCTGCCCAGTTTATTAATACGCATTCCACGCTCGCGCACTCATATTCTTGACCACTAGGTGGCAGCACACCGGGGGTACTGAGCATACACAGGGAGAAGGCTATACAGCTCTAATTCACCCAGGTCCTAGATTGTCAGCTTGCGAGCCGAGCCGTCTTTCCCTGATGTCTGCCAGTTCTAGTTTTGTCAAACCCTTTGAATGTAGGGACTGCAAGAGGAGCTGTAGGAATTGTTGGCGGCTATAGACCTGATATAAACTGATATTAAACTGCATTAGAATTAAGAATCCATATTAATGAAATTTAAACTTTATGGGGGTTTTTTTGTTACCTGTTTGGATTTAGTAAAACCTTTGGCTCCGTCGGGCGTGGAGGCTCAGATTACCGAGGGCACCGGGGATTTACGAGTCAGCTGGAAACGGCCTTCCCTCCCAGCCTATGAGCTCCGGTACCAGCTCCGGTACCGCCAAGAAACCCAAGACACCACCTGGAAGGTATTATTATTATTGTTATTATTATTATTAATATTATTTATTTATTATTATTATTATGTATTATTATTATTTATTATTATTATTGTTATTATTATTTGTGTATTATTAATTATATTTTTGTTATTAGTTAATTATTATGATTTATTGTTATTATTATGATTTGTTATTATTATTATTATTTGGTATTAGTATTAGCAATAGTTCATTGTTCATTGTTATTATTAATATTGTTATGATTTATGTATTATTATTATTATTAATATTGTTATGTATATATTGTTGTTGTTATTATTATTATTATTGTTTTATTATCGCTATACTATATATTTTCCTTAATTAGTCTCCATCAATTATTATTATTTATTGATTTATATAGCTCCATCATATTCCGTGGTGCTGTACAATGGCCTCGATTGATATTTGGATTATGATGGATTTCCACTCATTTGTGGGGCACAAAACACAATAAAAGGGCATTACTGTATTTGATCTTTTTTGTCCTGGGCATTAATTCACAATATTCAAAAATAGATTTTAAAGCAAAATTCGGATCAGGAACGCTCAGGTTGGGGGTCTAACAAGACCTCTGTGGGCATGTGTGGAAAGCGATCCCATAGATTTCAATGGGGGGCACTTTCCTGCCACTGATTGGCTGCTTTAATGGTGTGAAACTTCAGCTCACGGAGGGGGTGGGAAGCTGCAGCCCCGCAGCTGCAGCTTCTATCTAACATACATACATTTTTTTTAACTTTGAACAATGTATCTGAAAGTTCCGCTCGGGTGCACTTCTAAAGTTACGGATCCTTTCTCCTTCCAGGTGATGGATATTTCTAGAAATGAATTTGCCGACATACAGGTAGCGGAGCCCTGCCTGACATACAGCGTCCAGGTGCGCTGCCGGCGGAGCGACCACAGCGGGTTTTGGGGAGATTGGAGTAACCCCGTTCATACATCTTTAAAAGACATCCGAGGTGTGAGATTTTCCCCAAACCTACCAACATACCGGCATGTACAGAAATATATATATTTTTAAAAACATGTTCTCATGGGTAATTAAAATAATAATAATACTTTTTCAGCTCCTTTAAAGGGACCGGATTTTTGGAGAATCGTACCAAATAATCCAATACAAAAAGGAGACAATATCACTCTGATCTGGCAGGTAAAACTTTTCAGACTTTGCTTTGACGTCGTAGTTTAATCCAAATATTATTATTCTGTATATATGATGTGTGCCTCATGCTTGGAATACAATAATGACTAAGGCTGAGGATAGTAGGAGTTGTACCATGACAACCTTCAGGGCAGGGATAGCCAGCAGCAGTCATTTTCAACCAGCCCCTCTTGCGGCCAAAGGCTGCCTGAGGATTATGGGAATTGCTGTTAACTACATCTGCTTTAGACAGCCAAAGATGATTCACCCGTATGTTGGACGAAGGTTGTGCATGGAATACAACAACAACCTAATTAAAGCTTTCGTAATGACTCCTATTTCAGGTCTTTTAAAAATAATAAAAAAAAATAGTATAAAATAGTGACATATATGTAATTATTATTATTTTATATTATTATTATTATTTTATATTATGATTTTATTTTTTCATTAATTTTTTATATTATTATTATTATTAGTAATATTTTATTTTTATTATTATTTTATTTTTTATTGTTATTATTTTTTTAATTATTATTATTTTATATTATTATTATTTTATATTATTATTATTAGTATTATTAGTAGTATTGTACTGGTATTTTTTTTTATTCTAATTATTATTTTATTATTATTTTATATTATAATTATTATTAGTATTGTATGTTATTTTTATTACTATTATTTTATATTATTTTATTATTTTTAATACATTATTATTATTTTTCTATACACTTTTTTGCACTTATTTATGTTTTCTGTTTCCTTTTTGCTTTTATTTAAATCATTTTCTTTGTTCGCCCTCTTTTTTCTTTTTTTTTTAGCCTGTAGGGAAGGAGCTCTCGTTATGTAGCATCAGAGGATACAAGATTTTTCATCAGGTCGCGAAAAACGTGAGCTGGACCGAATATTTAGGAAACGTCACAAGATACACCTTTCATTTACTGGACGAGGTCCATACGGTGACCGTCCTCGCAATCAACTCCCTCGGCTGCTCCGTGATCAACAGCAATTTAACGTTCTCGCAGGAAATGAGCGCAGGTAACGAGCCTATTTACCCAGACGCCGTCTTTCTTCCACGTCGGGAGGGGCGGCCGTAATGGCCGATTATTAGCCTCTTAGCCAATATTTTCTCTTTATTTTCTTTCGTTACTCAACTCGGCAAAGAGCCGTAATTTGGGAAAATAATACTCCCGACATATTATCATTTTCCGTATCATTAATGTAACGTTCTCTCTCTCGTATAATTCGGGGGCGTCTGTGGTTTTAAACATATTTATAGTGCATGGAGAGTTAAATATTTATCATTGGCGCTTAAAGGGTTAATTAATTTTGACTCCTTATATTGTATTCAGTATTAAGTAATATTCCCCCAGTGCTGTATACAGTAATATAACCCCCCAGCGCTGTATACAGTAATATAACCCCAGCGCTGTATACAGTAATATAACCCCCCCAGCGCTGTATACAGTAATATACCCCCCAGCGCTGTATACAGTAATATAACCCCCAGCGCTGTATACAGTAATATAACCCCCAGCGCTGTATACAGTAATATAACCCCCAGCACTGTATACAGTAATATAACCCCCCCAGTGCTGTATACAGTAATATAACCCCCAGCGCTGTATACAGTAATATAACCCCCAGCACTGTATACAGTAATATAACCCCCAGCACTGTATACAGTAATATAACCCCCAGCACTGTATACAGTAATATAACCCCCCAGCGCAGTATACAGTAATATAACCCCCAGCGCTGTATACAGTAATATAACCCCCCAGCGCTGTATACAGTAATATACGCCCAGCGCTGTATACAGTAATATAACCCCCAGCACTGTATACATAATAATCTGCAGACCTCGAGGCGTCATTGCTGTCAGTCATGTGATATTCCACCATAAGATTTCATTAGTCAGAGTGTCTGACTGGGTGATTAAGACTGAGCCATTCTATTGTTCCCCACAGGCAGTATGATAAGGAGTCAGGGGGTTTAGTAGATCGGGGGTCAGATAACAGAGCGAGAATCATACAAACGGCTGATATGCAGCTGCCTGAAAACTTTATATTATGGGGCAAAAACTACGACTGGGGTAAAGCAGACACTTCTTTCCATTCTTCCTCCCCAGTGCGTTCTGTGCACTCGTTCCGCGTGTATTTTATAAACAGCAGTTGCGTGGCTGCCGTGTGGAAGTTGCTGCCGGTGGCGTACGGTCTTTCGGGGTTCGTCATTGAATGGAGGAACCTGCGAGATGAAGGCCGCGTGCGGTGGGTTCCGGTTCCATCGAATGTCAGCAGATATTATATTGAAGGTGAGAACATTTCTGCCATTACCGTTTAAAGCTTTATTCACTAAACACTGAGTAGGAAGTGAGTTCCGTTGAAACCAAAACATTTTTTTCTCCCCGTTTCTGCCATTAAGTGAAACGTTTGAATCTTTGACTTGCAGGCAGTTTTTACGCCATTGAGAAATATCAGTTCCGTCTGTACCCGGTGTCCCCGGAAGGGATCGGCAGCCCCGGGGTCACCGAGGAATTCACCAAAGGTGAGAAAATCCATTGGATGTGTTCGGTTATTTTTCTACAGGGCCTACATACTTCTAGACCATGCCTCCCAACTGTCTCGCTTTGCGCAGGACAGTCCTGATTTTGCCACTCTGCTATTTCGCCAAGTTCTACCTTGGTCCCACTTTTCGGGGCAGAGAGAGTGTTTGGTGGGACATCGGGATTGCATACTGAGCATGTGCAGAACTGTGAGCATGCTCAGTAGCGCTACCTCCCAAGCCCGCCCCCGGCACCAATAATGCCTGCGGCGCTTATTACAGTCCCTACATTCAAAGAGTCTGACAAAACCAGAACTGAACGACTAAGACGACCCCATACATTTAGTAAAGAGGGCCTGGCTCGCAGGAGCTTACAATCTAGAGGTGCTGTGTTGCCCCCACCCTCCAAAAAAATGCATTAGTGTCTCTTTAAAAGTGACGTTCCGTTTGCATAAAATATTACTGGTGTTCTCTGTAGTATTAGGGAATAAGGAAATAAAACATATTAAATTGTCTTTTTTTTAGCCACATAAACACCCGTTTTTTTGTTTTTAGTTTCTATGGAAACAACCTATCAGTGCCTGCTTTTGTGTCACATGACAATTAAGAGTTCCCTAGCAAAATTCTGAACCCGACAAAATTTTCCATGAATAAAGAATTATTTCTGGAAGGGGTTTGGGTATTAAACGGCACCAAGAATTATGTTTTTTTTTTGTTGTTGTTTTTTTTTCTTAAAAGTGTTAAATTCAGCAGCGTAGATGGAACAGCCAGATTTTAACCAGATTCTAAAGCAAAATATTAGCTTTGCCGCTCGGTGACAAAAATCTGCTATTTTTTTAATAGAAAATAGAGAAATATATTTGGTAAACTTGCCGTCCTGATTTTTCCCTTTTTCCCCCCGTTTCTTTCTCATGCATTATGCATTCAGTGGTAATAAATACAGCCTGCGGGGATCATGGATGTGCGATCCCTCCTCTCTCTCTAATCCACGAGGATCCTCCTGGCATTCATTTGTCAAATGAGTTTTGTATTTTGATAAAAACACGACGTGCCTCGAAATAAATTCAGATTCACTCCGAAAAATACATTTCCTCTTTTCTTTAATTATTTGGATTATTTTGTGATATTTATTTCCTTGTCCGCAGCGGATCGAGACGAAGCCCCGAACGATAAAGGAGTTTATGTCATCTTACCAATAATCATTCTGTCGTCTCTCCTGCTGCTGGGGACGCTTATTGTTTCGCACCAAAGGTACCCCTTCCACACGTTATTTAATAAAGAACATTAGAATTTTCATTTCAGATAATATATTGTGGTATAGAAGGTTTTTTTATGCTCTGCTTGCCGCATTCTATTAAAGGGAAAGCAAATATTTTTGGAATAGCCTTTATTACTTTATAAAAGGGAGCTTATTACCTAAACGGTGCTCAATGCTCACTGTGTGTGTGGCCATTGGAACACAGCAGTGATGGGAGTGATAGAGGGCCATTGGAACCCAGGAGTGATGGGAGTGATAAAGGGCCATTGGAACCCAGGAGTGATGGGAGTGATAAAGGGCCATTGGAACACAGGAGTGATGGGAGTGATAAAGGGCCGTTGGAACACAGGAGTGATGGGAGTGATAAAGGGCCTCTGTACGCCTATGAAGAGATTCCATAAAAAATCAGCCGTTTCCACCTACAATAGTCATTTACAACATTAACCCCGTCTGCGCTGGATTTCTGATCCATTTCATGTTATTTTAATGGACAAAATGTGACATTTCTAAGTGACCCCAAACTTTTGAACTATATATACGGTATATATATATATGCTTTTTTGTAACTGTAGGCGTCGTTAGATAGGTGAGACAGAATGGAGTATTCTATTTACGTCATTAAATGGGTTAAATTGCGAAGTATTTGAATTGTTCAAATTTGTCTTAAAATTCTTATTTCAGAATGAAAAAAATGTTCTGGAAAGATGTTCCGAATCCTAAATATTGTTCTTGGGCTCAAGGCGTCAACTTCCAAAAGGTTAGTTTCTATACGTAACCAATTCCTCTATGTTTTCATGTAACGTGGTGCTACCTGGGGCACCAGAGCCAACTTTTTCTTTCTAATTATTATTATTATTATTATTATTATTATTATACTCTATTTTGATATTTTTATAAATACTGAACCCAGAACCCCCCAAATCCTCCGTTTTGTACTCATTCTCGTGGTACTTCTCCCGGTATTTCCGTTATGAAAGAGATTGCTAAGAGTAACGCCTGTTGTTTTTGTCCAGCCAGATACTCTAGAAAACCTTTTTATCAAACCCCACGAACGCCTGCCGCCCACTTCTTCTCTCCTCATGGAACCCGAAGCCGCTTTTGAAAACCTGTTCATAGACAAGGCTCTCCGAAAGGAGGTCGCAGACGGCGGGTCCATCCTCAGCGGCTTCCTCGCTTCGTCCGAAGACCCCGACCGCGACTCGGCGTGCGCCACGAGCCACTTTGGCAGCAGCTGCGTTTACCAAGATGGCGCCGACGAGACGGACTACCGGGTCAGCTCGTGCCAATCCAGCGTCCAGTACGCAACGGTGATCACCAACCCTCCACCCAACAGCAGACACATGGATGATAGGAAAGCGAGCGTCAGCTCTTTCGACGGATGCTTTCTGGGAAATAAGACCATAGTTATTGGGAATCTAAGGGAAGACAAACAATGTATCATTCTGACGGGACTGGAACCAAAACCACCGAACAAACGCTCCTCCAACTCAACCGTTTCTTCTGAAGGCTTCTCGGAACCTTCGGACCACGACGGAAACTTCACGGATTTCGTGGCCACGGAGCAAGAACTTTATTACCTGGGCCTTGGGTCTCAAAGCGATCCAGATAACTATTTCTCGGAAGATTCTTTAGCGACGTTTCCCTTCCAGGAAAATCTCCCCTATAAAGAGATCGGCTTCGTGAAGGACAAATCCTATGACTTCCTCGATGACGAGTACCACGCCATGGGATCCGCTAAGAAGGATCTGTTATCTTACATGCCGCAGTTTCAGCCGCATCGTCCGCTGCTTCAAGGGACAAATAAAACAGACGTTTACGATCTGTGCACATGAAGCATTTGCCGCGGGGAAGCAGCAGAAGAAGAAGTGTTAGCTCTGTTGTCACAAAATTCTAATGCATTGAAAGCATGCAGTGGGGATATACTGAGCAGATGACGGGAGAACCAGGAGTTAGGTGGTCATCTGATGGAAATTGGGGGGGGGGAAGTGCATTTTGTGATAAAAGGGACATTCCTTTGACTTATAGTCATAACATTTTGTTTTAAGTTATAAATGAGGAGGGATCAGGTCCCCTCTGACTTCATGTCCCACAGTGCCAGTTTGCCAACAAACAGTTTGTCAGTGCCAACTTTGTCTCCAAACAGCTTGTCTGTGCCATCTTAGCCCCCAAACAGTGTGCCAGATTTGTCGCCAGCTTGGGATTTACGTAACCTAACCTAACCAAGTGTCCCTATTTAATTTGGCCAGTCCTTCTTTTGGTCCCGGTCTCTGTGTCCCTCTTTGTCGTCTTTCTTTGTCCTGTAAATGGAATACGTTGCAGTTCTGAATGTCTCGCTCAGTTACTTACATAGTTATCAATTGGTCACAAAGTGAAATAAAAATTCCTAGTAAATCCCCGCCCACAGCTACGCCTCTAACCACACCCACTAAACCAAAAGTGCCGCCGTTAGGCTGTTCTTCTTGTTAGGACATATCGGAGCATCATGATAGCATATGATAGGATTTTGCTGTAATTAAGGTGAAGTTTTAAGCTGGAATATTACAAAATTATGAAATTTGCCTGGTTTGGACCATTTTGCCGTGGACCCACTTTTTAAAACGGAAAAATCAAAGTATTTTATTCGGCTAAAGTAAACGTGTGATTAGATACTTACTATCAGAATTGCAAGAAAATGTATAGTTCAAGTCTTAAAATGTCTATTTCTAGAGCGCTGGCTGGTCTCAGGTAGCAGAGAGCGTTGTGGACCCGAATGGTCAATTGTGTCGCCTACCTAGTGATTTGAAGGCTAGCATAGAATGTGTTAGTCCCGCCCCCAAGGAGCCAGAAATGGGCATGTCCAGGATTTATCACATGGAGAGAGGATGGTGCCACCCACAAAAGGGGTGGGGCTAGCATAATCGGAGATATAAAAGCAGAGGATTGGGCAAATCAATAGTTAAAATATCACCCCCCCATCCTAATATCAAAGGTTCCTAGACTAATCCAGAGGGTACCAACGTATATAAGTGGGTTTTGTATAGGCAGGTGTGGGTGGAGCTACCATGAGCCCTTCCCCCTTCTTTACTTATTATGCCAAGCCAATATTTAGAGGTATATAAGTCTGACTCTATATAAGAGTCTGTATTCAGTCTCTGATGAATCCCATCATCTTACGTATCATTAATAAAACATTAAATATTGCTTTTTATACCTGAAAATACATTCACGAAAAAAAAGGTGATGTTCAAAAAACCGTCACAGAGAATGAAGCTGGAATGCGCGTCATATCAGGAAAGAAATGTGAAGATATTTTTGTAAATGTGAAGTTCATGCGCAGATGGAACAATATTTGCATATTCTATTTTTGAAGATAATATAAAGTCATTTATGGAATAAAATGAATGTGGTTTTTATGTCATTTGTTAATATCGGTGTAATTGTTCCGATAATGTGTAATAATCTTTAATAAAACTTTTCGACTCTTTATGTAGATAATCACTGCGGGTATACCCGGGGATGTTTATATCACCGGCCTGCTTTCTGCTCATTCAACAAATACCTGGATCAGGGTCTATTATTGCAGAAGACCCCCCCTCATAAAATGACCCTTAAAACAGAACATGGTTTACATTTTGACATCATAGTCAGTGGGGTCACTAGGTCGAGAGTGGCAGGTCTTGGGGAGCAGCAGCCCCATTGCCAACAAACTGAGGAAGATCGCCCTGGTGGGGAATTGGGGGCCAATGGGCCAGCTACACACACACACATATACACACACACATGCACACACATATGCATGAATGGTTTGTGGTAGATCAGTAGAACAGCCTCCCAGCAGAAGTGGTAGAGGGTAATACAGTGAGGGTATTAAACATGCATGGGATAGACATACGGCTCCCGAATCTAAGACGAGACCAACGACTGATTAAGGTTTGAGTCTTTACAGCAGGAGAAACGGGCGACTAGACGGGGGCCGAATGGGGCCGATCTGCCGGTTTCTATGTATCATTTACATATTGCCAACTATTTATTCTTCTGCATGAAGCAAGCGCAGCTTTTATGTCACCGCGATCATCACCGGCTGTATTTCTGCATAACATCAAAAAATGAGTCATTCTGATTTTACGCCCAACAACCCGACGGCTGACAGCGCAATCTCACTAATCTCAGGCACTCGTCACCGGCTTCTTAGCTACAAATCTTACAGAAACGTAATAATAATAATAATAATCCTGTTAACAAAGAAACCGAGTATTTCGGGGTCATTTTAGACCTCGAGGGGTAGTAATGTTTTTTAAGAGTTTATGCTTATTTTGAAGAAAGGAAAAAAAAACTTAAATAAAGTCACTTAGGTCTGCAGCTGCCCGTCATTTCCATGGTCCATGAATTCTCACCACTGATTGGCCCAAAAAAAAATCAGCCCTCGGCTGTGCGCGTGGCAATGAAAGGGTTAAACAAACCTCAAACTGCAGATCTCAGTTTCTGCAGCACAAAGTCCGATATCTCATTAAGTGGGATCAGCGATGTCTGAGAACCCAGAGCTGCAGCATGCAATAAAGAATATAATTCTGTACGCGAATTCAAGCAGCCACTTCCCTCAACGCAGAATAGATAGAGGTGGAGGTTCCAATATCTGAAAACCTTATTAGCCTTAAATTAAAGCAGATTTTCTCACCATGTTTTATTCCTAATATCAGATTCAAAAATTGTCAAAAATATTGCACTGTTTTCTCAGTTAATTCCATTAATATCATGTTTGCTGGGTTAGAGTTAGAATGGTTCAGTCTTATTCACCTAGCTGGAGTCTCTGACTAATGAAAGTCTATGGAGGAAGGGACATCGGGGTTATTATTATTACTGTATACAGCGCTGGGGGTTATATTATTGTATACAGCGCTGGGGGAGGTTATGCTGAAGGAAAAAATCTCATGTGACTTTAAAAAAGTGAAATTAAGGTTTTGCAGTCCCTCTTGTGATCAGCAGGTGGCGATCTACAGTTTGAAGTTTTTGTTTATAATATATTAATGCTCCGGGGTCTCTGCCGGTCTTCATTCCCGTTTCTCCGCATCTTTTTGTGCTCCTGCGATTGCGGAATTCATTCGTCTTCCGGCGTTGAGAGCTGCAGGGAGGCCATCGAGCGAAGCAGCGTCATCTGATTCCTCCCGGAGCGGCAAATTAAGCCGAGATTAAACATTTTAACTCAAAGGCCTCATTTTCCATTAAGAAAGGTCAACAACAGTAACGTCTCCAGCAGGAAGGGCTGAGCCGCCCAGCATAATGTATAGGTAAATCAGTGAGCATCTCATTGATTTAACTATACATTATACAGGGCGTCTCACTGATTTAACTATACATTATACAGGGCGTCTCACTGATTTAACTATACATTATACAGGGGGTCGGCTCACTGATTTAACTATACATTATACAGGGCATCTCACTGATTTAACTATACATTATACAAGGCATCTCACTGATTTAACTATACATTATACAGGGCTGAATCTAAGACAAGACATACGGCTCCTAAATCTAAGACGAGACCAACGACTGATTAAGGTTTGAGTCTTTACAGCAGGAGAAACGGGCGACTAGACGGGGGCCGGATGGGGCCGATCTGCCCGCAGATACTATGTTTCTATAGACTGATACAAAGAATCGGCTCCATCAGATCTGTTATACTTTTGAACGTCTTACATAAGTTTGCTGTAATCGTCTTGGCAGAATGATTTGGACGGAGTCCCTGGCGGAGGAGCTGAATTTAATTTAGATTTTTTTAAAAACTCTAATCCCCCAACAGGAATCGACGCCCACAAACGAACGCAACATACTGTAAACACAGCGATCGCTTAGAAATCAATTAAATAAATATTCTTCATTTCTAATATTAAGAAAATATTACTTTTTTGAGAAATTCAGAATCTAATTTGAAGGCATTTTGGGTTCACATCCCGAAAACCAAGCTTCCAGGTGATTGGTGGACGTGGCCAGTTGGCCACTCCCATGCCCCGCCTCTCACAATACGGTATTAAGTAACGAAACCTCTGTAACCTTCATTATTTACGGTTTTGCAATAAAATACACATTATTTTTATCAAACATTTACCCCGTTATACACCTGACTAATCTAATGATTGGAAAGAGAGGTTAAATTCCTCAACATGCGCCGTCTCGTCGGTAAATGATTAGATGGGGGGGGGGTCGCGTTAAGATACTTATTGTTCCCTGCTGTTTCTATACACATTATCGGGGCTTTTAGGGCTGTAGAACCCTGCAATCCCCTCATACCCAGCAAACATTCTGACCTCCTAGAAAAGAGGGGCATCAGGGGGGAGAGAGGGGCATCAGGGGGGAGAAAGGGGCATCAGGGGGGAGAAAGGGGCATCAGGGGAGGAAAGAGCCACTGGAAAAACTAAACAGGGACACTTGGTAGGATGGCTGGGAGGTTTGTTGGCCAGTAATTACTTCAAGTGAAAAATAAAGGCTGTGAAGAAAAAATAAATGAAAATGACATGATTTTTCATTAATGTTTTTCCTATAAAGGCTGTTTTTACTTGAATGCTTTTTTTTCACGTTCTTCTCGTCTTTGATATCTGATTATAGCGAGATATTGCAGGGCCTTGGGCAAAATCAGCCCCCCCCCCCACCTTCCAGCCTCAGCGTTCTCAAACTATACATCACAGGACCCGATTAACATAAAACATCTACTGATTAACAAATTATGATAATGACTGCAGGGAGCCGGGAAACGCGCATGCGATAAGACATGTACACGCTGGCATGCGCAGAAATGAGATAATAGTCGGCTATAAGAAGGAACCACGCCATGTATTCATAGATATGTAGAGCTGTAAAGTATGAGAATTTCCATACAGTATACCTCCCAAATGTCCCTGTTTAGTTTGGGCAGTCCCTCTTTGAGCCAAATTTCCGCTGCCCCTCTTTCTTCTGCTGAAGCCCCTCTTTCCTCCCTGCGATGCCCTCTCTCTCCTCTCCTGATGCCCCTCTCTCACCTGATGCCCCTCTCCCCCCCCTGATGCCCCTCTTTTCTAGGAGGTCGGAATGTTTGCTGGGTATGAGGGGATCGCAGGGTTCTACGGCCCTAAAAGCCCCGATAATGTGTATAGAAACAGCAGGAATTGCTTTATTAACTCAGTTTGGAAATAAAATTATTTTTTTCTCATTAAATACATATCTGCCTGTTGTTGAAATAGACGCATTATTATTATTATTAATTATTATAAATTATTATTATTAAAAATAATAAGCAACAATTTATAGCTTCATGAGGTTACCAAACATGTAGTGAAAGATACTCTGCATCCTGAAGAAACCATCTGTCCTCCCCACTCACTGACCTCTGCACATCACACTCGCTACAATCAAGGAACCCCCCCAAGCAACCCCTCTCCTTCTCTCTCACTACCCCTCAACCCCCTAATAGATGGTAACCCCCCCTAGAGCAGAACCCCCTCCTCCGTCCGCCCCGGTCTGTATTAATGTGTTAATGTTATTGAAATATTGTATCTGGTCAGTTTTTATGTTACTGTAAATATTCACTCTCTCCTCATCGTAGCAGCGCTACGGAATCTGCTGGCGCTATATAAGCAGAACGCAATATGATGAAGTGAAAGGCCATGAGAATGTTTGCTGTAAAGAATGATCCCTTTGGCCAGCTCTATTAGATTGTGGACGTGTTGCTCATTGATCTTCTAATTAACTTTCCCTAATTAGCTGCCATTAATTAACATCCAGACGCCAACATTAAACTGCCTATAAACTGCTATTTAATAAGGTGAACGGTTTACGTGCCATTCGGGGACAGGAGGCTCTTTTTACTGTTATATTTAAATATTTGTTTGGAAAGTCGATCTCTAATAATCTCATCTCCTAGTAAATAAATTATTAATAAAATATCAATAATCCCCAATGTTCTGTAATGCTTCCCCATGGGGTACGATGGAATATTGAGGGCGTATAACCCCCCCCCCCATTAGTTTTATTCCTTATGCTTTGTTGCCTCATTTGGTATTTTCTAGGGATTTCTTGATTGTCATGTGACACACACACAAAAAACAAGCACTGATAGGTTGTTGCCATAGCAGCAGAAAAAGCATCTTAAAAGTTCCCACGTTGTTTTAATGTAAATAATGTAAAGTTTTAATGTAAACTAAACACAGAATATATAATAAAATAAGGAGTAATAGTCAATAAACCGAAAAATAAACATATAAAAGAAATAAAAATCAGATATTCTCATTTCCACCATAAGTCTTGGAGGGCTATATATTAACCCATTTTTTTAAGATTGTTTTTGATAAACAAATAATAATAATAAAATGATAAATATAATGAAAATAATAATAATAAAAGTAACTTTTAAGTGATTTCTGCAAAATTCTATTATCTTCCTTCTTTTGCTTGGAATAATGCAATGTATTTTCATATTTTGCCATATATTCCTAGAAGTTGCTAATTGCCCCGACAACTCCCAGAATCCCTTTCACCAGATCCACAGCCACAAAAGATCAAAGTGGAACCCCCACCCATCCACCAGATGATCCAAGGGTCCCCTGTGACTCGCATTAATATGATCCTTCATTGCATCCCGTTAAAGGGTGCAGAACATTTGCATTTAAATAAAAGCCAGGCGAAAATATACCCTTTATTATAAATGTGCTTTTTTAATATCTTTTTAAAACATAGAAAATAAGATAAATTTAGAGAGAACAAAAATCAATCACAGACCCAATCAATTTAATATAATTTTCATACACTGATAGGTGACTTTCAGGTCTCTAGCTTCTGTGAATTGGAACTCTCATTATCCTCAGCCATCCACTGCTGAGGCTGAAATCACAGATTAGTATACATTTCCAATTTTTTGTTGCTTGTCCTGGTCATTATCAGAAGGTCTTTCTTACACAAGGCAGCTCACATTGTGGTCATACCCAACTTTTTACCCATTTTCAAGGGCCCATGACACGTGACTGTGCTTATTATGATCATTTGTATCAATTTGGCCCCAGAAGTATTATTATTATTATTATCCTTTACTGATAAAGCACAGATCCTAAAGTCCTGTAAATATTAGAAATAAATGGATATTTAAAACAGGAATCCAATGCTAACCAAATGACCATAATTCTTCTGTGGGTTACCTATTGTGCACCAGACTGGGGTTAAAGGGTCAACCTGATCCTCCAGTTAACCATTTCACAGCCACACACTGTTTTGCCCAATAAGGGTTAAACATTTCGAAAGCTGATGATGTTTATTAAAGCTTGTGATGGTTTTGCTACAATGTATTTACCCACCTGATACAAAGTATCGCCTGATATTCATGAATCATACAGCGAGCTAATTACACCCACAAATGGAAAAGAAAAGGGAACCCTTGCGCCTGGATAAGACAGTCATTATGGAATTTAAAGGAGGGCTCTTTTGTTCCTTGCTAGAAAAAGCTTCTTTTTTTTTTTCCTTTCTCCTATTCCCAGAGCTCAGAGCTCAGCTGAAAAGCCTGACAGCGAGCAGCATCTCTCAGCAGATGGGGAGGGCGCTGCATGCTGGGGAGGGAGCTGCATGCTGGGGGGGGCTTGGAATCTGCATCGCTGGAAGAAGCCTGCGTGTCTTATGAATGAGAGCGGAAAACAGAAGCATTTATGTCTCTCTCTCTGCTCCAAGATCCCAACTTTCTCCAATAATCCACCAAGGGAGCTGGAGGAGCTTCAGTACCTGCCCTGCGGAGACAGCACCGGGAGCCGGCCGGGTGGGCTTGGGTACCACTCCATCCCTGAGGATGAGGAGCAGACAGAAGTGCAGGTCTTCCTAATGAAGCTGGGTGAGTGATGAGATTTGTTAAGCCCCCAATAGCACCCCTCTGTCTCTAACGCCATTAAGACATCGTGTATGGAGCACATATGGAGCACATCCCCCGGCTCCTCGCTCCTGCCAAGACTCCTTGGACAAACTCTGCTGCAGTCACTAATGTTTTAGGAAGTTATCCATGAGATTTGGGAGGGGATTACAGAACAGCCCTCCCCACCACGAGCGGCGAAGGTTTCCTTCTCTTAATTAAGAAGACTCCTTTAAGGAGAGTTGGGCTGATCCACTTCCTCGTTATTCTATTCTTAGCGAGTTACCGTTATCCCTTTCTACGCCCTTTCATTAAAGATTAGAGGCGATGCCATCGTTACGTGCGTTGGTTTTGACAATGTAACCAAATAGAAATACGATGATATTGTCAAGTACTTTGATACAATGTAACAGATCACTTTTGCATTTATAAACAAAATGCTTCCAATTGGATACTTATTGAGACATTTGGAGGGTTAATTAATAACATTTGGTCTCAAGGTTCTTAATGTCTAATTTTCTGGGAAAAAGCACCTTTTTTTGGTCTGTGTTTGTAGGTTAAGCCGTAGCGACCGCGGCCCGGTGACGTTAATCTGTGAGATTTCACCTTCAGTGAAGGTTTCATGGATTAACAAATTATTTTATGCTTCCTGTTCATTTGAAGATTAAGCTCTTCAGGCTTTCGGGGGGATGTCGATGATCTATTTCATACTTAAACCAATGACCAGAAATGAAGAACGTGGGACTTTTCGGTCAGTTAGTCTTCACCTCTTTAGTTTTCGTACGTTCAGTCGATTAGAATCTCAGAGTTTGATTGCGCGGATGATCCGTTTTAGGATACATCGGTAACCTGAGAGCGTTCCTCTCCGTGGCAGAGAGGAGGAGGTTGTGTCGCGTGACCTTTGTACCCAATTAAAGCAGACTCGTTATCCACCGGCTGTCATGTCATAAAAAACATTTTCTGTGGGAATGACAAAGATCTTGAATGTGAGCGAGGCCAGCAAGGTACCCAACGCTAACTTGGGACCCTGGAATATCACTCCTCTGATGAGCACTTTATAGATGTTGAATCCCAAGAACTTGATCCGCCGTATATATACCTGGGAACTTTCTAAGTCAGCTGACCCCGAGACTCTTTAAATGCTATCCCTTTAATAGCCCATTGTGCAGATTCTATGTAGTGAGTCGCCAAATGTCTCTAATAGGAGTCCTCGTGGAAACCTTGACTTGTCATTATTTAAAGATACACTTAATTGATTCACCTGTACTCAAGCAGGGATATTAACCATAGCATACTGGGAGCAAAAGCATCAACTGGGAGTCTTATATATGATCACGGGGGGATAGGACCGAGTCAGACTGAGTGACCCGGAGAATCTGCCCCTTCACCTTGGGATACTGAGAATGGGGCAAAACCCAGCAGAATCGGGGTGAAACCCTGAGCATTCCCAGGTATGGTCACATAATTTCCCTTCAAAGAGCTTGGTGATCACTAGTAGGGATCACCTTTACTGGATCGCTGCATCGGATATCATAAGTTAGAGCGTGATCTGTATCATTAAACGCTATCAGAGATATCTTATTGCATAATTGATTAGCTATACGGCTACGGCTTTGGAACGCATGAGAAAGGAGAGCTGCCTGTTTGGTTGAACAAATCCTGAAAGGTTGGGGTTTGGTTGTGCAGAACATGAAATCTTAACTGGAATTTATGAAAGGGTTAATACCATTCATCCACAAAGCAAATCAAAGTCAATGCTGTGTGGAAGCTTTAAATGAATATAAATGAATGATTTGATTTCTTCACCCCCGAGGAACGCGTTCAATGCCCCATAGAAGAAGACTGCATTCCCCATGATACTTAGCGAGTCTGTAGGCATGATGGGAGATGTAGTCCTTAGAATATAAGAGGCGGCTTCTCTGTGGTTAAAGACCCCTAAGAAATGTTTCCAGATAGGAAGACGGATACAAATGAAAAAATTGAAACATTTCTACGTTTATTACTTTCGTGCCGACTGAATACAATCTTTCGCAGAAATATAGAATCTGATGGCAGAAAAGGACCATTTGGGCCGTCTTGTGTCCCTGTCGGCCCTCGGGCTTGTCTTTCCTGTATGTTTTCTTATAAAAATGTCATTCAACCGATACTGGGATCCAAAGCATTGCCTAGGTTTGCAAAGTCTTCAGCAACGAAGCCCACTGGGGATTTTTTTTTCTATGCATATATTTTAACCCTTTAAATTCCTGGCAGGGGGTTAAAATACTTGTGTTGATAAATAACAGGGAGTGAGGTTTCTGGGACAGAGATTTTGGAGCAAAGTTTTTTAAAAGTGGCCTTAGCATCACATAAACCAATGAAATGTTCAGGGCAATTGGGGCATTGATTCCATTGGTTGCCCACTTTTCAAAAGCCAGAATTATATATGTATATATGCGTGTGTGTGTATGTATATATATATATATATATATATATATAGTGCTATGGAATTTGATGGTTCTATATAAAACAATAAATAATATATATATTTTTTTTTAATACAAAATTACTGATGAATCTCGTTAATGAAGAAGCTGGTCAGGTGACCCTTGTACATTATATATCTTTTAATATATTCTTTGTATTATTCTTATTATCCATAAATGGTGCCGGGTAACGCGCTGCTCGTCTCTCCAGCACCGAAACGATTAAATGGAAATAACAGCCAAAGAAAAGAAGAAGAAAAAAAGCCTTTGCAGGGGCGTTTGAGGTCCTCTGTCTATCACGGAGTCACTTAGTGCTTTATGTTATAATGTATGAATAATGCGGTTTTTTGTTTTTTTTTCTCTTTTCCCGTGAAATGACGTGAACCGCATTCAAAGCGCATTGTGAGGGGATCTGATGATCTGTGCACTAACCACGCAGCTCCGTGAATAACCAGCAGCTCGTTGTACGCGGGTCAAAGTGCAAAGAGGATTGAGCGAGCCCTGATGTGACGCCCGGCGCGCTATTCATATTCCGGCCTGGAAAGAATACGATGTGGCAATCGTTAGATCCATGGAAGTGGGACCCTCCAGCCACCATGTGCACTTTAATGCATATCATAGCTAGGTGGTCCCTTTAAATATTCTTGGGGGGGCACCATATGCATGGAGGGATTCTTCATGGCTGTGAATGCTGCCTGTGCCCAGGTGGTTTGCTCGGCGGGGGATCTGGGTTGGCGGGGGTCCGTGTGCATGAGCAGAAAGTGCTCCCTTTGATTCCAGTGGGAGCGCTTTCCGGCAGAGATTGGCGGCCGTGGGGGGGAAATAGCACTGAATGCGTATAAAAAGGCATTATTTATTGATAAGGTTACATTGGAGGTTACTGTCCCTTTTAGAGTTAAGAACCTCGTAGGATGTGAATTTCAGCGATAAAAAGTAGATAAAATCTGCGCAGTTTGGATTTTGTGGGCCGTAAGTAGCATTTTCTGTAGATTGTGACATTTTTTGGCATTTTGAACACATATGCCCCGGCTGCAGGAACAGGACGCCAGCGATAAGCTTCCCGCACCAGCTTGGGGTCTTGGCAGGATTAGCGAATCGCTCTCTAGAATCCTCTATTCCTGGGTTCGGTGCCAGAGAGGGCAGGGAGACCCCGCCTGTTCATTTAACACTAAAAAGTATGGGTTTGGGTTTTTTGCGGACTATTAGAATATTAATCCTTTAATAGCCCCTCGTGGAGATTCTACGTAGTGAATGTCTCTAATACCGGCCCTCATGGAAACCTGGACTTGCCATTATTTAAAGATACATTTAATTGAGCCACCTGCATTCAAGCAGGGATATTAACCATAACATACTGGGAGCAAAAGCACCAACTGGGTGCTTATATATATAGTCTTATATATGATCCCGGGGGGGGGGGTCGGAGAATAGGAAGGAGACATCATTTTAGTTATTATTACTGTTTGTAAATCTTATCGCAGCGACATTCAGATTGACCGCGGTTGACGGTCGCACTTCCCAGACATGACTACCTGCGTTGTAAATTCCAGGAGCGGTTGGAAGGGAATATATTATATTATTATCATGAATGTATGCATCACACAGCTTTCATTTACATGGCTTTATATATTCTCAGCCTGAATTTATCTATGTCCTTCGAAACAGGTGTAGCAGAGAGATCTGCCAACTCCGAGTATTTTCCATGTTTTTTTAATTGAATTTATTAAGATCTTCCATTGGTTAGAAAATGTGTTTTAGGATCTAATGGGAATTTTTTTTTGCAGGTAATAAAAAATGTGTTATTTAAAGATTACCGGGAATACGATGCTCCATAGAATGGTATCGAGACACATTATTTATTATTCATGTACAGATATTCAAATTGCCCCCTATTTAAAGCAGAGCAATAATCCGGGGGGGGGGGCTTGTGTTGTGTTTTTCTCCTAAGCTGTTTGTTTTACGAAAACAACAATATTATAATTTTTGGATCCATTTTGGATCCATACAATCAACACTTGTTTTCTGTTCGATGCTTGGGAGTTTGTGATAAAAGCCACTCGAGAAATCGTCTTCCCACATAACGAAAAACAGAAACACTCAGAACACTGATTGTGATTAAAAAAAAGAAATTCAACCACTGTATAGATTGTCGGTCGGTGAAAAAACCTTCTTTTATCTCATTTTGTCCCAATAATCTCCCTTTATCTGCAGACCTGGAGCGCCGTTGCTGTCAGTCATGTGATATTTTGGGGGACTTTCCCGGCTCAAACACCACACTGAGCTGATGCTTTATGGCGATGCTAATGAAGTCCATTCCTCCATAGACTTCCATTGGTCACTAAATCCCCACAGGCAGTATGATAAGGAGTCGGGGGGTTTAGTAGATCGGGAGTCAGATAACAGAGCGAGAATCATACAAACGGCTGATATGCAGCTGCCTGAAAACTTTATATTATGGGGCAAAAAACTACAACTGGGGTAAAAAAAAAAAAAAAGCAAAATGTTAAAAGTGTACAATACTAGTTTCCCTTTAAGATCTATTGTCGTGGACATAAAAGGCAGGTCCACCTATGCCATCTGGAATAACAAAAATATTAATAAATATTAGAAACGTACAACATGCCTTCCGATTGGCTGATCTCTTACAAGAACATTGAGAACTTTTTTGCTAAGTTGATATTATCATTCTTTTGAAAAGTAAATTCTCGGTATATACACGAGATTATTATTATTATCTGGAACATTGATGAAAAAGATGATAGTGATTAATAAAAAAAAAATATCTTGGAACATCACATTTTCTTTATAATCATCTGTGAATAATGTGTCTAAAAAAAACCCCTTTCTCCATCATAAATTGCACTATTTCACTTTTTTTTTAATGCATTCTGTGCTGATTACGGTTTTTCTTTTCAATGGAAACTGGAGCAAATGAACCAAAGGAACACGGAGTGATAATGGGCGGAAATTTCCCGTTATTCTTTTCGGATGCGTCATCTTTCGTACAACGCGCAACTTCAACAAGTGACCTGGATACAACAAAAAAAAAAAAATACAAAAAAAATAAAAAGCCTTTATGTAACCGGGAGCACTTCTGGTACATTTCAAATTGCCCTACCATTGATGGGCATCTGGGGTAATAGTCCAATTTCCAGTCTGCACCTCAGCTGCTCTACAATACCTCCCAACAGTCCCGCTTTTCATGGGACAGTCCCGGTTTTTAAGTCCTTGCGTCATGGCAATCTGTTGCACAGACGCGCCCCTGTCTGTATATACTTACCCCATTGCTCGTTATTAATGAAAAACTTGATATCCATAAATAATCATTTCTTGTATCATTTGATGTAGATCATAATGCATTAAATATATAGGAGATTGGATAAAAATAATAATATATATAAAATTCAATAAATAAATTAATAATTTAATATATTTATTGAATATAGTAAATAAAATATATGGGAAATTGTATAAAATTTAAATAAAATAACATATATATATATAATTCAATAAAAAAAATGGTTTATTGTATAATTTAATATATTTATGGAATATAGTAAATAAAATATATGGGAAATTGTATAAAAATGTAAATAAAATAACACATATAATTCAATAAATAAATGGCTTATTGTATATATTTATTGAATATAGTAAATATATAGGAAATTGTATCAAATTTTAAATATATATATATATAATTTAATAAATATAGGGTTTATTGTATAATACAGTGTGTAGTTTATTGTATATAATTTATTTATTGTATATAAATAATAAAAAACTATAAAATTCAGTAAATACAGTGGCGAGTAAATAGGTTCCTAGACCACGCAACCATTTTTCGACAGTTGCAGAAATATTCATTGAATCGGTGAAACTGACCTTAGTTTAAATCCTGGTTTTCTGATGCATAATCGGTGTCCCTGTTTATTATCACCGCACGTAAATCCGCGCATGTTACAGGGAGATCTGTATTCAAGGACATCGCTGATGATAAATCCCTCAACTCTCCTGTCACGATGGTTGGCGGATTGAGAATAAAGAATGTTCTCTGGAAGGATACATTAAAGAGATCTTCTTAAAGGGACAGCATCATGATGGTGTCATCGTGGGTTATGCATTGAGAGTCTCTTGTTGAGTTGAGTTGCCATCAAGCAACTTGGTCATCTTGCTTCCTACCGAGGAGTCCTTTCTCAAAACGGCGGCCAACTTTTTGTCCATAGACGAGTTCCTATGCTTTACACGGTGAGGGAGTCAGTAAGACGACCTTGAGTGAAGTTCAGTTTAGTGCATTTAGTATAGAAGTCGATCTTAGAGTCATTAAGTCTCTCATTATCGGCCAAGTGCGTTGAGTGGATCCGAGCTACGAGGCCGACGACTTAATACAAGCTGAACCTTTATGAATGAATGGCAATGAACTACAATTCCCATGATCCTCCACCACAGACACGAACTGATACATTGAGTTGTTGCTTGTACGTTGGTTACATTGTAAACATTGTTTGTAGGAGTTTCTCTAGTACTGAATGAAATGGGGGGTTTTTTGTTCTTTTATCTCTGGAAAGAGAGATTTTGGAGGATTTGGCAAAATGTAGAAATATGTTTTCTCGCCGGTCCTTTTACATTTTACTCAGAGTTATCATTCCTTTGAAGCTGAGATCAATAGAAGGTATTTCAGGAGGGAAGGAATGCGTGCAGAAAATAGAAATCCTTTTTCTGCAAGCAAGAGACTAAAAATGTGTTTTTACCCAAAAGAAACTTTCAGAAAGTCTGTTAGTAAATCGGCAAAACGCGACAACCAAGAGGCCTCTCTGTGATAATAAGACCCGGAGTATTACCCTGCGACACTGAATTACTGTATACAGCGGGGGTTATATTACTGTATACAGCGCTGGGGGTTATATTACTGTATACAGCGCTGGGGGTTATATTACTGTATACAGCGCTGGGGGTTATATTACTGTATACAGTGCTGGGGGGTTATATTACTGTATACAGCGCTGGGGGTTATATTACTGTATACAGCGCTGGGGGGTTATATTACTGTATACAGTGCTGGGAGTTATATTACTGTATACAGCGCTGGGGGTTATATTACTGTATACAGCGCTGGGGGGTTATTACTGTATACAGCGCTGGGGGTTATATTACTGTATTCAGCGCTGGGGGTTATATTACTGTATACAGTGCTGGGAGTTATATTACTGTATACAGCGCTGGGGGTTATATTACTGGATACAGCGCTGGGGGGGTTATATTACTGTATACAGCGCTGGGGGTTATATTACTGTATACAGCGCTGGGGGGTTATATTACTGTATACAGCGTTGGGGGTTATATTACTGTATTCAGCGCTGGGGGTTATATTACTGTATACAGCGCTGGGGGTTATATTACTGTATACAGTGCTGGGGGTTATTACTGTATACCGCGCTGGGGGTTATATTATTGTATACAGCGCTGGGGGTTATATTACTGTATACAGCGCTGGGGGGTTATATTACTGTATACAGCGCTGGGGGTTATATTACTGTATACAGCGCTGGGGGGTTATATTACTGTATACAGCTCTGGGGGTTATATTACTGTATACAGTGCTGGGGGGTTATATTACTGTATACAGCGCTGGGGGTTATATTACTGTATACAGCGTTGGGGTTTATATTACTGTATACAGCGCTGGGGGTTATATTACTGTATACAGCGCTGGGGGTTATATTACTGTATACAGCGCTGGGGGTTATATTACTGTATACAGCGCTGGGGGTTATATTACTGTATACAGCGCTGGGGGTTATATTACTGTATACAGCGCTGGGGGTTATTATTCTATACAGCGCTGGGGTTTACTGGATTGATTAAACAAACGGTGCGTTAAACGCCAGAGTTGTGTGAATAAAGTAATTATTGGGTCTGAGGGGTATCCAGGCAAACGAATCGATAAAACCCCCGCAGAGTAAATCTATTTGACTACAAAATCAATAACGTGAACAGAGATTTAAAAGCCCCTTCTGGATGAATTCATTCAATTACCCCGAAGATATTATATGAAATAAATCCCAAATCCTCTAGAAAAGGCAAATTAATAAAGCAATATTAATATTTTGAATTAAACTTTTCAGTCTCCCCACCACTGAAAAAAATCACAATAAAGATACAAAAATTAAAAAAAATATAAAAACCACGCGAGATGTATTTATCCCGGAATAACAAATATAGAAAAAACAGCTTTCCCAAATCCCTTTTAATTCGATGTCGCTTGAGGCTGACAAACCATAATAACTCTCCTGCTTCACAAAACACACGGTAACATAGAATCGGCCCCATCCGGCCCCCGTCTAGTCGCCCGTTTCTCCTGCTGTAAAGACTCAAACCTTAATCAGTCGTTGGTCTCGTCTTAGATTCAGGAGCCGTATGTCTATCCCATGCATGTTTAATCCCCTCACTGTATTACCCTCTACCACTTCTGCTGGGAGGCTGTTCCACTTATCTACCATCTGTTCAGGAAGTAAATCCTTACATTACATCCTTATACACACACGTGTGCTGAAATCCTGTGCATATAAATACACACACGCAAACATGCCTTTTATATTCCACATGTTCTCCGGTGATTTACTCGTCTCGCAGGCAGCGAGGGGGTGAGTGTCAGGAGTCGGTGTTTTTCACTGCAGTCGTATCCATACCCGGCAACTTTCTAAATATTAACCCTTTCATAGCCCATTGTGAAGATTCCAGGTGGTGACTTTACAAATGGCTCATTGACTTGTTATTATCTAAAGATCCTTGTATCAGTCACCTGTATTCAAGCAGGGATATCAACCATTACATACTGGAAGCAAAACACTGGATGGGATGCTCAGGTAGCATCAGGTTTTACGTTACTGAAAAGGTGGTAGATAAGTGGAACAGCCTTCCAGCAGAAGTGGTAGAGGTTTATACAGTAAGGAGATTTAAACATGCATGGGATAGACATACGGCTCCTGAATGCTCGTAATCTGAAGAATGACATCATGCGCTCCCCGCTTCTCGCTTTTCCCATTAAAATTCTTGTTTACGGAACGGGCCGCTCTGTGAAGTCGGCGGCACCTGACTCACGCAGCAGGTATGATTCACCGCGCGGCGTAGGACGGGATTACGAATGTCCGGAGCCGGCTTTAAACTCATCCATCGTTTCTGCTTGGAGCGAGACGTTTAGTTCTACAGAACCTGTTGTTTTTTATCACATAGAAAATCTTTGGCAATCTTATCATAATTCTGGACTTTCTAAGCGATTCTCGTTTTCTGTTACGAATCCGATGCCGAGCGTTTTACCTCCGGCTGATACATCGAAGAAACGTATAAAAGAACGTAAATCACAGAAATTATAGAAAAGAACGTAAATCCCAGAAATATAATAATAATGTTTCTGCTTCTGACGGAATCCGGCCGGTTATTGATCCTAAAAGCCTTTTAAAGCTCTTGGTTTATTTGCAAGGCGTTCCATACCTGCTGTAACGACTCAAACCTTAATCAGGCGTTGGTCTCGTCTTAGATTCAGGAGCCGGATGTCTATCCCATGCATGTTTAATCCCCTCACTGTATTACCCTCTACCACCTCTGCTGGGAGGCTGTTCCACTTATCTACCACCCCTTCAGTATAGTTAAACTTCAATATGTTACACCTATGCCTCTCAGAATAAAATCAAAATTTGCAGAGAGGGACTCTTTCAACTCATGGTGTTGTGAATATATTTTAAGAGATAGAGGCTTATTCACTAAGAGTAGGAGAACATGTATTTTATCCAGAATTTCATGGGGAATGGGAAACTTCTCAGGATGATTATTACCCCCCGCCTGGGGTTGAATGGGCAGATTCTCAGGGTTTTTACCCCAACCTCAGGGTCTCGGGGTGAGTGAAGGCAATGAGCGGTCACAACAAATATTGATTTGATTTAGATTTTCTTCTCTTAACTCGCTTTGTATTTTGAGGTTTTTTTATAAAAGTAACGTTTATTTTTGGTAACATTCTTACAGCATTTTTTTCACATCTTCCTAAAACCGTTGCACAGTACGGCATGTATATAATATATATATTTATTCACTTATATCTTATATTTATATATAAATCATCGCAGGCTTTGTTGTGTTAAATCATTCTATGTTGTGTTTTTTTTTGTTTTTTTTAATCAAAGACTTTAAACATCTAAAGAAATTTCATTGTTTGAATTCTGATTTTCCCCATAAACCAGATTTTAACTGTTTAATGCATTCCAGTTTTTAAGGGGGGCTATGAAGTTTATATATATATATAGTGTGTGTGTGTGTGTGTATATATATATATATATAATGTGTGTGTGTGTATGTAATATATATATATATAATGTGTGTGTGTGTGTGTGTGTGTGTGTGTGTGTGTATATATATAATGTGTGTGTGTGTGTATATATATATATATATATAATGTGTGTGTGTGTGTATATATGTACTGTGTATATATATATATATATATAATATATTCCGTTCCGGGGACTATTTGCCGCTTGTCCAGATGCGATTGTCTTTACAGGTCGTAGAGCCCAGCAGATCAGATAATAGTAAAAGTAGCGATGAGTTCGTAGAAAAGAACAGATATTACCCCAAATCCTATATTTCACTGATCTATACATTAAACAAACCCACGTTCCATAATATGCAGATAAAAATAACCGTCTTACATGTATCAGAAACCCATCCAGGATCTGCATTTATTATTATTATTACTATTACTATTATTATTGTTATTATTACTATTATTATTAGTATTATTATTACTATTATTACTATTACTATTATTATTGTTACTATTATTATTATTATTACTATTATTATTATTATTACTATTATTACTATTACTATTATTATTGTTACTATTATTATTATTACTATTATTATTATTACTATTATTATTATTATTATTACTATTATTATTATTATTACTATTACTATTATTATTATTATTACTATTATTATTATTATTACTATTATTACTATTATTATTACTATTATTATTATTACTATTATTATTATTACTATTATTATTATTATTATTACTATTATTACTATTATTATTGTTACTATTATTATTATTACTATTATTACTATTATTATTACTATTATTATTATTATTACTATTATTATTATTACTATTATTATTATTACTATTATTACTATTACTATTATTATTATTATTATTAGTATTATTATTATTATTACTATTACTATATTATTATTATTATTATTACTATTATTATTATTACTATTATTACTATTATTATTGTTACTATTATTATTATTATTATTACTATTATTATTATTACTATTATTACTATTATTATTGTTACTATTATTATTATTATTATTACTATTATTATTACTATTATTATTATTACTATTATTATTATTATTACTATTATTATTATTATTACTATTATTATTATTATTCATTCATTCTCATTAAGTTATCTCTCCCTTATTGTTAAGTTGAGGATTGTTTTCGATTGGTTCAAGCAGCCTTTGTAAGGAGGGTAGCGTTTCAGGACAGGAAATTGATTGGCTGATGCTGGCCCTGCCACAGACTGCCACTGATTTCAGGTTTTATGGGTGGACTTTTCCAACTAAATAATTCCAAAACAATTTAACTCACTAAAAAAATAAAACCAAACCTACTCTAAAAGTGTGAAATTCTGACAAACGAATGAAGTGATCGGCCCCCGACGGCCGCCTGGCACATGCCGGGTGGGCTGCTGGCCGACAGCGCCTGGCGCTAATCTCATCTTCCGCACAAATCCAGCCATCGGCCTTAAAGGCAGCAGAATGCCGGAGACTGGGGAGTCTTCACCGGGGGCCTTCTCCAAACACATAAACCCCGTGACGTATTAATAAGGCGATTGGCGTTTTCTCATTTTCACCATTATTTTTATTTCTTGAAGTACAAATGAGTCACTTTTCTGCGTTTTTCTCACCATCATCCCTTCCCCGGGGAGCAGCAGGCGGGAAAATTCTCACGTCGATGTCTATAAATAATATCTTAATTCCCGTCTTTGGAGGGGGTGTAATAATTGCCTTCAGATCCAGATGTACCCAACGCCTCACCCAACGTGGTAATTCATACAGAGGAACACAATTTATTTCATGTCCTCGCCCACAAACCATCCCAGATTGACTTTACAGACTGTGTGATGTCATCATCTATTAAATATGTTTTTTTATCATCATATATCCCTTATATGACGGAGCCATAAATCAGCGATGCTTCGTGCCCATCGCCAGCAGCCTCCAGATTCAGGAGCCGTATGCCTATCCCATGCATGTTTAATACCCTCACTGTATTACCCTCTACCACCTCTGCTGGGAGGCTGTTCCACTTATCTTAAGATATCCAGCTGAATGGCTTTAAAATAAGGACAAACGCTATGTTTCCGTGCTACAACAGTAGTTAGAAGAAGTACGTTTGGAATTTAGAACTGGCAAAATCTAAAAATGCAGAATGAGATTTTTTTTTCTTTTGAAATGTTTTTGACTTTTGAGCAAATAACGATTTATTAGCAGATCTGGGGGCAGATAATTAAATGTTGTGGCTTCAGACCAGGAGAATTTTTTTCCGCTCCCTCCTCCTCTTCAATTATTTTCACGCTGCGGGTATTCAGCGCATGGCTTCCTAAATGTTCAGGAATACCGAACGATCCCTGTGGTTTTAGCAATGATGATTTCTGTGACACTTGCCTTAAATCTAACACTTTTGCCCCAGAATTTTCCTTCACTAAAGGGCTCTTCTTAACGGAAAGACTCCTGATTGAAACATTCATTGGGGGTTTTGGTCTCTTATTTTTGCATTAAACGTTATCCGCTGACCAGAAGATCACCATAGTGGAAAGTCATGTGACCTGTAAGCTCCGCCCACTGCTCAGAGATTTCACTCTGATAATCGCTTTATGGCAGAGCTTTTTCAGTCCTCACCAAGTCCTTTCTCCATTCGGCTACCTGGCTGAGTCCTGACAGATACGGAACTGGAGACGCTGAAAGGAAAGGAATATTTTGGTTCAAGAGCTTGGCCTCTAAGGAATAAAACAAGATGAAAGGAGGAGAGCGTCTGCTCAGGCTCTCTGAACTCGTCAATCTCATATTCAACTGAAATAATAAAATTCAGTACATGATGGAAGAAAGACAACTGTGAAACCCAGAACCTGGCGGCAGATCGGCCCCCATCCGGCCCCCGTCTAGTCGCCCGTTTCTCCTGCTGTAAAGACTCAAACCTTAATCAGTCGTTGGTCTCGTCTTAGATTCAGGAGCCGTATGTCTATCCCATGCATGTTTAATCCCCTCACTGTATTACCCCTCTACCACTTCTGCTGGGAGGCTGCTCCACAGATCTACCACCAAGCTATTTTAAATGTAACTTTTGTAACTGTTATGAAGGGGTTAATTTCATCATGGATTTCCAGGGTCAGGCAAATTTAAAAACAATAGATCTCGTATATAATGATGTAAAATGACATTTAAAAGCTGCGCACCTTAAATTATTATTTTTATTATTATTTCCAGGTTACTTTATTTTAGTTCAATGTCTGGCTTTGGGGGGAGTGAAGAGGGGGGCATTTAAATACATAAAGGGAAGTTTATTTCAAAGAAGGAGCAAATGTTACAACAAGAGACCAAAATCTAAAACAAGAGAATCAGAAGCTTAGATGGAATAGAAAAAGTTTTAGTTTACTGAGAGGGTGGTAGATAAGTGGAACAGCCTCCCAGCAGAAGTGGTAGAGGGTAATACAGTGAGGGTATTAAACATGCATGGGATAGACATACAATTCCGGAATCTAAGACGAGACCAACAACTGATTAAGGTTTGAGTCTTTACAGCAGGAGAAACGGGCAGACTAGACGGGGGCCGACTGGGGGCAAATTCTAGGTTTCTATTAAGATTACCCTAGTCAGATTAATGTATGTTTACAGACGGTGTGGACATTTATCTTATTAATGTAAAAAAAAGGCAAACGTCTGTAATTTGTTTACATTTCTCTCCTAGGTTTAAAATCTGTAGGAAAGCGGGACTTTATGAAGAATTAAAGGTCTGCCGGAGTTTACCATGAAGAAAAGCCGGAGCGTGATGACTGTCACAGCAGAAGATGTAGGCTGATTCTTTTCTTTCAAATATTGTGGAATATATTATTTTTTTCTTTGATGATTTAGTAGACACTAAATGGGGAGATGAGCAGAACGACCCTTAGGTGATCTGTACCTAACGGTCGAACCTCCCAAATTATCAGGGGTTAATACTCCAGATTCAGGGCCGGACTGGGACTGAAAAGCAGCCCTGGAAAAATTTGGAGACCAGCCCCATATAGTTTATCTCACGGTCGCGCTCTTTAACCACACGCACCCCTTATACACACCCGAGTCACACTATGTGCCATTCTTTTTATCTCATTATTTGTATTAAAATGCCAGAAAGCAAAAGTGTTAAAAGGCCCTAATAAATGAAATACATTACACAGAATGGGATCAAAACATTTACTACTGCGAACATTTTTAGATGAAAGAGTTCCATTTTATTCAGTGGAACAAAACACTGATCACATTATTCTTCACGATATTCTGGTAAGAAACTTTTGTTTCTTTATTAATTCATGTAGACTATTTTTTTCATATTTAATATAAGCTATGATTGAGACATGTTTGGTTTTTTTTCCTTTTATTTGCCAACCTACCCCCGAGTTATGCACATCTGCCCCCAGGCTTGCCACTCTGCCCCCCTGATATGCCTTCTAACCCCCTATATGCCACTCTGCCTCCAGAAATGCCTTATACCCCCTATATGCCACTCTGCCCCCCTGATATGCCTTCTAACCCCCTATATGCCACTCTGCCTCCAGAAATGCCTTATACCCCCTATATGCCACTCTGTCCCATGATATGCCTTTTAACCCCCTGTATGCCACTCTGCCTCCAGAAAAGCCTTATACCCTCCTATATGCCACTCTGCCCCATGATATGTCTTTTAATCCCCTATATGCCACTCTGCCTCCCTGATATGCCTTTTAACCCCCCTTTTGCCACTATACCTCCAGATATGCCTTTTGACCTCCTCTATGTCACTCTGCATCCAGAAATGCCTTATACCCCTATATGCCACTCTGTCTCATGATATGCCTTCTAACCTCCTATATGCCACTCTGCCATATAGGGGGTTAAAAGGCATATCATGGGACAGAGTGGCATATAGGGGGGTAAAAGGCATTTCTGGAGGCAGAGTGGCATATAGGGGGACACACTTACATACACACACATGCTGATTTTTTTTTGTTTTTAACACATTCAAAAAAATATTATACATTTTGTACAAAAAAATACATTATTTTACTCACGCTGTTCTCTTCTCTCTCCTGACAGGATGTCATTGACCTGACATCCGGTGCTGCAGCGAGGGGGCGGAGCTTCCACCTGCTGGGAATGTAATCTAAACGGCCGGTGCGTGCTGATGCCCCCGGCCGGAGCTACTTTAACACTTTTTTTTATATTTATATGGTAAGCAGGATCGGCTCGCCATATAAAGTAAAAAAAAGTATTAAAGCAGAGGCGGTCGGCGGCATCAGCACGCACCGGCCGTTCAGATTACATTCCCAGCAATCTGATGGCCGCATGGGAGCAGCGTGAGGGGTGAAAGGTCAGTGCGAGGGGGCGGAGCTTTCACCCCTCACGCTGCTCCCATCACTAGACTGCCATCGCACACGGCTGCTGGGTGCCGATGCGGCCGGCCGGCGAGACTGTAATACATTTTTTAAATTTAATATGGCAAGCCGGACCAGCTTGCCATATTAAATTAAGAAAAAAGTATTATAGTAGCGCCGGCCGCATCAGCAGCCGCTCAGATTAGATTTCGGGCAGCCTGGGGGCCAATTGCCCCTGGTCCCAGCCCACGGACCTGCCGGCCCACCGGGAAATTTCCCGGTATCCCGGTGGGCCAGTCCGGCCCTGTCCAGATTACTCCAAATCTGACCATTGCTGTAAAAAAAACCCCAAACTTTATTATAATCCATATTACAGCCCTAACTGGCTAATAAATATGATTAAATAACATGGGAATGTGCATTAAGCAATCTTTTTTTTCCTCTGCAGAATTTAACGGGTTACTCTGATTGTTGTCTAAGCAAATCATACAGTTCCTACGGCTATAACGCTGGAATAGACCTCTGGAAAGGAAAGAAACTGTACTCGGGGACTCTACAGTTGCCACCCTTACACCAGCGGCAGTCAAGGAGAGCAAAAACACCCGATTATATTCATAGGCCAACAACATTACCTTTGGCCCCGCCCCCGAGGATCGCAGTTACTCCCGTAGAGAGAGTTGGGTGAGTCCAATGCATCGTGGTGTCATCCTGTTTTAAAAAATACTTGCCCTCTTCCATATTTAATTCATAGTAACAGTAATTTAGGTTAACGACACAAATCCATCAAGGTCAACCTTTGCTGTTGGAGAAAAAAAACACGAATTAAAGCTATTTCCAATGGTGCCTTGGAATAGGGGAGGGGGGGTTCTTTTTTTGTTGTTGTTTTCATTTAACAAAAAATTCCCATTTAAGGCATAAGGTATAATTTACGCGTTTATTTATTTCCCCATAATGCATAACTTTGTATTTGTTGATGTAAAACTCACCCCCCCCACCTGGTCGCCCAGTGCTTTATTTTGAACGGATCTCCTTGCAGAGAGATAGATGGAGTGATTTCCAGAATTCTTGTGTTTCTTGTGAGAGTTCTGCTATGTGAACAGATTTTAAATTTTTTTGCTGGGAACACTTGACTGTCATGTGACACAAATACAGGGACTGATAGGCTGTTGCCGTAGAAGCTGAAAGGATTTTTTTTAAATATTGTGTTTTTTTATGTGATTTAACCTTCAGAGGAGAGGATGAGTTGACATATCTGCTAGTTGTTTGCTTAACATAATAGTTTCCATATATTCCCTATGGATGAGATGTTGGTGGAAAAAACTGTCTTTTACAAGCCTGCTGTACATTGGAATTGCGTAAGGAATCTAAACTCTAAGGACTGATTGTATGTTTTTATTGCATGTTTCTAATGTTAAGCTTTAAATGTGTTCTGAAATTTAGCATGATTAAAATTATTTGCAGTTTTTATTTTATATATATATATATATATATATATATATATATATATATGAACAAATAATAATATTTTTGCCTTTTCCTTTCAAAACTGCAAGAATAATGTGGGATGGTGGCGCCACCTAGTGGTC